>NC_087560.1:16930729-17255913 GCF_036250125.1 Pseudopipra pipra | reverse complement strand
GTTCTGTCACCTAAGTTTCTTTGGTAGTGGGAAAGCAACATGGAAACTGTGTAATACCTGGATGAGGAAGGCAATGAAATATCCACAAAAGCATTGTATGGTACCTGGGGCAGTCCATGGTCATGAGGGACACTGTGGCCTTGGGTGGAGCTGTGTGGGGGAAGAAGACAAAAATCCCAACCAAGGCACAAATACCTCTTTCAATTGCTGCCTTGGTTGCCAGGCCTAGATTCCAGCTTAGTGGATTCAGAGGTTCAATGATGTGTGTAAAATGTCATGCCTGAGATGTCCTTCTCTGTTTTAATTTTTCCTCATCCTCACTGAAGTTTTGCTGATGGAGAGAATTCATTGGTTCCCCGTGGCTGTGAGGGAAGGCTTAGGTGTTGGCAGACAGGTTGCCCAGAGAAGCTATGGATGACCCATCCATGGAAGTTTCCAAGGCCAGGTTGGATGAGGCTTGGAGCAACCTAGTCTAGTGGAAGGTATCCCTGCCTGTGGCAGGGGGTTGGAACAAAAAGGTCTGTGAGGTCCCTTGCAACCCAAACCAATCTATAATTCTATAAGAAACCAGAAGCAGTGAGGTGTGGGGAGAAAACGGGGAACTAATCCTAATTTTCTTTGAGCCAAGCTTGACTGGCAGTTGGCTTTGAGTAGATGGGCAAACTATGTTTCTGAGGAGTTTGGGAAAGGTAATTTGTCCCAAGGAGACTTTTGGCTGTTTGCTTGGAATTACATTTGTTTTAGCAAAGTGAACAGAATTTGCTCTTTGGATTTTCATTTCCATGCCCAGAGTTTAGAGTTGCAGGTACCACCTGTTAACACTATGCAAACAAAATATAATTGACTCCCGCAGGACTCCCTCTGAAAGGCAGCACCTTGGGATTAAAGTTGCAGAGCCATCTATCTAAAATGATGTGGCAGATTTAATTAACGTGTCTAAAAATACACAGGCTGCAATCAAGCCTTTGCTTCTGCCCGTGTCTGTTCCCTGAAGGGGAATGCACATAATTTTCAAAATCTTGGGTTCTGTCAGCCACCTGTGAGTTGAATTTATTGATGCATGAGATTATCATAAAATTAATTTGGACACTGCTGAATTATGAGGTTGAAAACAGGTTGAGAAGTAGCTTCTCACCCAGTTTAAGCAATATGCTGTCAATAATGTTCTTTCAAGCCCATATGTAGAGCATTACTAGACAGCTACAGTTACAAACTGTAAATGCATGGAGATTGGATGCATATAGCCCCTCGTGGCTGAGAGAGAGCTCTGTAGTGTGGTACTGGGAATGATTTGGAATGACTTGAATCTGAGTGGCAGATAACTGCAGACATCAAATACATTTCACTACTTGCCACTCAGGAGACAGATCTTTGCTACAGAGTCAGAAAATGGCACAGGACCAAAACAGAGGATCCTTCAGTCAGAATGTCGCTCTGTCCGTCACTTGGGGTTTCAGGCTTTATAGCCACTTTTTAATTAAACGAGCTTGTTTTTGTTAAAGTGTTTTTGTTAAAGCAGGAGTGGGCAGCGATGAAATGCAGTTTGCTAAGACTGCAGTAAAGATGTTAAGGGAAAAGAACAAATAACATTTGTTATAGTGCTAACGTGGTCTGCATAGGAGTCGCTCCCAGTGAGCCTGCTTGTGCTGGCAGGTTTTGGCACGGCTTTTTGTCAGTCCCCCCAGCCTTTAGGGTATCATAGAGGGCCTGGAGTTAGGTGCCTGGCTGAATGAATGGCTTTGCTCACAAGCCCAGATGGGTGATTTCAGGTCAGAACTTTCCATGGTAGAGCTCAGAGTTCAGTGAAACTCTCTGTTCTGAGCACTGACCTACCTAACCCAACCAGCAGAAATGTTCCTTGGAACTGAAATAATACTCTTCATCCAGAAATTTCAGGCCTTGTAGAAACATGTGCATGGGAATGAGGTGGGAAAAGAGAGTGAAAATAGTGGTCACTGACATCCTTGGCCAAATTTTAAAAATCCCCTGGGGTGCTGCACACGCAGTCCCATGTGACAGGAGGCAGCTCTGCTGAGAAGGGGCTTAAGGGAATTCAGGGTGTGGAGCTTGTAACTCAGGCTCTTGGCAGAGCCAAGGAGGTATTTCCTGATGTGCCTGATTCACGTTTCAAGGTTATCTTACCGTCTAGAGATTGATAAAACCCTTAGTAAAGGTTTTATATTTAAAAGAGGTGGATAAAACTTTTGAGTAGCTGAAAACTTGGGGATCTGTTGGATCCCAGTGCCTGGGACTCTTGGAAGACAGGCTGTAGTGCACAGACCTTATATTTCAGGCTGGTTGTGATGGCTGCCTCACTGCCTGCTGATTATCTGCCCTCGTTAGCACAGCAGTGTCACAGGCTGTCAGTGTCCTGGTAACTCAAGTGGCCTCCCCAGCCATTTTTATAAGTACACTTCAGGGGACGGAGGTGGGTGCCAAGGTGACTGTTCCAGCTTTAAAGCCCAGTAAGATAAGATGATTGAGAAAGCTTTAAATAAAAGCTAACCTGTGGCAATCCCTTGACAAGTCATCCGTTTGTGAACTTTTACTTCCTCTGGCATCACGTTAATCTCCTCAATCAGACAGGCTAAAGCAAGTCCAAGGGTAAAAGAGAACTGTTCTGATTTCGGCCATCACCCTCATACACATTAACTGCTGGGGCTGTTTGCAAAGGCCTTCTGCATGTGGGATAACACGTCAGAGGGCTGAAAACTGGGGTTCCTTCAAAATGGAGTTAAAATGTAAAACAAAAATGAAAAACTGTAAAATATTTTCTCCTGAAAAAGGGAGAGGCAGAGCTGTTGTGTGATGAGAAATACAAATTGCTGTCTCTGCCATTGGATTCTTTGCCATCGGCAGAGGCCTGTGCTAAACTTTAAGAGTACATTTCTGCCTGTATCAATAGTTAGCAAATGTTTTGTTCTGTGTTTGGGATCACAGTGGGATTTCACAGGTGTTTTAGGGTGCCTGCAAGTGTGTGAACTAATCTAATGAAGCCTGGTGAGGAGCTACCATCCCCATTACCAGACCAGGGCTGTACAGTCGGTGTTGTGAGGCTTAATGACTTTGTACAATGTTAAATTGTGCATCCTCTTGGAGAGAGGGTTCTGGCTCTTTTTCAAAATCTATAAATACTCTGGAAGTTGGCCTCATTTCTTGTGGAGGACTGTGGGCACGGTGCAGGCTGGTTGTGTGTACACGTGTGCTCTGCAGGGAGCTCCTCCCTGGTACAGAGCCTGCAGTCAGCCAGGCTCCTTTGCTACAGAGACAGTGGAAACCACCACAGGGAGAAACAGGCACTTCCCTCAGGCAGGATGGTTTTATTTACTTCTTCACCTTTCAAATTATCTTACAAAAATGTCAGGAGGCCATTACACAGCTCATCTGTCGCCCAGTGGGTATCCTTAACACTGGTGGGGAGGAAAATGTCCAGACCTGGGTTGGATGTGAGCAAGCTGAGTCTTTTGGAGGAGGACTAGAGATGTAAAGATGAGGAAAATATCCAGGATTGTGACTAACAGTGAGGGTGGGCTGTGAGATGTAACAGCCCTTGTGTCAGTGAATCTGCCTGGGGGAGTGCACAGAGAACACATGGAGAGGGACTGTGAAGCTCTGCAGGGTGATGTGATAAGACAGAACCAGCCCTTGTATGTGGGATTTACCTACCACAGTTCTGAGAGAAAGAAATTATTATTGCAGCCTCCAGGAAATGCACTTTATTAATTTATTTTACTGCTTTTCCCCCACAAGCAGGGGACTGAGAGCAAGCACACAGCTGATGGCTGGGTACCATGGGCTGGGCAGCCATCCATGGCTGTGGATCTGTCTGCAGCAGCAGGAGGCACTGGGAAGTGCACCAGGGAGACCACCAGCTCCCATAAATAAGTTCTCAAAATTGTTTTTAAAGCAGACGCTGAATAAGTCTTTTGGACTCCGAAGCAAATGCGGCTTCTGGAACTTCTCAGTGGATTTTTATTAGAGCTGGCTGAGGCTGGAGGAAACAGCCCCTGTGACGTCAGAGGTTTTATATCAGGCTGTTTCCATTTTTATACTGTGCTCCTCTGGGCATTTAAGGCATTTCCGCTACTGAGCAGATCCGCCTGGAACTGCTTCATTCCTTTCTGCTCTGATTTACAGCAGATAAAAGTTCTTGTCTGTTGCCAATTTCTAGAACGTGTTTCAGTCTAATTTCAGGTATCATTTGGGGTTTATGTCAGTGGATATTTAGTTCTTTGGAGCACGAACTTTGGGCCGAGCAGGTTTCCCATAAATAAGAGAGCAGAGATGCCGAGCCTGGTCTGTTGCTGGAGATCCACAATCGCTCTCCCTCTCCCTGTGCATCGTAAAACGTGTGGTGTTGCATCTGCTGGCTCCCTGCCAGGTGCTGGAGTCTGTTTACTGCGGCCAGACTTGTTGCGTGTGTTCTTCATTCATCACAAGCCATGTCTGGACTTGGCAAGGGCTGCCTTGGCCACGGGCGGCAGCTCTGCCAGGTGAGCCATTTAGCGGCTGCTCCCAGCTGGAAGTTTTCTTCCTGCAGGTCTTGAACACGATTCAGCCACACCAAACAGCAAGCTGTGGCTCCACGTGTGTGCAGCCCTGGAAACAGTTTGACACACAAATCAGAAATGTCACCTCATTTAGCCAACGACTCTTGGCTGAGAAAGACCTGGACTTGTGCTTAGACCTGCAAGAGACCAGATGGCTAATGTGGTCATCAGCCATTGCACCGTAATCCCACATCCAAACTTGGCTTTCCACAGGAGCAGGAGTGAAATGTAGAGTGTTAAATACAAAGCAAAGCAGAACCACTCCAGTATAACCTGCAGTGATGGGAATTCAGTGCTGCTTTTAAGCAGCAGGGTTCTTAACTCCAGGCGTTTTCTATTTGGTTTTATTTCCCAAACCCTGCATTATCTTGTGTTGTGGTTTAATACAGGACATCTTGTTAGGAGAGACATTATTTCCCTCTAGTAATTTCTCTTCTCTTCCTCAACTCTCCCACGTTTTTTAAGCTCACATTGGGGAGATTAAAATTTACTCTTGTTGGAGCTCTGTCTTTATTTCCCCCCTTTCCTAATTCTTCAACTCATCATGTTCAAATAGCACTAATTAAATCTGTTCTCACTTAAAATGCAGTCCTGCCTTCAGTAGGCAAAATTACACCTGGACTCTTCTGAACTAGTCTGACCTTGGCAGTATTTCAGCAGAAATCAGTGCACTTCACTGGGGTAGGGTTGGTGTCGATAGCTCAGAGTCAGGCCCCTGATTCTTTGAGTTACATGCAGTCAGCCTGTGGTCTGTCACGGTTTGTTGGCTCACATGGGAGGTTACGTGAGCAGAAGTAGATCCCTTGCCTGGCTCAGCTCAGGCTCAACACCACATCAGCCAGCCAGGATAGGGAATTGAGGGAGCCATTTGGATTCTCTGCTGGTTTGGAGAGGATTTATTAGACTGGGAGTAATGTCCAGACCACATGAGAGTCTGTGGAAGTGATTGAGGGAAGACACACTCAGAGCTGGCAGTCAGGGTCCCTGTGTCACTGCTTTTTGCTGTCAGGTTTGTCCCAACCTTTCAGTACCCACATAATGAGAAATTGCAGATCAGTTCCTGTGCAAGTCTTTGTCTGGTGTGTACAGGACAGTGGAGTCAGTTCTTGGTCAGTCTCTAGGGAATTCTGCTTGGAAGGAGGTACTTTCCCAGCCACCTGAACTCAACACGGGCTTCCAGCTGGCTGGGGCACTTTTTCTCATGATCTGTCCTGGACTCCTGTGTTTCTGTGCACAGCTGTCTTTCACAAGTGGCTGGATTTAATGGCATGGGATTTTTTTGCCAGAGGTTTTGGTACCAGTCATTGCATTCCTTTCCAAAGAAGAGCCAGAGACTCTGCAAAGTCCATGTGAGACTTTGCTGTTGTAATAGACCTGTGATAGAGCAGCAATCTCAAATGCTGAGGTAGATATCTAAGCAGTAAATAGCTTTGAGAATTATTTGGAATAAAAGATAAATATCCCATATAAATGTAAGAGAATTAATTATTTTTATTGGTAGGACTGTGCTATTCTATTTCTCTTGGGATAGAATAGACTTGCTTAGACCCAAGAAAAACTGCTGCTGTTCTGTGCCTGCCTCAGATTCCTGCTGCACGGATAAATGCCATGGGAAAGCGCTTGTAACACAAACACTTGTTTATAGGCAGACATTTAATTATCATATTACAGAATTCTGGGACCAGCTGCCACATGAGATTTCTGGCTAGGACACTGAACATAAAATTAAAACACAGCGTCACATGCCCGTGTAGCTGAAAACCTCAGCATCGTATTTGCACATTCCCATTCTCTGTAAAGAGCTTCCTGGATGATATTTCTGTGCAGATTATTCACAAGAAGTCGGTGTGCTGTAAGCTTGGTGACGTCTTTGTGACTGGATCAGAGAACAAATGTTGTGATCTGTTCAGCACCGACTCCCTGCGAGTGATTTAATTTCTTCTCCAAGGAATCTGGGTCATTTGCTGGGATCGGAGCACTGGGCATCTGCAGAAAGGAAAGCCAAAGTGGATTGTTTCCATACAACTGAATCCAAAGTTTCATTTATAGTCCTGAATGCTTTGGGAAAATGCATAATAGTCTCAGTACAGTATGGGAAAATAATGCTGCGTGTAAATACCTCTGTGTAAAGGAAAGTGTGGAAGCCTACTTCTAATCCTCATATGGTTTGCAAGATTGAATCATTTTCTCAGGCAAGTAAGGATTGTATTTGTGAGTAAGAGTGTGCAGGGCTGTGTGTTCTCTCCTCATCCCTCTCTGCTTTTTCCTGCACCCATCACAACTGCCTCCTGAGTTGCATTCCTCTCTCTGATACCCTGTGTGCTCCGAGCACTCGTTCCCTTCCCTTCCCTTCCTGCCAGTTCGGTTTAGTCCTGGCATCCAGGTCGAGATGTTCTTCCAGCAAGGGCTCACTAATCATAGGGAAACTCACCAAGGGCAACTCGTGAACTTCCAAATGCACCAGATTTCCGAAGCAGTCAGTCAGTCTCAGTCCTCTTCTGGTGCTCGCCTGTGACAGTGACTACAGGAGCGAGGTGCCTGGGTTTCTAAAACAGTGGCACTGGAAGACACAGAGATGGCAACAAAGAAATCCCTTTCCTACAGGTAGAACCAAAAGGAGAAGTTTGCTGGTTTCCTGGTCTGTTTTAGTGTGCACTGTCAGGAAATCAGCCTACGACATCTTCCCACACCAAGAACAGGAGATGAACTAGCGGAAATGTTTCACTAATGTATTTTTGGAACACAAAATCCTCATTTATTCTGTAGGGAAAGTGTGCCTTAAATGCCATCTAAAAATGGCTGAGTGACACTGCCTTGCCACCATGCTGTGCTATAGGATAGGTGACAGTCCATGGCTCCAGGTCAGGACATGTACATCCCTCAGGATCTGCCATCCCTTTTTTACTTCTCACTTCTGTCCTGTCTCTGAGTCTGGTATATCCTATGAAGTCATAAACAAACCAGAATGCTGTTCTCTTCCATGTGACAGACCCATAGCTGTGGGACTGCAAGGAGTAGGTATGGAGATAACTTTGCAGGCTTTTTGGGGCCGTGGCTCCTGAGCCAGCTCTCCTGAATGAAACCTGGAGCTATCTAGGCTTGTGCACTGCTGTTCCAAAGTCATGCAAGGCATAAAATGTGCTGTAACCTTCCAGCACTGGCTCAGGGCTGCTCAGCAGTGCTGGCAAAATGTGGCCAAAGCCACACATAGCCTGGATGAGAGCCCCAAAGAGCTGCTCTGCTGAGAAGCTTCTGCTAAGCAGTGTCTCCTCTCTGAAAACAAGTCATATTTTAATATGCTTCCATCTTGTTTGGTGCCAGGAAGCAGGAAGAGGAGGGTTACTTCTGGCTTTGTAGATACCTTGCAGTAGTAGAGCTGATCTGTTTTTTAATTCAGCATGTGTAAAGCAGCCTGTTACCAGGGTCAGTGGCTATCCTGGGCAATGGTCTTTATGTCCACTGAGAGCTGGATCAGTATCCAGGCTGCAAATGAGGCTTTAACAAGCTCTGAGCTCTCCTGAGCACCTGAGACTTGAGCACATCCAAGTGCAAATACTGAAAGTGAAAAAGGGAACAGGGGAAGGAGGATCCTGAAGCATATGGGAGGGGTCATGTAATCTGTTTATTGTAGTTTTTTGATCCCCTCCCCCCTTTTTCCTGAGGTCATGAAATGTTTTTATTCCAGCAGTGTTGTAGTATGAAGAAACACAAAACCACATAGCCCTGTTGCAATGAAATCTGTTGGTGGAAACCATGTGAATGTTTTGAAAGACCAGGAGTTTCTTCACAGATCCTAGTGATTAGTGTGTCTGAACTGTAAGTCAGGGCACTGAGTATCTGCCCTGCATTGCCACCCTGGATATGATGGAAAATGACCTATTGTCCACCAGGAACACAGTTCATTCTTTGACATACTGAGCAAATGTCTTGGGATTGTGAAGGAAATACGTTAGAGATGGGGGACAGGGAAGGAAGATAAATAAAGCTAGAAAATACCCTGTGTACCAGTTGCAGGGCTGGTGACAGGCTTCCAGCTTGAAAAAAGTAGTCCAGGGACAGTTTTTCACAGCTGCTCTTTGGTGACCTGAGAGTTGCAATAACTGTGACAGCATCTTGGCAGAGTAGAAAACCCTGCATTGGCAGCAGAAATGTCATTTTCACTCTGCTGCCCAGGGAAGCCTGAAGCCTCTGTGAGTGTCTTACAGAGAAGGGGTGAAGAGAATGGACAAGAGATGTGGCTTCACAGGCTGTATCAGAAGGATGATGTGCATTCTGTGAAGGAGTGTTGAGATTGCCATTCCTGCTGGGAGCAGGAGCTCCAGAAAGAGCTGAGTGTACCTGGGGCAGCTGGTGGGGTTGGACCTGCAGGTCTCCCAGGGACAGTTCCTTCTGTGTCTTGGATCTGCTTTATTTGAGAAAAGAAAGAGCCAGTGCTTACTCATGCTTACAGTGTTTCTGGGATGCTGTCTGAGGTCAGGTGGCTGTATCTCCAAGTGGGCTTGGAAAGGAGGGGATTCACCCTGTGCTGCTGTGGATGTATTAGGTGTCCTTTCCGGGAGTGAAAACATTGTATTTCCCAGAAGTCAGGCTTTTACTTACAGTCACTGAGATAGCTGTTTGAGATACCACCCAGGAAATCTTTCCTCTGAGGTCACCTAAACCTCACTGATGGGCCTTGTGAGCAGGAAATGCGTTTCTCCAGGAACCATCCGTGTTTCCCCTCTTGCTGTGAGCACCCACAGTGCTGAGTCACTGCTGCAGGCACTGAACGAGCTTGTGTGAAATCCGTGAAGTCCCCAGGCTCTCAGGAGCTGTGGGACCATCTGGGCTGGCAGCTGGGGTGTCTCAGTCTGGGGTGTCCCAGGCCAACCCGCCAGTGGGTCCCGTCCGTGTGTCCGTGAGCACGGCCGGGATCCGGCCACACACACAGGCTGTGTGAATGAATCCTTGACAGCTGAGGCTCGTGGGTTTCTACATCTCTGAGTCTCATTCTGGTTTTTGGTGTCTGTCCGTCCCCCCCTCTTTTTATATGAGATTTTTTCCCCACAAAGTCTCGAGTTACTGCAGCCTCACAAATGAGATTGTTAAGAAAAGCTATGTGAGATCAAGTGGCAGAGGACTAGGGGTTCAAATTCTTCTTCCAGGAGGATTTCATAACATTGATCAAAATCAGAGACTTATTTTTATTTTAACACCTTATTTAACATAGAAAGAGTTGTGGTGGTTTGGGGGTTTTTTTGTTTGTTTTTGTTTGGTTGGTTTTTTGCTTTTTTTTGTTTTTGTTTTGTTTTTTAACAGAATAATTAAAATTGCTAAGGAGAATTTAAGACATAATTAAGGATTGCTTTAGGATCATATTTGATGAATCTTATGCTATTTTAAAAAATGTTCTACAGAAGATTATTCTGTTAAATTATATCTAATTCCAAACAACTTTTGCACCAAGCAGTATTATTTTGATATTTCACATATTTTCAAAAAATGTCATCTGAGTATTTTCAGACAGTTGGAAAAGGCTTTGCATTGAACCCTGTCAAATCTGGGAGATTTGCAATTCCATATGCTGTTCTCTCAGGTCCTTATGATTTCAGCTGGCTTCAATTAATAATGGTAATACTTGGTTTTAATGACTTGTTAATTTCTTGTTTTCCAAAGGTGTGTTTGGCATTTGGGGGGATTAATCCTGCTGGGGTCATACTCTGAGCTCTGTGGGACCAAAAGGGACTGGACTGCTTTGCTTTGTGCAGAGCCGTGAAATATCAGCCTGTGAAATGTTTATGTCTTCTCAGCTGGCCTGTGTGACTCTCAAAGCATTAACACAGCAGAGAGTTAAATGATATTTAAACTACCTCAGGGTTCAGATGACTGCAGAACCGAAACCTCTGTGGGCTCACATTCGCTTCGCCACGTTTGCAGCAATCTGTGAAACAGCCCATCGCGATGGAAACGCAAACAAGGGCTGTCAGAAAATTTCTGTTCAAAGGTCACTGGTAAATGACAGACACTTAAAACGTTGTTTTGTGTCTGTTCCACAAGCTGGAAAATAATAGGATTGGATTTTGGTCAAGAACTCTTGTTTTATTCCCTCCAGTCATCAGCTTTGTGGTCTCCTGGACCCAAAGACAAAGCGTAGCTGATAGTAAAGGGAGGAGAGCTTTGATGGTTCTTTCATTTTTTGGATTATTTTGGAATTCAGCTTTTATATACAGTGAGCACTGCTGTCTTTGATGGCACAGGACATTTTTCCTGATATTTTCCAACCTAGGGCAGCTGGCCCCAGGCTGGCCGGTTGCTGAGCCAGCCCCTCTGACCCCCTGGGTGCCCCAGTGTTGTCAGCAGGGGCAGATGAACACACAAACAGTGGACATCTGTGTTTTCTGAATATTTGACACAAGGGCACAGCAAAGCCCTTCTGTAGGGAGACAGTTTCTGTTCCAACAGAGAGCCATGGGTGATCCTCACACCTTGGAAGGTGGGGAGAGGAGTCTCCTGGCCAGCAGGACTGGGAGCAGAGTCATGTTAGCTGTGGGTTGAACCTAAGGGAGTGTGATCTCGACATGCAAAATTGAAAGGTCCAAACTATTATATTTCAGACTATTTAAAATTAGTATCTTCTGAACCTTTATGTAGCGCAGTATCCACCCTTGCCTGCTCCAGTAGCTGAAGTGAACAGTGGACGTGCACATTTAGAGGCAATTAAAGGCTGCTGCTCTCAGTCCTCACTCAGCAATGTACCCTTTGCTCAGTGTGCCTCACTGGATGGAGACTTCACCCCGTGTTGTAACATTGTTTGGTCATTTCACTTCTAGTAGTCCTTTCACTTCCATTATATCCCCTGAATAATTCCTGCTTGGAGGACAGTGCAGTAAGTGACTTCTCCCTAATCTGATTTCTGATTCTTAGTGGCCTGGATAGACCAGCATTAGTTTGCTATTTCAATCTGATCCATCAGAGTCCTCTACTGCACAGGGTCGCTCTTTTATATCACTTACATGGCAAAACCACAGCTTGATGCAGCTGGTCTCCAAGGCAAAGCCAAGCAGGTCATGTGTGTGCAGAGCAGAGAGGATTTTCAGCCTCCCCCTGTGCAGGGGCTTAGCAAAGAGGTCTGGTGTTGGCCAGAGCTGCTGGGGAGAAAAGGGGCCTCTGCAGGCTGTAAACAGGTTGTATGACGCAGTGCAACAGTAAGTTAATGCTTTAAATTAATATTGTGTCATCTGGGTGCTGGCAGGATTCATTCAATCCCTTTATCACCACTTCTACAAATAATGGACTGGTTCAGATGCAACTGGAAATGGAAATCCCCCCAAAAGCATTGGTTTTAAAGTGTCTGATGGAAGTTCCAGTTAAGTCAGTCTTCAGACATGGCTGAACAAGGTGAACAGAGTGTCAAGGTGGAGATGGACATGGGTTTGGGGATGGAAGATCATCACACTTTCCTTTATGAAGTGTTATACTTCTCCTTGCTGTCCAAACCCTTACTGATGGATTCTAGTCTGGAAAGAGAGAAAACAGAAAAGAGGAAGATACAGTGGTCTTTTCCTGAACTAAGGGGCCTGAGTGTGGTGGAAAGAAGCTGCATCTGCCATTCTATTGGAAAATCCTTACTGGGAATTAGGTGAGGTTGGTAATGCTTTGGGGATATGCCAGACTTGTGGGCTCACAAGGCTGGAAGGATGTTGCAGTCAGACATAGTCATGACCACCCACCTTTGTTTCAGAGCATCTGGCTCAGGAAAAGCACAACAGGGCAATTCACAGCCCTGACAGTGTAACGAGGTGAGGGTCAGGGTGGGAAGAGCTTTGGGACCAGTGATTGTTGGATTCTGGAAAAGATCTGCTTGAGTCTTATGGAGTTTGGATGTGTTCCCCAAACCTTTGGGGTTTCCCTTTCCCTTGGTACCCTGTCAGACGTGTTCATTGCTCAAACCCAGTGAGATTTCTTTACTTGGCATTGCTAGTTTGCATGTCCAAACCGAATCTGAAATTCCACCATCCTCCCTCGCTCTGTCCACCGGCCCCAGCCTGCAAGAAAGCACATGATCCTCCTCACATCTGTCAGATTGTGGTTAACAGGGCAGGAAGACAGAGAAAACAGCCCATTTCTTCCACAGTTCAACACGTGACAGAGGTGTTGTTTTGTTTTTTTGTCAGCAAGCAACAGGAACACGGTTGAGCTGATTTTTCAAGGGCTGCGGTCTCAGAGGCCTCTTGCTGCTTTGCAAACTCTTTTGCAAAATCCAAGAGTTTTGAAAACTCCTGGATAGGATTGCACAAATATTGGAGCAACATGTGCCAAAGTCAGTAATTCTGCTGCCCGTGCCACCTGTTTAGATAAGTGAGCAGCTCCCTGCCTGCCTGCCCAGCCCGGGGCTGAGGTAAGGGCAGAGGCGTGAATGGGAAAAGTTGCAGACTGGGAGAGGACAGATCTTCCCATGAACTATTGCCTGTCTCTGTCATACACCAGCATCAAATGTCTCTGCTGGCACTTCTTGTCGTGGTTTAGCCCCAGCTGGTAATGAAGTACAACACAGCCACTGGCTCATTCTCCCCCGGTGGGGAGAAGAATCAGAAATGAAAGTAAAACCTGTGGGTTGAGATAAGAACAGTTTATTAATTGAAATAAAATATAATATAATATACTAATGATAATAATAGTAGTGGTAAGGAAAAGTAGAGAGAGGAATAAAACCCAAGAGAAAAAAGTGCTGCCCAATACAATTGCTCATCAATGCCCAGCCTGTCCCCAAGCAACTCCCAGCCAACTCCCCCCTGTTTATATACTGAGCATGATATTCTCTGCTATGGAATATCCCTTTGGCCAGTTCAGGTCAGTTCTCCTGGCTGTGCTCCCCCTCCAGATCCTTGCTGGCAGAGCATAGGAAACTGGAAAGTCCTTGATTTAGAGTAAGCACGTGTGAGTAACAATTAAAACATCAGTGTGTTATCAGCATTATTCTCACGCTGAATTCAAAACACGGCACTGGACAGGCTAATAAGAAAAAAATTAACTCTATCCCAGCCAAAACCAGGACAGCTTTGAGGATGACTGAGCTTAGCACGAGGATGAAACTGTCCCATGTGAGAAATATCCCTATGAACTGCATCCTGTTGTCTGGTGGGATCTTGACTTTGATCTGAATGTGCTAAGGGGCAGTTGCCTTTCCAGGTGGAGTTGGGAACAAGTTGGTTTAAGACACAAGCTATCTGAGTACCTCCTTCACTGAGGTTTTCTCTACATTGGTGGCCTCCAGTGCTCCTGAAATGTGCCTGATATAGGCACAGGGTGGAATGGTTGGTTCACTACACAGAAACTAGTGCAGCTCCTGGCCTGTCCCCTATGCTAAAGAACAAGGCAGGGATTTAGGAGTCCACCCTGCAGCCCCCAGAAAAATTTCTCTGATATATCCAGATTGTAGGCTGACTCTAGGACTGATGGATGTGTATTATGGGGATTATTGTAGTGCTTATCGAGTGTTTGGAGATTTTGTTATAAAGGCTTAAATTTTTTATTCTTATAAAGGGATTGAGCTTGGGTGTTTGAAGCTAAAAGCAGAAGTTTCTGCTGTCTGAAATAAACAACTGCAAGGTAGGTTAAAGTGGCAGCAGGTTTGTGAGCTTGGTGAATTCAGCACAAAAAGCAGGATATGGTAAAGACTGGTCAGTAAGCAATATTTGGAGAGTTTTCCAGGACAGGCTTATTAGAAGTACAGAATGATTAGTAACTACTGCCTTGACTCTGCCTGGTGGGCCATATTTTCATGTGCTGGTTGTGGCAGCAGAGGTGGGTGACCCTCTGTCCTTTCCAGATTGCATTAAATCCAGCCCCAGTGACACCAGCTCTGGTTCTAGACCCAAGAGGCTGAATTCCAGACAGATGTTAAAAGTCCTTGTCCCCTTTATATGTCTATCCCTGACTCCAAGAGCTTTAGGGTAGAGTGAAAATGTGCATGAATCTTGGTGCTCACTAGGTCTAGAGCCAAGGTCCAAGGAGGATGCATTCACCCATCATATCCCACCTTTCTTCCCAAAAGCTCCTGTATCTGTTGCCTCCAGTCAGAGTTAATGAGAAGAGTATCCAGTATCCTGTGAAGCAGCGTGGTCTTACGTGTGTTCTCCATTTCCAAACCTTTGCCTCTGTTGTTCTACTTATGGGTGGATCACAGAAATAATTACCTAAATGACCCAGGCGCCAAAACACCGTAAGCAATCGTGTACTCCAGAGAATAACAATGATTATGTCACCCTCCTTGCTTATCTCAGGTTCCCACCCTTAAAATGAGGGCAGCAATATTTTTGCTTTTAAAAGAGCAGGATTAACTTGTTCATGTCTGCAGTATTAGTTGTTGTTATTATTATTACTCACATGGATGACAGGGAAGCACCTAATGAATTCTGGTTATGTTACAATAGGCCGTGGCTGCATTTGGCATGACTAAGGCTGGATAAATTTACTAGGCTGCCTGTTTATACTTATGCAAACTGTACCACGTACTTGTGGTCCCTCACCAGCAGATCACTGTGGCCAGAAGGTCCTTATGGTGCTGATCATTTTGTGTTATCCCTCCATCCTTTCAAAAGGCAGCAGCCTTGCTCCTTCAATACAGGATCTCATATGTGCCTCAAACACACTGCCCAGTGTGTTTCCTTGCTGCCCAGCAGTGGCAGGGTCTCTCTGGACCCATTCCTTCCTTTCTGCTTCAAAAGACAGAGACAGAAAAGCAGCTCAGGTTTCCAGCTGTTGATTTCAGATGCTTTCCATGGAGCAGGTCCTTTCAGCTATTAGAGAATCTATGCAGAAATACAAATTCCCTCCAAGTGTGTCTTTGCTCAAGACTATGTTACAAATCACGGAGTCAGAGAATAATCTGAGTTGGAAGGAACCCACTGGGATCTTCAAGTCCAGCTCTTAAGTCAATGGCCCATACCAGGATCAAACCCACAACCTTGGCATTATTAGCCCCATGGTCTAACCAAATGAGCTAATCTCAGGGTCACTGAGCTCATCTCAGGGTCAAAAATTAACCAGCTGAAGATGGCTTTGAATATGCTCACAAAATCACAGAACATTCTGAGCTGGAAAGAACCCACAAGGATCTTCAAGTCCAACTCTTAAGTGAATGGGCCCATATGAGCATCAAGCCCCCAACCTTGGCATTATCAGCACTATGCTTTAACCAACTAAGCTAAGATCAGGTGTTGTTCACCCTTTTTCCTTCATAGAGAGCATTTCTAATTATATTCCTTAATAATCTGCTAGAAGTGACCTGGGGTGCATGGGATGATAGAACAAGACGTTGCACGTGTGTGTTTGGGTAGGTAGGAGTGGGTGTTGTCTCTGCTGTTGGCTGTCAGACAGGTGTGACGCCATTTACCCCCTTCACAGCCATCTCACGGGGAAGCAGCAGCATTCCAAGTGAGCTGTCCTGCCTGGGAGCTCTGCCCAATCCTCCCTGGAGTGGTGTGAGCCACACACCCCTTTCTGGTTATAGGGCCACCTCTTCCCGGCTGCCGCTGGCCTGTGTCCCACACCTCCTCCCTGCATCCCCACAGGTGTTTTCGGTGCTCACCTCTCCCTCCTCCCAGTAGATTTCCAGCCAAAGGCCACCTCTGGAAGTTGACTGCACAGTGTGTTGCGTCAGTCCCTGCGCAGCTCATGACTCAGCAGTTGTACAAGTTTCGTACCTGTCAGGGACATGCCAGAAACCACAAATGTTCCTAAGCCAGCAACAGCAAAAGGATCTGGGAGTTTCCACTCAGCTGAAGACAACAATGTCTGCAGTAGATTTTCTTGCAAATTGGTTTCATTTCATTGCCAAGAGATGAGAGCAGGAAAAGGATGCCAAGGGATGAGGACAGGAAAAGCAGCATCTGGATTTCTAGAGCCTGGAAAGCCCAGGATCGTCAGGAGAGCAAGTGACACATTATTGTGCACTGCAGTCTGCTGAAAAAATCCTCCTGGAAACAAGGCTGTGAAACCATTAAGTATTTTAGGAAAATCTCAGGCTGTGAGATCAATTAAAAGAAAATGCTGCTGAGGTGCATGAGAGCAAAATGCAAACACCTCTGCATGTGTCAGCCTGAAAATATCATTATTCAAACAAGTGCTGGCACCGGAGCGGTCGCTGTGGTGCGTGAACTGTGTCCTGCTGCCAGACCCTGGGCAGGAGGGCTGCCCTGCTGCTGATGGAGTGGTGGGTCACCCAGGAAGGGGCATCTCCTGGCATCCTGCAATGCCTCCTGCAGCTCTGCCTGCCAGAGAGCCAGGAACGTGTGCCAACCATGGCTAGATTGCTTCTCACTCAGTGTAGCAGAGACTGGGACACCGCCTTGCTGGTTTCATTCAGCCCTTGGCTCTCAGGAGTTGTGTTGGCAAGAAGAGCTGTGACAGCAAGAGCACAGGAAGCCTTGTTCCCTGCCACCCCCTGCCTGCTGCAGGGATCTTAAGATCCATGTGATTTGGGTGTGAAAGGGAAGGGCTGAACAGTTGAGGTCTGGCAATAGAATAGCCTGTCTTTGCTCAGGGATTGGAGTAGTGATGCAGCCAAGATAACAGTGATTGGCGTGCCCTTGTCTGGAAAGAAGGGAGTAGTTAGGGTGCAGTTGAAGGAGTGGGAGGAATCGCTGCCTGCTCGGGCCTGTGAGTGACGGATTATGCTTGGGAAAAGTGGCACCACTGTAAATGGATGGAGAGTGTGGGTGGGGGGGAGAGAGAGAGGGGATGGTAAACAACCAAGCCTGGTCCATCCTGGATTGCTGTCCTGCACTAAATTAAAACATGCCAAAGCTGATGTTGTTGAACTTTGTGTCAGGCCGTTCTCTCCTCTGCTTTTCCCATCCCAAAGCAAAGTTTTCTGGCAGCATGTGTTTAACAGTGAGTGTTGAAGGCAGAGATGGGGATCCCCTTGACCTGTGAGCTGTAGTAGGCACAGGAATCCCCTCTAAATAGCCTTGAAGTCATTTTCCCAACGTGCTTGGATTCTAAGTGTGTGCCAGATTCCCATGAGGGCTGCTTGGCTGGGATCAAACAGGTGCCTTAAAGACAGGAGTGCAAATAATTGCCATAGTTGCTGGTTGAAGACAACCTGAGCACAAGTGAGAGGTTGAGTTCTCATGGAGCTGCTCTGCTTTGGACTGGCATGAAGTGGGAGTTGGAGTGGGCTGGGGGGGATTCAGCCTGTCATGTGCCAAATCTGGGGCTGACATAATGGCTTAGCTGAGCATGGGGGGCAAAATCTGTGCACATGGCTTGAGCAGAACTCTGAGCTCTCCTAGGGTTTGATGTGGCTTGCAGACAGCTGCATTCGATAAATAATTTTAAGCATAAATTAAGTGCAAGAGGGAAGGATGTTGCTCTTAGAACTGCTTGGGCTTTTCTACCGACTCCCACAGTGTACAACCAACAGATCCCCTCCCTCTGCCCCATTCCATGTACCAGTACGCTCTGTGGTGTGCCGTGTTTGATAGTCAGGTGTTTCACTGCTTGATTTGGGCTTCTGCCTGGAAAAAATACATTCCTGGCACCTACCCAAGAGTTATTTATAGCAGGAGTTCCTAGAAGAAAGTGTGCAGAAAACAAGGAATTGCCAAATCATCCTGCAGAGAGCAGCAAATTAACCCCCTGCCACACACCCATGGGAGCCACACACGCCCGTAGCCCCAAATCCTGGTGAGAATTGGTACCAAGTGACTTCACGAAGGAAATGCCACTAAGAATCAACAAGGACAGCTTAAGATTCCTGCACAAAATGCCACGTCATGAGCCACAGCTTCTTGTCCTTCTGACAAGTCCCGTGGAAACAAACCCTGACGTCCCGAGGAGTTGATTCTGTGGCACACACGGTGCCCTTGAAGATTCCACCACATAAATATTGATCTCTGCTTCAGACTCTGCCAGTTCTCAAACCACTCTTAGTTTTCCCGTATGCCTTTAAAAAAGGATCTACTGAAGAAGCTGACACCTGTCTAGTGTGACCAGTGACATGGGGACCTGCACAGCTCTTGGACTGGTTATTCCAATCAGGTAGATGTAATTTTTGCATCAAATGTTGTTTCCCCTTTTGTAACTCACCAACAGCAGATGTTTCTCTTGCCTTGTCAGGACCAGGTGGGCAGAGGTCTGCAGGCAAAGCCAAGCTTTTTTCCCCCCTGTGCCTGGTTGGCCATTGCCACACGGTGACCTTGACCCTTCCTGGGCTTAAGAGAGTTCAGTGTATAATTGAGCATTGAACAGAAATGCATGAAAAAGAACAACAACAACACCCCAAAGCAGACATTGCCTAACTCTACTGGAGCAGAGTGTCCTGTCCAGTATATCATCCTGCCTCCTTCCTGGTACTTCTCTGTAAACACCCTTTACGTGTGTGTTTATACAATCCACATGCTCCCAGCAGTTCTATGTTCCCTTCACTTGTTCCACGCACTGGACTAGTTGTAACAGGCACTAAATTATGGGGGGGTTGTTGTTTGCTTAGTTTATACACCTGCAATTTCCTGGTTTATATGTCCGGAGGTTTTAGTCTTTAATTTAATATTATTCATAGATTTTATTGAGTATTAGTTAACTTTTTAAAACAAGTTAATGGGCAGTGTCTTTTTAATTACATATGGCAAAACCTATAGAAACAAAGGAAAATTGACCTAATTTGTTATAGCTGGTTTGCAAAGATTCCTTGAGGTGACTGAGCATCACTTTTCCTTTTTATTGTACTTCACACATTTCGCAACTCATGTCAATTCAGTTCTCATTTAATCTCTCTCTCTGAAGCAGCCTCTGCACAGAGTGGCTGCCCTTTCTCCCTCCAGCACTGAGCCCAAACCCAACATCCTGTCAATTATTTTAGGCAGGGGGAAGAAGACTGACAAAGTCTCGTGGGTTGTTTTTTCCCTGCTGCTACTTGAAATGTGCAAAATGCTGATGACACCTCTCGTGGAAATGACCAAGGAGCATTTTTCTACAGCTAAACAATGGCTAAATGACTCTGTACTGGTTAAAGTGTCTCCTTTATGCAGCAAAAGCTGCCACAAGCTCTGAGATAATCCCTGCCCTTGTCGAGGTGCCCATCCCACGCTGTCTGGTGACGTGTGAGGTGCAGCTCTGGGTTGTATCGCTGGAATATGTTTGAGTATCAACTACACCATATCCTGGCTGCAGCATTAATTAAACAGCATGGCCCTGCTCCAGGCCCCAGTGGACAGGCATCCACATGGCAACTGTGAGCCTTGTCGGCAGCAAGAGATTAAGAAATTAATTGGCAGGGTTAATCTTCGTGTCAGGGTTGGAAATGAATTGTTAATTTGTTTGGAAGAGTGTAAAGTCCTCTCCCAGCGATAGCAGGTGGGATCACATGAGGAAAAGTCTGCGAAGTTGCCCTTCCTGGGGACCTTTTTATTTAACACCTCCTGCAAACAGACATCTCCAATTCTTTGCCCCTGAAGTGTGAGACTCCTGTGCGGGGTTGGAGGAGCTGGTTGTGTCACTCACGTCCGTGCAGGTGACAGCACAGCTGCTCCAGGCTGTGAGATGGGAGGAGGTCTGGCTGCAGCCTGGGAGGCCCCCTTTGGATTCCAGCATTTCTGAGTGTTGCATGGCAGGTACTGGATCAGGCCAACCTGCTCCAGGATCTCAGGGTGAGGGAGAGATGTGCTGACTCTGAAATGCCACTGTTGGGGCGAGCGGTACCAGCCGTGCACACAGTGTGCAAAACTTGATAGGTCTGTATGGACACTAAACCCTCTCAGATACTTGTCTCCTCCCCCAGGACACTGTAGTAGGAGAATCTGTCAGATCAGTTAATGCTTTTCCCTTTCTGCTCCCATTTTACACTCAGGAGCAGAATATTTTCTTTTTTAGCATCTTTCTAATTTTTTAAGGCTAATGCATTGGTCACATCAAATTAAGACATAGGAGAAAAGCACTTTAGGCCTTAAATTATTTAAATGAAATTGTAACTTTTGTCCCTTGTGCTCTCTTTTTGAACTTAATTACTTAAGCAATAAGAATCACTTTCTCCTCATGCTGTGGCCTGATAATGTTGTGACCAATGCAACCTGATTCTAGACGTGACATCAAATAGGACTGGCCTATACAGAAACCTGGGATCTTCCTGGGTGTGCAACAATCCTGTTTAAGACCTTGCAGTCAAAATCCTACCCTTTTGTGGGGAGGCTGATGCTGTTCCAAGGTGCTGTAAAATAATGAGACTTTTTCATTGCCAGAAATATTTGGCAGCGAGTCCTGACAGTACAAGAGTTGGGAGCGAGTGGTTGTGTTTGGTGCTCAGGTTAATTCCCCCCTCAAGGAGTGCTCACTGCTGTGTCTGTGTGCTCTGTTCCATACCTACCTCCTTTCTCTACAACTCTCTCTATACAGTTACCTGAAAGGAGGTGGCAGCCAGGTGGGGGGGTCTGTCTCTTCTCCCAGGTGACAGGGCAAGAGGAAACAGCCTCAAGTTGTGCTAGGGGAGTTTTAGATTGGATATGAGGGAAAATTTCTTCACTGAAAAGGTGGTCAAGCATTGGAAGAGGCTGCCCAGGGCAGTGGTGGACTCACCACCCCCCAAGGCATTTAAAAGGCATGTTTATGCTTAGGAATATGATTTAGTGTTGGCCTTGGCAGTGCTGAATTAGTGGTTGGACTTGATGATCTCAGAAGTCTTTTCTAACCCTAATGATTCTATGATTTCCCCATTCAGCTTTCATCCCTCACTGGATGATTGCCTACCATTTCTACCACTGTTCTCCTAAAATTTAATAAGACTAGAAATGTCTTTATGCAGCTCTCCCCATCTGTGTGAGCCTTCAGAGACTTCCATCTGAGCCTTGCACAATAAGCGAATTATCAAATTATTGATAAGCAAAGTATCAGTGAGGAGTTTTGCTGGAGAGGGGAGAGCATGGCAAGGGGGTATCCATAGAGTTCTGGGACACTGAGTAGAGCCAGAAGCAAAGCAGGGCTGGTGTGATGTTTAGATGATGCTGTTTGTTAGGGTGCCACAGTTGCTGAGTGCCAAGTAAAAATATGCCTGACATGATACTTAGGTTTCCCCTAATCTGGCCACAGTCACTTGTTATTTGAGACCACAAGTAGTGATAAGAAACTTTGCCATCATTTTGACAGAACAAATGTCTCATGCATTTTTATAAAAATATTTTGGGCTGCTCTGTACTCTTTGGGTTATCTGAGACAACCTACTTGTCTGTTGAGCACCAGCACTGGCTCCTTCTTTCACCTTGTCTTTCATTTTCTCCTCACCCTACAGGCAGCCAGGTGGCTGAACACAAGCCAACACAGGATTTTCTCTTTTCCTTTCAAGGGATGGGTGTTTGGAGATTTATCAGTAGTACAGTTGTACTTAATCAGATAGAATCTGTCCTGTGTAACTAAGAAGGCCCACAGCATGTTGCTGGCATAAGCAGCTATTCTACTAAAATTGCCACTTTACATTCCACATCTTTTATGTTTTTTTAAATTAAAATTATTAGTCACTTGTGCTAAAATGTCCACAATGCAGTGACATTCTACTAGAGCTTTTCTGTCATTTCCTATTAATTGTTTAGAAATTATGACCACAAGACTGTGATCTTTTGGAAAGAAGACTCTCACCCTGTCTATGCCATATATAAAATTTTAATACCAAAAAGTGGACTGGGTTCATCATAGTCCTAATTACTTCTTTGGAGAATCTACTTTGTGCAGCAGCCTGCACTGTCCATATTGATGTGAACATATTACATAATCAGCTTTAGAGAATGCAGCAGTCTGAAGGCTGGGTTCTGTGTCCCTGTGCTCAGTCACTACCCTGAGGAGGGCACTGAAAATCAGCAGAATTTGACTAGAAAACAGGCATTTCTGCTGTGTTTTTTTTCAGGGAGTTGTAGAACAATTGGTTATCTTCAAATCAACATTGTTTGCAAACTGTGCTCTCCAAACATGTTTTTATTGATATATATATATAGCAACAGATTTTACAAGAGGAGTTAAGATGTTCCCTTTTGCTGTCCAAACCGGGTGGTGAAGTCATGGAACATGCTATTTTAATAATTTGGAACATGCCCCAGGAGTTGATTGAATGATCTCTCTTACTCTGTATGTAAACTGCACGTTTCCATGCAAACATCAGAGGAGTCAGAGCTGCAAACACAAGCCTGCAGGATCTGCTCTATCCCTGCATGGCTTTTTACTACCTGTTTAAACACTAAACATATTTTAATAGACAATTACAGCTTGTCAACAGAGATACGCCTCTATAAAACTGAATAGTGGGGGAAGTGGAATTGCTGCTGTGACCTTAGTGATAAGATATTTAAGTATCATTTAGTGAGAGAGCTTTTAGAAATCTAAGACCAGAATCTGAGGTTTTGCATCTTCCTTTTGATGAGTCATAACCCCTCTGTGCTTGAACAGGCCATCAAGGTACAAGGAAGAAATTTCCTCCCTGTGAGGGTGGTGAGGCCCTGGCACAGGTTGCCTGGAGAAACTGAGGATGCCCCATCCCTGAAGTGTCCAAGGCCAGGTTGGACAGGGCTTGGAACAACCTGGTCTAGTGAAAGGTGTCCCTGCCTATGGCAGGGGGTGAAACTGGATAAGGTCCAGCCCAACCCAAACCACTCTATGATTCTTGATCCTGAACAGGTCTTCCCTCAAAAGTGGAAACAGGAAGAAGAAATCAACTGTCATTTGGGAGGCAGGACCTTGATAGAGATTCATCATCTCCCTCCTGGCTCAGGTGAGTGGTGTGGTCCATTTTGTCACCTCTTTCCCCAGTGTAGCAGGTTCTCTGCCTTAGTCATTCTGTACTATGGTTATAAGGTTGTTCTGATGTATTTAGATCTACAAACTACACACTAAAGATAATCTTGTCTAAAGGAAACACAAAAGAATATCCTCTAAAATTAATACATGAGAGAAATATCAATTAGGGCACATATCCTTCAATCCTTATGGGTAGGAGACCCATAATTAATTATTATATTATATATTATTACATAATAACAATAGGTGGGAGCGGGTCCTGTTTGATCAATTTGTTTGGTTATTACCCATAACCAATTCTTGGTTATAGACAGCTGAGGGAACTAAAACAGTGACAGATGAAGGCAAAATTCCCAGATGAGAAAAGAAATAGAGACCTGTATGTGTTCAGAAGTGGCAGAGTACAGGTATTTCTTGACATTGCAGCCCTTTATCTTAGACACACCAAACCAGAGATGAACAGCACAATGTAGGTTTGACACTTTTATTAACAAAGAACCCATGGGGCTCATTCATTAGTACAAAATACAATCATGTTCCTGTATGTTAAACAGCTTTTTTTTTTTTTTTATTTTGTCTCTTTTAAACTGTTTCACAGTTATCAAAACAAAGCCCCTGCATATCGAACTTATTATTGTGCAAACAGTAATTATTTTTAAGGATCAATTTCTGCGCTAAGCCAAGTGCCAGAGAGCAGAATTTAATCTTGTTTTCACCCCTCCTTTGAAGGGCCATGTGTGCTTCCTAAGAAACACATAATAGTTGACTTTTTTTTGCAGCAAACAATCTAAGGCCACAGTTTATCTGCAAAGAATAAAAAAACAACTCAAAGATTTTAAAGGAAAAAAAAAAAAGCACATCTTTACCCTTCATTCTCTTGTTTGCTTGACCATGATTATACCAGGTAGCACACATCACCTATCAGGTATTACAGTCCAAAAAAGCACCTAATGTTCTTTAAGCTAATTTTCTGAATTATTAACATGCAAGTTAATACACAGCAACATTACTTTTCAAGTAACTATAATGGTGTCTGTTTAAGGAAAAGATGCTTATTCCCTTTCCAGGTGATGTGAATGAAAATCCTGCATTGATTGTATGGGCAGGCCCTCACTTAAAAAGGCATGAGAGCTACATCTTGAAACTTAAATACTTATTTTTAGAATGTCCTTTCTAAAACATGCACTCAAATTTTGGTTAAAGCTGCATTTGCTATAGAAGACAATACTTAATGTTGCAAATGAAAAAAAAAAAATAACTGCAGTTTGGAAACATGGATCTCCATCAGTCTGTCTTTCACACTGATGCAAAAGTGATTTTGAGGTGAAGTGCTAGAAATTAGACAATGTAAGGAAGTCATACTAAAAATATATACGTGTGTATGCCTGTAGAAAAATCCCTGCTTCTTATATGAAGACAGATTTCATAAAAAACCATTTAAACTTTCTTTTAACTGCAGTTACTGATGAAATGAAGGAAACTCAATTACTGGTTTTGTAGTTATCAGAAAGTACAATGTTTTACCACATGAAGCACCGGGTTTTAACCCCAAACCCTTCTGTAAGACATATGGAGTAGTTCTAATAGTCCAAAATCCCCTGTACTTTAAAGACAGGACTGTAAACGTGCGTGCTGACAATGCTGTGTTTCTGCTCCTGTAAGTGATCTGTTGGTGGTGGTTTATTTATCCCAATTGATGCTTGGCAGGAAGCAAACATTCTACTTTTAAAGGAAGGCAGCAGAAGGGCACGTAAATGCTGTGCCTTCACTCTTAGCAGCAACAAACTCTCACTGTTCTAAATGACCTGAGGAAGAAAACATTATAATATTGCACCAAAACAAAATTAAACAGCAAAAACAAACAAGGAAACAGACCAACATATATAGTATGGATAGCAAATGACCAGTGCAGCCCCTGACAATAGATCTTTTAGACAAAAATGCAGGAGTAATGAAAAGCTTTGTGCCATTACCAGAGGACTTTGTTCCCCTGATATCTGCTTTCACTTCAGTTATAAGCTATGTCTATTCTGGGTATATTTACACCTCTCCCTACGCCTCTTATCTCATTCACTAACCACAGAAACCATTTAGGGTCCCTTTTAGAACCTTGAAGTATACTGGAGCTTTAACAAGACTTTTTTTGGTCTCAAATCTGACCGTAAGTAAATATCCAAAACAGAGGTAGGCTTATAAAGGCTTTTGAATAAATAAGTATTGTCCATTTTGCTAAGTATACCTGCTGTTGGCAGAAGGATTCTCCCTTGCCATGCTTCCCCTTATCATGCTATCCATAGGCTTAAGATGCAAAAGAAGAACTCACAGTAGAAGAGGCTAGAATAATTCCCTTAAGAAATCCCTTGAAAGAAAGCATAGTGCATAAGCTTGTATCAAAGTCCACTTTTCTCTTCCATACTTGTGTCTCTCACTCAGGAAATGGTTGCCTTCATAGTATTGCATAATAGCTACTCTGTCATCTGTGGTGCCTTCAGGATTGTTAGGAGTGATGAAATAGTACCACTTGGCAGTCGTGAGAAGGGCAGGTTCTCATGAAATACAAATTCAAGACTTCACCTTTTAGTAGTGTTCCTTTCCTGGATGCAGACAGTGCAAAGCTGAAGCCCCTTGAACACTGGAATCTTTTTTGGAAATGTTTTCTTACCCCACATTCTGTTCTACTACTCAAGTTCTACTACAGAAGTTCTCAACATCATTATGTACATTCTTCCAGAGTGTTCCAAACAAAATATAAATTCTTTTCTTCTCAGAAGATCCATACATCTCCTCCTCGTACTTTGTGTAGTGTGTCCACTTTTGGGAAAACATTCAGTATTTCATTCATTCATTTTCATTTCAGCATTTTCAGGTACTTCTCAAGTATCCCAAGCTTGGCTGCTCCCACGTTACTCCTCTGTGCAGACTAATCCAGCAGATTCTCTTTTATCACCAAACGTGCTCATACCTCCTGCTCCATTTTCCTTTGCCTTTCTCGTACACAAACTGAAGTTTTGAAAAAGAAAACTGTTTCCTTTTTAGCTGCACTACCAGCTTAAGCAGCAGAAAGATTAAGACATTCATCACAATGATGCTTGTTACAAATCCTCTTCAGAGCCTGAACGAAACGGGCTGAATTTCTTCTACATCAGTTGGATGCGGATCAATCTAGGGAGAGAAGAAAGGCAACAATTACTGCCTGCAATTCCTGCATTTAAGTATGTGTTTTGGTTTGTTGTTCTTTTTTGCCATCTGACAATAAAAACACCACCTGCTATTTATTTTTTTACCTCTGAATAAAGAGGTGGAGGCTGAAACCGGAACTCTTGTATATAAGCAAAGACAGGACAACACAACTGTTCCTCGCAGTCAATGGGTGGTGGATAAGCAGGAACATGTCTGGAAAACTCTTCCTCAGACACTACATCAGCATAATTTGGTGGTGCTGAAACATAAGAGATGCTACTGTCAAATTTCAAACTATTCACTCACAGCAAGACAATATCTGTAGTACAGTATATCCAAACCCATGAAAACTATTTATAAAACATTGTACAACTGTCAGATTGTATGAAGTGCATTAAACTCATACATATTGTAACTAAAATTATGTGTTCAGTAAGCTTAGGTGATTCAGCAGGAATACAGATGCTTTTAGGGCAACTCCAGCAACAAGCCTGTGCTGTATCAAGATATGTTCAGTAATGAATAAATTAAGTTCCTAAGCAGAATTCCCACTATCAAAATTTAGTTATTTCAGTCAGATCAGGGTAAAGATAAACTTAAGGAAGGCTGGAGTTAGGGTAACCTCACCCAATTCTTTTGGACCTGAGACTTCTCCTGAGTCATACTTCCATGGCCTACATCCCTACAGTGCCCATAAGTTGGCACTACACCCATCTGCTGCAGACAGTGCTGTGCTGGATAAAGAGAGTTCAATATGTGTTACCTTCAGGGTGTTCAGGCATGGTCAGTGCCAGCCAACTCATATCCATACTAAACTGGCTGGTAATGCTGGAGTTTCTGCTTGAAAATCCAATACATGGAATAGTGCCAATCACCAGAGGCATTTCAATCATCAATTTCTTAGCACCAGGAATATGGATATACACCTATGTGACAACCCCCAAACAAAAGAAAAAAACATCATGAGACCCCACTGAATGCTCCTAAAGGCTGCCCTACTCCCTACACTGCAAATTGTCTAAGAATTAAGAGCTTTCTGATCCCAGATATGTTCAGCTAATACCCTGGCAGCATTCCTTTCCTTCTTTCTGTAACTTGTCTCTAGGTGACATTTAAAAACATCTTGACAAACGTAATTATGCACTTGATTTTCAGTCTTCCCACTTCTGAAAAGAATCACCAGAGGAACCCATTCAGCTTGAACTACTTTCCCATAAAAACCTCTGCAGGTCTCAAACTAAGCTGCTTCTTCCTTAGAAATATATTTCCATTTTCCCTGTTATTCCCATCTTTCCATCTCAGAATCTCTTCATGATCTTCAGTTTCTCATCTATATATATGGTTTATGATATTTATTTATCATAGAATGGTTTGGGCCCTTAAAGATGTAGTTCCAACCCCCCTGCCATGAGTAGGGACACCTTTCTCTAGATTTATATTTGTCATCCCCAAATTAAAAACCTAACAGCTACTTGGTAAATTCTTCTGTTCCCAACTCAATCCAAAGTTTGTACATTTGAATAACCAATACTTACAGCTAATGAATATTCTACTCTAATAATGCAGCAGTCAAGTATAGAGGGGGATACAGGTGGGATTTTCAGAGTTTTCCCATTCCAGGTATCTGTACTCCCAGAGGCAATGTGGTTTCCTCGGACATTGGCAACCATCTGACGGAAGGTTTTTGTCTTCCCACTGGCCAGGTAAGTTTGTGTTTGGAAAATGGCAGCTTTTGGAACAATCAAACGAGAAGAGCAGTTCTCAATTTCTGCATAGATTGGTATGGCTTCCCCTTAGAGACAGAAAAAGTCCAATGAATAATTTGTATTTCCCAACTTTCCTCTGGGAGTATCAAAGCATGTTACACAGCACGTACATCATCTGCAGTGTTATGAGAACAATACTTGTGAAGTTTCCTCAAGCTAGTTTATTTTTTTCAGAGTGGTATCCAGGCAGAATTATAGCCACCTACTACATTTTATATATAAACAATGATTCATTTTGAAACATCAAGCGTAATATGTGCAAGCTATAAAAGCTTTATTTGCAAATTATGCCCCAATCTTCCTTTTATATAGTACTAAATGAATTTCAGGATGTCTCTAATGTTATCAAGATGACAAAGAAGCTGCTAAAGCCCATTCTTACAAAAGTGTAAAGCTACACAAATGACATAAAAACCTAATTACATCCCAAATTAAGTATTTGGTCCCAAATAAAAGCATTTTATTGTTCTTTACACTCAAATGTACATGGGTTTTTTGTAAAATTAACAGGACTTCCTTTTAATTTATATTTCCCAAGGGGAAAGGCAAAATGATGTTTGTTAAACCAAGTTTTCATATAGATCTTAATTTACTCCTACTAAACAGAATTATTCTTTGAACTATAAAGTGTTGGCTTCACAGAGATAAAAGAACCCCAACTACTAGGTGGGGTTTACATTTTTAAGATAACTTTATTTACATTTTTAAGATAACTACTCTTACCATTACAGTATCCCTTCCTCTCAATTTTGGCACTGAGAGACACTGGCCCAGAGGTGAAAAACCAACAGCCAACCATCTTCTCCTGACTTCTTAGAACAGGTGTCTATAAAATACAGAGTATTTTTCATTTTATGGGATAAAGCTCTCAATCACTTGCAGTTCCTGTTATCCATGTCAATCATTGCAATCCAGCTCTAAAATCCACTTGATTTGAATCACTGAACTGCTCTGTGCAACTGGAGTTTTGCCACCATGTGAAATGGAACCAAGGTTTGGCAATCTGCACATTTCTGTTTCAAAATCCCAGTGTGAATTTAGACTGTATCAACTGGGTAAGACAGAGGCCAGGGTGTCTTTGAATGTGATCTGTCTTCAAAAAGAAGAACCTTTCAGAGGTCTCATGGAGTGCTGTGGCATTTGAAAATGGCATAATGAAAATTGTTTTTATATTTATTATAATGAAAAAAATCTGTTTTGCAGTTTTGGTGATAGCCTTGGAATCCCCTGACTGGCATTATCTACTTTATATGCCTCACAGCCCTCTCCTGTGCCATTACCTATGGGCTGCTCTGTCCTTACAGAATCTGGATATAATGCTTTCAAACTCCTAATAGATAGTGTTGAATATAAAGACTGTTCTGCTTAAAGATGTCACTGCCAAAATACTCTGAAGTTCTCTCTAAAAGAGATTAAAATGTAAGCACATAAAGAGGAAAAACACCCTACTCAAAACATCTCTTAGCTATGTTCACGTCATGATGTTAAAATTATCCTATAATTTTAAATAAAATAGAAATTTCTCATTCATATTTAAATGAATAACCATTTAGATCCAGTTGCTATCATGAAAGTGCAAGGTATAATTTTATATTATTTTCATAATATGGGCTGAGATAAAAGAATCCAGCTCATTAGCTTCCATCTTGCCTATTTTCTCATTACTTAATGCCTGATCTTTCTTATTACTCTACAGTATTTCCAGTCATTACAAAAAACTCAATGCTTTAATGTGGCCAAATCTGTCACAGGGAAATAACTGACAGGATCTCTGGAGCAGCTGTGTGCACACACTTCATGTTGGAAAACGACATGCAAAATGGAGGGATATGTAACATAATGGCCAGAGCATAAATGACAGGCTGGGCATGATTAATACTCTTCTCTAATTACTGTTCCTCAACCTACTATTATTGTAGAGTTTAGGACACTGCAGCCCTGTGAATGTAGTTGCTCTGGTAAGAGTAAACTACTCTACACTCATGCATTATTATTATTAAGCCTTATTTATGCATCTGAAGCCTGCCTAACTTTTTGGCAAGAGCATCTCTGCCAGCAGGGATGTAATCAATGCTATTAAAAAAGCCACTCTGTTTGCTATTCACACAACCTAAGATCATCTATTTATAGAGAAAAGCTTAGGGAGCTTATATGCTTTCAGAAGTCAGAAAATGACACTCCAGAATAACATGGAAATGGTTATGGATGTGAATGTTGCCTGGAAATGTTTTATTTTTTTGCAGCTGGCTTTGAAGGGGGAGGAGGAGCGGAGGAAGGACCCTCTTACCAAGAGAGCTGGTGAGCTGACGTCGATATGGCTGATGACCTGGAGCTCTGTCTGCACACTCTGATCGGGAGCTGCAGGCCTCTCCAGGATGGCTTTCACATAGTACTGAATACTGCCATACTTCCCAGTAAAAGAGGTCACCAGAGGTCTGAAACAAGCAGTCACAAAACCATTACCCTTAATTAATAATTCAGTTCCAAACGTGAGCACTTCCCGCGTACACGAACATTTAACCAATTTACAGCTCATACTTTTAGGGCCTGGGGGAAACTGAAGCCAACAAGGCCTGTCTGTGGGGTCTGATTAAGAGAAACATATAAAGCTGATACTAAAAAAAACACAAGTCAAATTACATTAAGATAATGTTGCACTACAAGCAGCGTCCAGCACAATCCCTTCAGGTTGGATTATTTAACTTACTCTTGAGGGAGCTGAAAGCTGAACGGAAATTCGTGTCTTCCATCTAGAAGAATTAAGTTTTCCTCACCTGTAGGATGAAAATGAATAGTATGTTTTAGTTATTCCAGAAATAGAACAAAGCAGATGCTTTTATAAGTTATTTATGTATAAGAACACCCAGATACAAGAAGTTTTTATTGATCCCAGTGGGTTCTGGACTGCAGCCCGTGCTTTATTTGTGCTGTGCTGTGATTTCAATGAAAAACAAAAATCAAGGAAACATGGGAGACCTTGAGATTCAGTTCAGGACTCTGGCCAATTTCGAATCCAAAATGGCTTCTGCAGAGCACAAAGTAAGTTTCTTTTCCTTTTCAGCAAGACAGCAGTTAATCTGCTTTTCCAATTAACAATTAAACTAACTTCTGTGCTAAAAAAGCTGCAATTTAAGGTCAGTATGATGAAATACTATTAATACATGAGCTCCCAATATACATTCATAGAGGGCCTGCTGTTACACAATTCTGAAGGCCTAAATTTACTTTCCCTGCAGCTCAGCCTGAGAGCTGCGTTTCACTCTCACAGAACAAAATGTCGCTGCTCTGTTTTTTAATTTTCCGACGCTGCCATAGGTGCTGCAGTGCCTGAGTGACAGAGCTCTGCCACAGCGAGCTGCCTCTGCTTCCTCAAGCCATTGGAGGAGCCCGACTGCTCCCAGGGTCTTCCACGGGGGTTTCCCAGCTGCTGCTCACAGAGCACAACCCACACGGCTGATGGAATTCACAGGCGGGCTGAACCTCTGCAGGGAACTCAACTGCGGATTTTCTTACAGCCCCATTCCGCGCTTTTCAGCCACCGCGCAAAAAAAGTCTGTGGGCGGCCACTGGCGAGGCTGTGGCAGCTTCCCCGGGTGAGGGCTCTGACGGGGGCGGCGATGTCCGCACGGGGCCTGAGCACCCGCTGCCCATTGCCAAGAGTGCCGGCGCCCACTTCTCCCCCTCCCCTCGCTGCCCACGGCGTCCCTGGGCGCTTTCTCCGCTCCCTCAGCGCCACTCCCCCGCTCCCACCCCCGCCGGTCCCGCCTCACCTTCGGGCGGGTCCCTCAGGAGGCTCTGTCGGATGTCCAAGTACCGCACCTCCGCCTCCCTCCGCGGGCCGGGCCCCGGCGGCCGCACCGCCACCCCCCAGGCTCCCGCGCCGGGCCCCGCGCCGGGGCTCTCGCTCCAAGCGACGCGCGCCCGCCCCGCGGCCTCCAGGCGCAGCCCGCGCAGCGGCAGCGGCCCCGCCAGCTCCAGCAGCACCTGCCCGGACACCGTGTCCCCGCTGCAGTAGCCGCCGCCACCACCGGGGCGCCGGGCCTCGTCCTCCAGCACCAGGGCCAGCGTCTTCACCGCGCCGCCGGCCCCGGGGCCCGGCCCGGCCGCCGCCATCGCTCCCCGGCCGCGGGGGAACCGCGCCCGCCCTCGCCCGGCGCTTTAAACCCGCCCGTGTCCGCCAGCGCCCGCGGCGCCGCGCCCCGCCCGCGCCCCGCCCCCGCCCCGCCCGCGCCCCGCCTGCGCCCCGCCCCCGCCCGCTGCCCATTGGCCGCGCCGCGGCCCCGCGCGCCTCCATTCGCCGCGCACCGCCCCTGCGCCCCCTCCTCATTGGCCGCCCGGCCCGCGCACGCCCGCAGTGGCGTCACGCTGCGTGATCGCCGCACCGGGGCCAATGGGGCGAGGGCAGGCGCGCGTGGACAGCGCGGCGATTGGCGGCGTGGCGGCAGGTCCCCGCAGCGGCGGCCAATGGCGAGGCGCGGCCACCACGTGCACAGCCTGTGGGTAAACAGGCAGGGGAGGGGCGGGGCCGGACGAGGGGGCGGGGTCAGGGCGGGGCCCTCAGCCTTTGCCCTCCCAGCCCTGAACCCTCTGCAGCCTTTTGGCCCCTGTGCCTTCCAGCGTCCCGAGGGGTCCCCGGGCACCGGAGTTCGGGGTTCTTGTCCCTCGCTGTTCCACCGCCTGTGGTTACTGCCCTCCAGCCCCGCGCTGTGGGGAAGCCGTGTGACCCCGGGCTGCGGGGAGACCTTGGTCCTTAGTGGCCCTCAGGCGCTGTCATGGCTGTTGGGGTGTGCTGGGTCGGTCTCAACCTCTCCCCGCCGACAGCTGGGCTGGGACTGTTAAATGTGGAAAAATGCTGCGGTGTTGCTGTTCTCCCCCTGGTGTGCCAGGGGGTTCCCTCGGGGACTTGATGCTGCCTGTGTGAGCCCCTTCCTCACCCCACTGAGGAGCAGGAGGTGAAGGTTTGTCTGTAAATAAGCCATTCTGGACAGTCTGGAAACCTCATTGCCCACTCAAATACTGTCTATTTCTGCACTTTGTAAACCAAGAAATGCCCTGGTTCAAGAACTTGTTCTTACAACCCCCGTTGTAACTGGGAAGCTAAATGGCTGCGTGCTGTCACACCCGGCCAGTGGCGCCTTCCCAAACACAAAGGTTTATCCACAAGAATAAACACAGAGTTTACTGCTCTTTACAGTTTTTAGAAGCGCTAGCTTAGGAACCCCCCAGCATCTATAGGAAGAGTGGTGAACGTGTCTGTTCTCGGCAGTGTCGTGTTTTACGATGGCCTGAGATGACAGCAGTGCATCTTCCTGAAGGTGTGTGCGGTGAATGATCCACCGGCATTTCCACAGGTGACCAAGGAGTCACTTCCCGGTCCGAGTCACCTGCCCGCTTGAAGCTCCCCACAGCTGCATCTTCCTGCATTCCTCCGGCCCTCTGGGGCGCTGCAAAACACCAGCCTGGTGCTTCCCAGCTGACTCAGTTAATTACTGAAATTAGCTAAAATTGTCTTCCAGACTCAGAGCCTTGGCTTTTAAGTAACTGATGGGATAACTCCCAGGCTCCCTCAGAATCCCCGGCATACCTGTGTGTCCCGTGAAATGTAGCCTCGTATTTAGAGTTACTGCTGCAATGAAGCACCTGTCCTTGCCGAGAGCCAGGTAGGCCTTTGGAACACTTTCTGTTGGCTAAAAGTTTGTAAACACCTCGGTGGTAATCGATAATAACCTGGGAAAAAGGAATGTGGTTACAGATAGGGTGAAGTCATGGGCTTTATTTTGACCTTTGGCCACGGATTCCCCAACTCATGAGGAAGAATTATGTAACTAAAGCAAATAACGCTGTGATGGTTGTCTGAGTAGTTAAAGAGTTCTGGGATATTCTTATACCTTTGTGCTTTTGAAATAATTTTTTTCAATTGAAACTGCAAATGCATTGTAGTTGGGAATTGTGATGTATGAAATCACGCTACATTGGTGGTTTTTAGTTCAATTAAACTAATACATGAGTAATTTTGCATGAATCTTTTCCTTATGTCCAGTTTTTCACATTAGCAAGTATAAGGTAAGTTTTGTAGCCAGCCAAGAGACCATGCTCAGATGTCCAGACTGAATATTTGCTTATTTGCAGAATTTTCTTAAGTACAATGTGTGTGTGCAGGCTGATTTTGAGAGCGTGATACAGAGGGAAAAAAAATCAAAATCCCACACCTCCCTTTTTCCTGCATGAATTAGAGCCTGTGTAAAAGTAATTAATTCTCCTAGGGGTTTATGTGACCATTCAAACATTGCCTCCCATTTATTCTTTTTAAGTGCAAATGAGGTAGATAGGGAAATGAATAAACATGGACAATTGCTTGTGGAACAAAACATTACACAGAATTAGTGAGAATTAGGAGGCTTCAATAACTTGAACAATTAGCCTGTAGAGGACACAGTTAATAGGAACATTCTGTCACAGTCAGGTGATACTTATCCCTGATGTTTGTTTGTCCTTTAATACATTTTTTTTCATCAGGATGCAAAGACCAGAATTTGTTGGAATTATCATGGAGTGATTGGTTTTCTCATCTACCCATCTTGAGGACACTTTGTGGTGTTTGAGACATTTTAACTGACCCACCCAATGACATAAAATGAATGGTGGAATCCACCACATGACTATTTTAGTCTCTGATGAGCCAGGAGGAAGGAAGAGGAGATGAACACTCAGACTAAGTTGTGGGTGTTTGTGTGTGACTGGTTGTCTGAATGCAGGAGTAGGTGTGAAAGAGCAGGAGTTATATTGACATGCTTAATTATGTTTTCATTTCACTTATTTTGCCACTTTATTCAGGACTGTGTAAGAAAGAGCTGCCTGAACGAATTAGTTAATGCACAAATTAGTGTGTAAGAGTAAAAAAATACACAAAGAAGGGTCTAATTGGAGAGTATCCACAAAGCAGTGAACAGCTCTAGAATCACAGACTCATCTTGAAGGCAAAGGAAGTGGGAGAACATCTTCCTACAGCAGCTGGTAATGTCCTGGCTCTGATGGTTAATTTGGAAATGACTGCTGTGGTCAGGTCACTGAATTTAGATAGGTCTCATGATGTAAGTTTCTACAGGCAGTAACTATTTTTTAACTAATTTCTGTGCACATACTGATAGAACAGGCTATCAGGGCTTTAGCCTGCCAGAAGAGTTTTGGAAAGTATGGAATAGAGTCCAGGTTTCCACAATGGGAAGGACACATGATATGTAAATAACTTTTTTTTTTTTTTTTTTTTTTTTTTTGGTGGGAGATACAGGATAAGAAATGGTCTCAGCAACAAATTCTGCTTCTGGGAAGGTTTTGTTTTTCAGAAATCCAAGCAGTAACTGGGAGGGATGTGAAAAACTTGATGAGTATTTGCTGTCCTCTTCCTGCTTGAAAGGAATGGAGACAGAGCTCTTCATCGTGAGTCAGGCACCAGCACTAGGAGTTTGCCAACTAAGCTTTTCTGTTCTTAATCAACGGCCTGGCAGTTTAGAGAGTGAAGAGCTATTTCTGCTGCTGGAGGAGGACTTGGGGAAGTGTTTATGAGAGCTGCTAACAGCTAATTTACAGGCTGTGGAGTTCTTATTTGAGATTGCTGTGCTATAACATCCGTTCAAGTGGCTTTCTCAGCCAGTACAAAACGCAGTGGGCAAACAAGCAGTGTCTGAGCTGCAGTTGAGCTGGGTGGAAGAGCCATGGGACAGGTGTGCATGAGTGAAGGCCTCACACAGGCAACGAACAGTGTGCAAACTCCATCCTGACCTTTCTGCATGGTAGGGAGGATTTGCCCATGTACCTCATCCTTTATCTGCTCATAGTTTCAGCTCTCTCAGTGGGTCTGACACATGTCAGGAAGCAGTTGGCTGAGAGCAATATTTACCCCTGAGAGCGGATATTACGGGCTCTTAAGTTCCACAAAAGCCCTCAGAATGTAGGGCCTTCTTTTTCCAGACAACTCAGAAATCCGCTTTCTGGAGTTGTTTGTGGAGTCAGGGCAGGGAGGGATGAGAGACAATTCCTTTCTCTCCCTACTTCCTGGCCTATTACCAGCAAGTTTCTTATCAGCACTGTGCCAAAAATGCAGCCCTGGCACTCCCAATCAGCACAAGAAAGCGATGACTGGATACTGGTGACACTTACTGTCATGGACAGGCTTTTATTGCTTTTATTCTATTACCAGTAATTGAAAGGTCAGCCAAATTTTTCTTAGACAATTAAGTGACATTTACAGATAAGAGACTGAGAGCAGCCAGAGATGCTTTTCCAAGTGCTGCTGCCCAGCTAGTCTGATATGTCACTACAACCAGTGCATAAAACACCAGGAAACATGTTTTTAAGGATCATGCCGTATGTGGCAAATTGAGAAAAGCAAATACTGAGATACTGGCCCAGGAATCTGAAGGTTTTATCTGGGCAGGTGTTTGTTCACATGGCCCAGTCAGACAAAGCACAATCGCCTTCAAGGCCAAAAGATCAATCTTAATTCAAGGTTATGTCTGGAAATGGAAAATCACGAATGAGAGTAGGATAGCCCACGTAGGAAATACGAGACAGAAGAAGGATACAGTAGGTTGCACAAGGTTGATGATGGAGAACCAAGCTGTCAAGGCTCATGCACTGAATCCTTGGTTCATACCAAGGGGTGGGAGAGGTGTGTCATCCCTGAGTCAGGAGGCTGGGGCAGAGGGGAAGGTTGTGGTGCAAACTGCAAGGAATCCCTTCCACTTCCAGTGGCAGTGCAGTGCCAGGACCCTCCCCCTCACCTCCAGGTGAACACCTCTGAGCCTGTCCACGGGACAAGGGTTCCCACACTGGTTCCACACACTGGAATTGCATCCCAGCACGTGACGGACCATCATGTTGTTTTGTGCGCTGATAAACATGTGAGCGACCTGTTGTTTACTTAAATATTTATACAATGAATCAGAGTGCAGGATCTGTTACAGCTCATTCCTGTGCATAAAAATTATCTAAATCCAGCACTCAGCTGGGCAGCAGAGGACTGCTCCAAGGTAGCTTTGGATGTTTACAGCTGCTAGAGGCTTTGCAAGGAGCGTGAGTAGAGAAAAATAATGGATGTGGTTAGAACATCTCATCATCCTGCTGTCCCCTGAGGACAGAAAGATTTATTGGGGCTGTGGTGCCTGCACAATTAGAGTGGCCTTCTGGAAGTGCTCCTCTGGAGGAAGAGCTTCCTACAATTGTATCATGTACCCCTCTGCATTTCAGTGACTTCAAAGCAAGGTGGTCAGAAATGTTCCTAAAAATATCTGACATGGAATGAGGATACAGATTTCTGTTGTTAAATCAACTCTGAAACAGCAGCTGCATTATTAATGTGGATCGTGGTTTGGTGTTCCAGCTCAAGGGAATGAATAACCAGAAAGGGAAATGGGACTTAACAGACTCATTTGGGTTCTTAGTTATGTGCTGCTTTAGCTGGTTCCTACTATGGTCTATAATTTGAGGGTTTTGAGGGCTTTGTGAAGTGCCTTTTTTTTTTTTTTTTAAATTCAAACTGAAAAAACTTGAACTTGGGATGAACCCAAATCTCGTATCAGGAAACTCACACTGAAGGGAAATGCATGCCTGGATCTGAACTCATCTTTTGATAGAGCATTCCCGTTAACAGGAATGTGTGCCTTGTGGTGCCACTTCAGCCTTCCCAGTTCGCACCAAGCACTGACATTGGATCACATCTCAGAGAAAACACGGGTGGCATATCCCAAATCTTTGCAAAGGTTGTTCCAAGCGAGCTGTTTGCTGGACAACCTCTGGTTGAAGGCGTCACCCTCATGTCTGTGTGTGGCTCTCAGCAGCACAGCAATTTGCAGATGCAGAGGTGCTCCACGTGAAGCGATTTTTTCACAACCTGAGCTGGTTTTGTTGTTGCCCAGGCTTAGGAGAGATATTACCTCAGCAGAAAATGGAGATAATGGAATGCTTTATGCCCAAAGGGAATGTAGAGTAAGAGCTACAATGGATGGAAAGTGGAGTCAGCAGCCTGAGATAACACGAGTGATGGGCAGGACAGGGAGCAGCCTGGGATCGTTATTTGGCTTTTGCTGCTGTTTCAGCATCATTTGAGGTATAGACACAGTGTGATTCTGTCCTTAAGGTGTGTTTGTCGTGAGGTGCTTCTGCCTGATGTCAGATGGTTGGATGTTCTGAGAGAAGGGGGGGTGTTAGGGAGCTTGTACAAATGCATTCGGATACTTGACCTCCCACTTCTGGAGTAGCTGAAGTTGTTCCGTGACGTGGAGCCTTTTTCGTCATAACGCTGAGGGGGGGTTTGGAGTTTCATAGAAACTGCCTGGAGTCCATCTAGTCAAACTAACCCACTATCACAAACTGCTACTACTACAGGTTTTCCTTGCATACTTTTTCTCAAGCTTAAAACCCCAGCTGGTATTTCAGCCATCATATCATTGTGGTGCCTGAAACAGGAGGGGAACAAGTGAAAGCAGGGCACTGTCACTGGTGAGGGGTGTGCAGAGGGAAATTAGCTTTGGATGGCAGAAGGCAGAAAAGCACATATACCCCAAAACAATCCAGCTCCTTAAGAACCTTTCCCTAAACTTTGGTGACCAGAATAACCTTGGACCTGTAAGCAAGGCATTGAATCAACCAAGGATATTCTGGGTGTCCAAGAGAGGACCTGAAGCTCCTGGCTCCAGTGCTTTGGAGGGAAGGAGAACACCCCCAGCAATGGAAGCTGACTGACACATCTGGGGGGAAAAAAATCCTCTTACAGGCAACCAGCTGATGCTGCAAGGCATGAAATCTGATTAGAATTATTGTCTTAGGGTAGAGCTGCACGTTCATGAACACGTCCCACTATGGAAGTGAAACTGAATCTCTCTCAAATCATTTCATGGGCCCTGCGGAGACCAGGATGTTTTGAGTCACGTTTTCTTCCCCTTTAGTGTGCCTAAAAGCAAAGGCTCTCACAAACTCTGCAGCAGAGCATTCCAGTAAGATACGAAATCTTACCATAAAGATGCCAGGACATTGCAACACTGTTATTCTTTCTAGCCACTTCTGATTTTTATTCATCTTACTTCAAGGAAATGGTGTCTTAATTCCAAGGTAGTTTCTAAATAGTAATTTTTTTGGCTACTTTGTATGAGGTCGAATCATCCCCATTACAGGATTTTTCTAGATACCTATCAAGAGTTATCAGCCTTTTAGCCTTGCCTTTGATGAGCTGAAGAAGTGGAATCTTTTATGCCTCATATCCTGAGGCCCATTCCTCCAAACCCAGGAGTCTGTGTTTTAACTGGTGGCCTTTTAAAACCGTTAGTGGGTTTAACCACATCTAAAAATATTTCAACATTTCTTGGAGAAATTTGTCAGTTACTGGTTCAAGCTGTGAATTAAAACAGAAATGAAAAAGCTGGGCTGGTCATGGCTCATTTAGCCTGTATTTCCTTTTAAAATAAAGTGCTCAAGTTATTCTTAAATGTAGTAAAAGGTTAGGGCTTTATAATTTCAGCTATTGCATGGATCTGTAAGTTATAGCCATGCATCTGTGTGTTATAGCCATGCACCTATATGCATAAATATATATGTATAAAAGAAAAAGAGAACACATCAAACTCGCCATGGTAACTGTTGTTGTGGGAGCCAGTAGTGGTCAGCTGGCCGTGAAAAGCCTGGGAGATAAGAACACACTATTAATGCTGTTCATTTTTAGAAGTGAGCACAATGAAATGGCTATTTTGACAGTTTCTTCTGAAATGTGAAATATGAGGCATTGTCAGAGCCAGGATACAGGGCTGGATGGACTTTTAACTGCCTGCTGCTGTGATTCTTATCTTCCTCATCGGGGTGAATTAGAATTCTTTGGATCAATGAATGTACACAGGCTTTTCTTGTATCAGAATAACATTACACATTCTCTTGTCATTATAACATACCAGAAGATTATTTTCAATGATAATGACAAGACCACGTCAATCACAGGACTTTTGTAGTGGGAATTTGCTTCTTATTACATCTTTCATGTGGCAAATTTTCCCCTTTCTTTGTCTTGAATTACTACTCTGAAGTTGGTAGCAAAAATGTTCCAAATTTTAAAAAGAGAGAAAGAAAATGCCTCGCTTGTGCTGTCACCAATGCTCCAAGTTATACAGGCATTAACTTGTCCTGTGCATCCATGATTATAAAAATGGCATAGGCAGAGGCTACATTTTGTTCTGCTTAAATATCTGTGCAGATCACAGCTTTTCCCTGATAGACACTATTGTTGGAAAACATTAGTATGCACTACCTGTATTTTTCCGTGTTCAAAGGAAGCAATCACAGAGCACTTCATTTATTTTACTAAGAGCTCAGTAAATGCTGCACCGTTGCCATTCTGCAAAGAATGTATTTTCGTGTAGAGGCATTATCATTAACAGATTCTTTTAAAATTCCAGGAAGAGTGTGATAATTTTATTCGGCATAATGAAGTTTGAGCACTTGTAAAATTTGATTGTTTTAAGGCCTTTAATTTCGCTCCACGCTTCATTTTTTTTAACTTAATTAGGTTTGCTGGGAATTTCTTCTGTTTATACAAGTTCTAGGTCCAGTGTTCGATCTTGGGCTCGGTGTGTGATGGGGGCTTTGACTGTTGGTGTCCATGGGATCTGAAAAATGGAAAAATAGATTCCAGAAGGTGCTGACTGTAAAGCAACTGCACCAGGAAGTTAACTGTAAAGAGCAAAGATTCAGCTCAAATGCTGATGGAGGAACTGACTTGAGGTGACTGAAGTTAGACAATCTGGATCCTGTTGATGTCTCTCGAGAAAAAATGAGCATTTTTAGATATGTCTGAGACACTGCCATGGATGTAAAAATCAAACTCGCTCTACAACTTTTGGGAAGTTAATTCATATTCTCTACATTGAAGCATAAAAGTTTTTGAATGTCAGTAGGATTTGGATGCTAAGTGGGGAAGATGCTTTAGAAATGGGACTGGTTATCACCTCGATTTAGCACATTGTCATTATCTTTCTTTTAGTAACTCTGTGCATTTTTGCTTGAGAATATTTGGCCTTCTAGTAAAGAACCTATTTAAAATTAATGATAATTGATTAGTCTCTTCTAAGTCTTCAGTTGTCATACTTTGCTGATCTGTAAAATTTCCCAAGAAAAATGGTGTCATAATTGCAACATTGTGCACCTTGACATTAAGTGTGTATTTCACTCATGGCCAATTTAAAAATCAAAATAGAAACTTTGTAATAATCTCCCTTTACAGTTTGGGTTATGAGATGCTGAGAATTCCCTTAGGCTTGATTGATAAAACATGGCATTTATCCTATTCCTAGGATGATGTTCAGCAAACTTTATGACGGAGGGAAACAGCTGGTAAAGTGGGTTCATGGAAAGGTGAAGGTAATATAGACATAAAAAACAAGAGGATAATGATTTTAAAAGGGATAATAGTTGTAATAACACCATTAACCTTTTGCTTCAAATTATTGAATGTGTGGTCTCTTCAGTGGGCTAATCAAAGGTTTGCATTAACCATGATGCAAGAGGAAGTGGCAATATACAACCTGAGGTGATTTTTTCTCCCTCTTCCAATTATTCATTATCAAAGCCATACTGGAAAAAAAAAAGGAAAAAGAAAAGAGAGAGAGAAAAACTGACCCTTTGGGTGTTGAAGTCCCCTGCTCATTTTGAATTGGAGCTGACTTGCTTTCAGAAGAAACAAACTTCAGCTTCTCTCTTGCTTTGTAAGAGGTGGATTTTACTGAGGGGAAAAAAAAAGAAAAATAAATGTAATTTGTTATAGATAAATATAAATAAGAGTCAGAGATGTGAACAGATACCAAGGACAGACTGTTGGTGAGAGCAAGCCCTGAGCTGTTTGGTGGTACCACACGGATGGGGGATCAGCAGCAGAAGCCCCCATTGAAACAAACACATCTCTTCCTGAACAATGTAGGGCACTGCAGAGGTCTGGTGGCTCACTGGGATGTGTGAAGCTCAATGCCACCTTGTCTGGGTCACTTCTGGTGTCTAAAGAGCAAATTCAGTCTTGAACAGAGCAAAACTGCCCTTTTTACTTCCCCATTCTGTGCACGTTGGGTTGACTAGCAGGGGCAGAATATGCTTTGACAGTTTACTTGCATTCAAAGAGGCAGACACATTCACTGGTCGTGGAAAATAGCCACAGATGATGGTGACTTGATGGGATTGTTCAGGAATTTGTCTGTTTGGACAAATGTGCTCCATCATACAATTTCATGGGTTGTGATCCTCATCATTCACCTAAGCCATCTATCCAATGTGCCCTGGAACAAGTTGCCCAGAGAAGTTGTAGCTGCCCCATCTGTAAAAGTGTTCAAGGCCAGGTTGGGTGGAGCTTTTAGCAGCCTGATTTAATGGAAGGTGTCCCTGCTCACAGCAGGGGTTTGGAACAAGATGATCTTTAAGGTCCCTTGAACCCAAACCATGCTATGGTTCTGTGATTCTTTGTGCAGTCAGTGGAGAGAGACCCCCCTGAGTGAGACACCCAATGCAAGATTGTCTGACCAGCTTGTGTTGTGTCAATCTAGTATGAAAGGAAGAAGTAAAAGGAAGTTTGCACCATTCCTGGCTGACAAAACCCCATACCATTAACAGCCCCATTTTGTGCAATCAGAAACAGTGAAAGACTTCAGGAGCAACGTGCCCTGAATTTGAATTAACCAGATTGAATTTAAAATCAACAAGCTGAAAGAGCTTGAGATAAGAAGTCAGAACATTCAGAGGAAATGAGAACTGTTCTGGGAACTAAAGGTGAGAGAAACACTAAGTCACATAAAAAATATTCAGCAAGAGAAGAGACACCTTTTCTTTTTTGGGACACCTTTTCTTAGAAGCTGTCTATAATCAGTAACCTTTCCTGGGCACTTTCCCAGGCTGTTTTTAGTAGCTGAATCCTTTGTTTCAAAACCACCCATTGATTCAGTGCCCTAAGTGAGAAGTAATTAAGGTGGACAGGGATCTTGCCTGCTGTATGGATGTATGAGGTGTAGAAGAGAGAGGGGATGAATGAATTTTTCAAAAGGTATGTCTCCCAACACATGTGAGTCTGTGTGTTGTTGAATATGTGTGTGTGGAGATGTGCAGCTCCTGATCATCTTTCTGTCTACTGACCTATTTATTTCCACACACACACATGCTGATGTACATACGTGTGTGTTCCTGAAAGGTAATGAACTCTTTAGGCAGTAGTTTGTCAGAATATCATTTAGAGTTACATCCTTTTAATGCACAGTAGTTTAAGCAAACTCCAAGGTTCTTTCGCAGCAATAAACCCATTAAATCATCTTAAATACCATGTCATAATGACAATTTGATGCCACCAGATGTGGCACTAGGGATTTTTTTTCCTTTAAATGCTTTCCTGGAGATACAGCTTTCTGAATTTTAAATTCTCTAGCCTGTTTGCACAGCTGTTAGATCACAGAGCTGTGCCATCTTTTTGCCTTGCATCAGTTATTCACTAAATCATGTGTGGCATGACTACAAACTCACTGCCTCTAAAACATTTAGGCTCATATCCACTTCACCCTCATAAAGGCTGAATGGTTGGGCTGTATAGGAGAGAGTATGGGCATTAAATTCCAAGAGCAGTCTCCATTCCAGCTGTGGAGCTCTTGTGTGGGGATTTTAGAGATGCAGTCAGAGTATGCTTCACACACCACTTTTCACTGGCTACTTATCCTCCCAAATCTGTAGAAAATACAGATGCCTGGCCACCTTCCTGGCTTTTCCCATCTTGTTAGCCAAAAAGGCAACCAGATTGGTAGTCAGGCACTACTTCTACATGAGGGAGACTTGGGAGAGGGACATGTTAGCAGGATACAAAGGAGTCCAAAAAAACATCTCACAAAGAAATGTGATTTCATGAAGTGTGTATTTAAATAGTGGAGAAAGTCACTGGAGGCTCTGGAAGAACTCAGAGACCAACAACAGGAATATGTTAAATGAAGAGCAAAGTGAGGGGAGGGAAGATGGTTGCCTGGCCATGAAACATGGTGGTGCAGAAGCAGCTCCTAATCCAAGAAGTCCCTAATTTCTGATTGACAGAAAGCAGGAGACCATCTATGAACCAGATGTTGATTTACCTGTCCAGCAGCACTGGACCCATCAAAGATGGGACACTGGATCTTTGCTCTGACCTGGTATGAGGTTTGTCAGGGATTTTATTGCTCTGTGAGTCTGTTGGATGAGTGCTGCATAATCTGAGGTGGCCCTCACCCTTCTGAGACCGCGTGTTAGATATGCATTTTCTCCTAAAAAAGGTGGTGGGAGAGACCCACCGAGACCCACTGAGAGTGTTGACGAGGGTTTGAAGCGAGATTGTGAATTTTGCACAATTAGAATGTGCTGATAACTGTGACCATGTCTGAGGCACAAGTGTTCAGGGTGGAATTTGGAGCTGCTCTCCTGTGGGTCAAAATCATAGTCTGTGACCCCAGGGGATCACTGTGGGCATTTCCTGAGGGTCAGGAAGGTCAGCACAAGACACTGAAAGCCTAGTGATGAGTAGGTCACAAACACCTACTCAGCCAGAGCCTGACTGGGTGTCATTGCAATCCCGATCTCTTACCAGTGTTGAAGGATTATTGAATCCTGATTTGGTGAGAATTGGAAATACTCTTGAAAAGTGTGATTCAAAGCCCAGCAGAAGGATTGCCATTGGCTTGCATGGAATCTTCGTTTGATTTGTTGTTCGGCTCTGGGGTTGGCATGTGAGTGTTTGAGCAGCTCAGTATTGAAGAGGGCATGCAATGTTCTCTAGATTACCCTCCAGTGAAGTGTAATATTTGATAACATCAGTAAATAGAAAACAGAATAAAAATGACAACAGTATTTGAGCATCTTGTGATAGCAAATGAGGTGGAGATGTTAAATGGATATAGAAGAGGATCCCCAGAGATTGGATCGCAGCATGATGCTGGTGGGAGCTCAGTTGTTACTGTACTGATATCAACATGTGGAGCTCTAAATCTTTTTGGATCGTGGCTGAAGAGAGAGATTTGCTCATAGCTGCTTTTTCTTTTATTCAGACTTTATAGGCTGTCCTCCTCTCCTACCAGCAAACAAATAAAAACTCTGTGCCAGTTATAGCAGCAGTTTATATGGAAAAGCAATGAAGCAATTTCAGGAAAGTATTAGATGTAATTTTGGCTTTTTTTTTTTGCTGTCACTTAGCAGCTAGAAAGAGGAGATGCACTGATGTTCAAAGCCAGGCATGTATTATGCAAACTCATATCACAATCCCATTGACTGTTCGTGGACCCCTATATCTCTCTGTTTCCATCTGTTGTTTTAAGACTAAGTTGTTTGGAGGATGTCCAAATTCCTTTCCCTTCTCCAAGTTTGGTGAAGTACCTGCCTGCCTTAGGCTCCCTACATAGACAGCAGAGAGAAAGAGGCTTCTCCAAAGAATGTGATGTGCCAGGGGATGCTTCTTTCTCTCCTTCCCTCCTTCCATCCTCTTCCTGACTGCACAGGGATTTTAGAGGGTGCCTAAATAATTACCACAGTCAAGGGCAAGAAGGGAATGGGGTGAATTTGGGCTATGCTGCTGTGTTCAGCTGGTTGTTGTTCAGGATGAAGATAACACAGGCTGTAAGGAGTAGGAATGTGGGACCCACTGGTTGTCCACAGCTCATGAGTGGGCAGCAGCAGGAGCTGCTGCGTCTCAGTCTAGGCAGTAGCTCATGGCTGAAGCAGTATTTCAAGAGATAACAAGGGAATGTTGAGCTTATCCAAGAAAAGGGAAATGACACACAAGATAAATAAGCAAAGCATATAAAACATAAATGCAATCCTATTAAAATTAAGTATGTTTTAATTTCTAAAAAGATTGATATTTTGGTGTTAGATTTACTGAACAGGAAAAGATTACAGGCGTCATTAAAAGAAAATGTTTTCAAGGGCCCTTTTAAAAAATTGTATCCATGTTTGCAATTGCCATGTGCAAAATATAAAAATCAGAGAAGGGGAAAAAACCCAGCAAGCAGTGGAAATAGCCCATTTTGTGAATTATAGAAAGAAATATACCATCTGTGATTTAGTGCAGTTCCCAAGATCCCATCTGTGATCGAAGCACAGTCCTCATTGAAGACTGAATCCCTGAGACGTTCCATATGATAAAATATTTCTCTTGGAAGATGCTTGTGCTAATGGGTTTGTTTTTCTGTAATATGGGTCTTCTAGATGAGACATAAAACCCTAGAGACCTAATTTTGCCTCCAGTGGCTGACTATAGCTGACATCAGGAGAAGCAGGAGTGAAATGAGGTCAAAGATCTAACAGCTTTTCCTTCAGAATTTCTGTACTACTTTTTATCAGGTCAGGTTGTTGAGTCTAAGAGGTCCAGGCGGTGATTTCATAATCTCTAGTGTCAGATGTGGTTGCTGGGCTCCTTGCACCAGGAGGGCTCACTGAGGCTGCAGCTGCACAACAGAAGCTCCAACTATTTCCTTTTGTTACTGCTCCTCATTTTTCAGCAGAGGAGAATGAGAGAGAGATCCCTTAAACTGGGACAGGCCTCTCCTGAAGCTGCACCTCTGTCACCTTCTAATGCCTCTCCATGTGTTGTCACTGTTCTCTTAGTCTTAGTCCAAAGGTGGCCTCGGGTCTATCAGGTATTTATACAAATGCAACGTATTTAATTCCAATCCTCTGTTAATTACACATACAGGTACAGACTGGCTCAGTTTCACTTGCCACTGAAATTTATATTTGAATCGTAAATGCATTCACCTGTTTAATATATGTTTATATTTTCTCCTCTATGTAATTACCTACTGATTATACAATTACAGAAAATACTTACATATTTTGCACAATTATGCCATTACTGAAATAATGCCTGCAATAGAGCTCTGTACGTGTGTAAGAACATTTTGGGAAATACCGTTGTGGTTTGTTGTTTTGGAGCCGTTCAGAGATTGTGCAGCTCCATGTCGAGCAAGGTATGCTGCTGGAGCCAGGTGATACAGGAGGAGTGTGTGTGGGATTACTGTTATCACCTGTGGGTGAATCCAGCTCTATTAAAAAATGGTTTTGGCTTTATTATTAAACACCTGAGTTAAGGATGTTCATCCAACCTGATCTGGTGGTCCCAGTGCCCCATGGTTCTGACGCATGTCGGGGAGTGCACACAGACAGACACCCTGGAACCACTGCCCCCTTATGCTGGTCTGTGGGGTCAGGACACAAGGCCCCATTCTGTGCTTGCTTCTGATGGTGTTAGGACAGGCCTTTCACTGTGCCTAAGTGTCCTTGTAGCACAAACATCCCATGTGTGAGGGATGTGGCAGATTCGAGTCATGACATGTGACATCATGTTGGTGAGTACAGTTGCAGCAGGCTCTGGTCCAGCTGTCTGGTCTGGGTGTTCTCATGCTTGGGGGGTTCCTGGTCACTGGCTGAACACAGACAAATAAACAAACAACTAGCAGCCATTGATAGCATCAGCATCTGTGTTTGTACTGATGGCAGGTGAAACAATTCACCCAGGCAAACACAACCAGCAGCATCAGAGCTGGGAGCAAGACTCCTGCCTCCCACCTGCCTTTCCCAGGATCAGCCTGCACAGCACCAGAGGAAGAAAAAAAGTGCTCTTCAAGGGATAAACAGACCCTGGCTTTGCCTCCTCCATGCTGTACAGGTCTTGCAGCCAAAGGGTTAAAAAGAAATGAGTGCTTTCGGCATGCTCTGCAGAGTGCCCGAAGTCTGAACATGAATGACCAAATTGCTTTTTACTTTTTAAATTAAGGCCTCTGTCTGTACACACACAGCTCACACTGCTGTTCCATTAAATAAGAGAATTTGTTCCCACTCTTATTTTTAATAGGGTAAGACCCCGCCGTTCCATCTCACAACTTTACTGACATGAGATCTTATTAAAAGCAATCCTCCCCCTCTCCTCCTTGAAGTCTGAGCTTCTGATAGCTTCATACACACTGTGTTTATTTTACATACACAGCTCTGCAGCTGCTGCTTCCTTCTTCTCCGATAAATGACAGCGTAACTGTTGCATCCACTAAAAAAGTAAATAAAATTAAATGGGGAAGAACAATACATCTCTGGCAGAGAATAATAACTCTTTTAAGGCACGTATCTAAATTGTACAGCCTGATCTTAATTGTAAGGATAATTCTTTGTTATTTCAAGCAACTTGGAACTCGACAGCAAATGCGCGCTCTTGGCAGTACATCCCGAGAGATTTCTGTGGGAACAATGGGGAGAATTCTCCTGAACTGAAAGGAGATTGAAGTGTCTTTATTAGGTTAATAGGGCTATAGTGTGTGATGGGAAAGAACGGAAGAATATGCTATGATGTGTTGGTTGGCTGGTTGGTTTGGAGGGTTTTTTTAAGCAGAGACTGTGCTGGAGGAGGCCCCGTGTGGGTGTTGGATGGGAGGTGCTCAGCATTAGGTGTCAGCAGTAGCAGCAGGGAGCCCTTTGACCAGCCAACCTCCAGCTCCCACATCATGCTCCCATGAGGGGACCGAGAGCGGGGGTTTTCCCTGTTCCCAGCAGGTGAGCAGGCTGGTCCCATGCTGGTCTGGTGCTGCTGATGTGATGGCCCCACCAGTCTCCTGGACAGCACCTTTCTGTTACCATCTCTCTCCGTTTCATTGTCTCTGCCTTTGTTGGTGAAGCCAACAGCAGCAGTGGAGGCCATCAGCAGTGTGCTGGTAGTTACTGGTGCTGTTTAGCCATGGCTGTGGGGCTGATATACAACTTCAAGATGTCTATCCAGTCCTTAGACAAAAATCCTATTGAATTTGCCTGGAATTTGTCTGAGGAGATGAGAAATGATGTCAAAGCAGGCCAAAGCGAGCGAGTAATGTGAATTCAACTCACTAAATTGGGGGGAGGACAGTGTTTGTGATACCATCAGAAACTAGAATTGGTTTTGAGCATCATCCAGTTCTTTCTGGAATAAGGGAACCTATGCAGATGTGTGTTCGACTTTTCTAACAGTTTGGTTAATTCAGAAACCACATAGCTGAGACTTTGCGGTAAAGCAAGTTGCTTTCCTGACTGGTGGCTGGGGAAAAAAGAGAATCTAGTAGAGTGACCTGAAGGAGGAAGAGAGAAGAAATACTTCCAAGCAATGATATGCTGCCCTTGGTGAGGAGATAGGAAAGGATGAGAGAAAAAAGAGATAATCCAGGTGACGACTTCAAAAGTGTAGAAATCTTTTATTTAAAAGATAGGGATAAAGCTACAAAAGGTGGGAAGTGCATTGTCTGTTTTGAAAGTAGCTAAGAAAGACCTTGGAAAAGATCAGGCTGGGCAGGAATGCTGCTGCTCTAAGGGAGTAGCAACAGTTGACAGTCAAAAGGATGAAGGAATAATAGCTATAAAAGAATGAAAAAGGTTTCCAGAACAGGTGAAGTAGCACTAGTGGGAGATTTACCCTGGATTTTATCTGGGAGACGTCTGGAGGAAGAGGTGAAGAAGGGCGTCAGCTCGGGTGAGCCCATGGTGCAGCTGTTTGTATCCTGCCCGGCAGGACACGGCCTGTCTGCTCTGCTGCGTGGGGAGCTGGTGCTGCCAGCTCTGCCTTCGCTGCCATGCCACTGGTGTGACACTGCAGCCCGTGCTGGTGCTGGTGTCCCTGGGAAGGTGCTGCAGAAAGGCCCAGTCTCCTCGTGTGTCTTGAGAGCAGCCTTAAGCCTTCTGCCCATCATGTTTGCCAATGGGTGCCCATTTACCTTGCTCCTAAATAGAGAGCAGCAAGTTATTTACTGTGGTGCCTGCAGGCCAGGCTTGGGAAAGGGTGGGGTGAAACCTCAGCTTCCAGCAGAGAAGGAGGAGGATGCTCCAGACCATGTTCACGTACCTGCTCTGCAAGGCAGGCTGAGGCTGGCTGTGGGTTACTATTCCAGTGTAGCTGCAGGGATAAATAAAAGGAGCCACGTTCACATGAATGCTGGCCCAGGTGTCAGCAGGGAAAGGGCAGCTCCTTGTCCTCAGCCAACCCAGAGGAGCGTCTGAGGCACCTGCACGTCTCCCTGTCACTGTTCCAAGGAGGAGCCCATTCTGTGGGGCTGGACGATTTTCTCGCTGCTCAGTTGCAGTGTGGCTGTAACACACCATCACTTAGCTCCTCTTGGGCCAGCAAATTCCAGGCACGAGCCAAGGGCAACATCTGACCCTTTGAAATGATCCAAGAAGTACCAGTCACAGCCTGGTGTGAAAGGCAGGAGGAATCTCTAGGCCTGAAGCAGGACCCTCATTTTCTGATGCAGCAGTTCAGTAAATGGCAATAAGATCATTGCTGGGTCTGGTTTTGTCTTTTAATCAGGAGGAAGAGCTTTTGGAGTATCTGGCCTAGCCATTATCATATAGATGCTCCTTGCATATGCTCAAGCTTGAGGCAAAACACAAAGTGGTTTGATATTAATATATGCTAGAGCTCATCATGAAGTACTCATGTCACCAGAGTAGAGGTATCCATCAATGAAAGTAAGAATTTTTCTGGGAAGTGATAAAATTTTTCTCAGTGAACTAAAACACTTAGAACCAAGGAGGTGGTGAGGACACAGTGAGCAAAGTATCTTGTCCTGTGAATGAGGCAATAAATGAGATCTGCATTTAGTTGCATAAACTCTTAACCTTCCTTGCTGCAAAGTGCCATCTAGTGTTCGCAGCCCTGGCTGGCGGCCCTTGCCCAGCGAGGCAGCACTGTCAGGCTGTGAACAGCTTCGACAGGCTAGAGGGAAGGCAGACGAGCAACCAACCTGTAACTGTTCATAACTAGATGTTATTGGTCTTTAGTATATGACTGGAGTAACTTAGGTGAGTGAAGCTTTTTTACTGTGTGATGGAATAGGAGATGTTTCAACTGGGTTAAAAAATGAACCCGGATCTCAGAAAATAGAGCAGCGGCGGTGCTGTTGGGAAAGCAGTTATGGAATTTCTTGCCCAAAATATATGCCCAATGATGTGTTAAATTTGCAGGTGCAGTGAGCATCGTGGCATTATTGATGTTGTTTGTGAGGGGAATGGAATTGGGCCCCACGCACACAGCAGGACAACAGCCCCTTCCTCACAAGGCTGAAAGTCACCTGCAACAAGTGGGTGAGTCCTGGAGCAGGAGAGCACCTGAATGACCATCATCCACTGTGTAGGTGCATGCAAGTTAATTGTGCATATGAATTAGTCATGCAAGAGCAAAAGTACTTTCCACATCTAAAACTGGAGCCAGCAATGATACAGTTTAGCATTAAAAGTGCAAGATTTGGGGAGGGATGATCTGCAGGAGTGTTTAGAAATTGAAAGTGGAGGTGAAGTAAGAAAGGGTGTAAAAATAACTCTGTGTCCAGATTTGTATCTGGGACATCTTTCTGTCCTGACTGGCTTGGAAAATTTCCCTGCCACATCTGATCACTCCTGAAACCACCCCAAGCACAGACCTCAAACACAAAGGTGGTTATTATCATTTGTTGTTATCTGTAAAGTGCTGACAGCACTTCCAAGTGCCAGAGGATTCATGCCTTAGGTTTTACTCTTGCAGTGGCCAGGAGCAGAGTCTAATTAGCCCAAACACTGTCCATGATACAGAACAGCTCTACTGACAGGGAGCAAATTAGGTCTCTGACCTAGCAAAGCATTTTAACCATGTGCTACATTTTTAGTAGGTGTATCTTTGGATTAAGACCTGGATGATGTAACTTCTTGCTGCCTCTATTTTTTTTGATTGCAGTATGAAGCATAGCTCATCTTGCTGGCTCAGAAATCCCTGTGTATAATATTAATCTGCTTTCTAAACTGACTCCTTGTGTCTGGACTCAATCTCAGGGTTTCCTAATCTGAAGGATCTTTCCCATCGCTCTTCCTAGGTTTGCTGTAGTAAACCCCCTCCCTGTGCTCAACCACGCACAGCAGCTGGCTCTGCACTGTGTCTGAGCTTGAGGGAGTCATCTCACTGTCAGAACTGGAGTGACCTTTATGAATTTCTCAGAAGACTCCTGGGCAATGAGGACTTTATAAGGACTTATGTCTCTCAGAGGGGGTTTTGAGTTTAGGGCCCTGGATCTTCTTGTGCCATGGTAGAGAGAACAGGAGGTTTAAGGAGGAGACTTGAGCTGGAAATTGGTGTTACACTTGATGTGTTCCTTGCATCCCTGTTCAGGCAGCCTCTTGGGAGAGTGTGCCACAAAATAGTCTCCTATGATACCTGCTGATTCCCTGTGCTTGCTGTCGGACATCTGAAGTCACTGGGATAGATGGGCCTCTGGTCTGCCCCACGTCACTTCTCTTATCTCCTGTGTCCTTTATCAGTTTCCACCTCTTCTGATCCACTGCGTTGTTTCCACTGCTGTGACAGGGCACATCCATCTCTTCTGCTGTTATAATGTATGCTGAGTTACGAATGGCTTGGGTCATCTAAAATTTTGGTGCAAAATTAAAGCAAGGGACTTTACCAGCTCATGCTCTAAGGGGTTGTTTTGACTTTTTCACTAACCAGAAGTGCCTGGTGATCCCGTTCCCACGGCTGGGCATCTCAACCTCAATGTTCACAGGCTTCTCCATTAGCAGTACAAGAGAAATACAGACAAGAGAGGGCTTCTGGGTTGTGGAGAGGCAACTTCAGGGATTTGCACTTCAGGGCTACAGCTCCCCTTGCAAGTGGAACCACCAGGTCTTTAATACAGACCACGCGCAATGCAGAGTATGCCCGAACAGTGCAGAGTGTGATGGGAAACTCCAGCTGGGTTTTGGTAATTGTCATGTACATGGAACAGCAACATTTGTGCAGATCAGATATGAAAAGGGGGAGAAAAGCCCACCCCTCTCAATTATTACAGCACATTATGTTTATTGAGTGCCACCTCTTGGCCAGCAGGCCGTGAGATTTCATGGGAGGGCTGGAGCATCTCGTGTGATGTGACATGTTCAGGCTGTTCTGCTCTGTGCTGGTGTTTCATGGAAGAAAGGAACAAATATTGTAAAGTAGCATAGAAGAATAGCCTGAAATATTTGTATTTCTTCCTTCATTTTTGCTGGGATGGGCATTGGATGGGTTTTGGTAGAATCCTACCAGCTGGTGTGTGCTCAGGCTTTGAATAGGATCATACTCAAACCCCCAAGCATTTTCAGATGTAAAAATACCACAGTACTTCCCAACACAAAAATAAATTATTAAAGGAAAAGATTATCTGACATTTGCTTGGTTTAACTCCTCTCAACTGCACTTCCAACATGTCTTAGTATATTTACAGGCTGTATGGTCAAAAGAACCTCTTTGTGACATGGGTATTTTGTCAGAAACTCTTCCATCAAGTTTGTAACTTTGGTTTGAGCAAAATGCTGGCTTTTCAGTCCACAAATCCCAGAATTCACAATTTATTTGTGCAGAGTCAGAAAAAGGTAGCTAATACAAACAGGACAAGTGTAAGGTTTGCTACCCAGGAGCTGAAAAATCCATAGTAGTTTTTTTTTCAGAAATCTGTGAGTTAAGTTGCACACAGCTGCGGCAGAGAATGGTTTTTGGTAGGTGGTCACCCTTGAGTTGAGGTTTTCAAGTGACAGATCATCCATTACACCCTCAGGTAATCTGTGAAAATAGTTAATTGCCTCCCCATGACATAAAACCTGTGAATCTGGTTTGTAGCCTGAGTTAATGGAGCTTCTATTTTTAGCTGGTGGTTTTAGTGATGTCTCAATGGTGAGGTCTTCTAACCAGGAGTATCTGGTTTTGTTTTTGAAAGCATGGATGCTATCCTAATTACCATCTACTGATTATAAAATTAACTCAATAATGTATTGGAAAAATACCTTCTAATATGAATTACGTATGGCCCTGCTGATTGGAATGGTCGCTGATTGGAATGGTTTATCCAAATGATTATCTTTAGGCCTCAAAATAATCCCACTGAACTGAGCAGTAGAAGGCAGCCCTCAGTATTAAAAATATAATCTAGCATTTTACAATTTAAAAAAATGGTAAAAAATCCTCCAGCATTTTACAATTTTAAGAAGCAGCCACCCAAGTGTTTTCCAACTGCCATCGTTCTTTTCATTTTGGCTTCTCTTGGGCATATGATGTGACTCTAGTTTTACTCATTAAAGTCTCAGATTGTGCTTGTTTTGTTAACAACTGTTAGGGCAGGGGTTCCTAGTCTTAATTGGCACCATCTGGAAATGAGAAGGAAATTGCTCAGGATGAATGCAGAGACGAGGGAAGACCTTGCACTTTTCCATGGTTGCGAAACTTGTCCCATTTGGAACAGCCACATCTGACCCGGGAACTGGCTTGCTCTTTATTTCTGTTGGTGGCTGGAGGGAGAGGGAAATTTTCTTCCAGGAAAAAGACAATCTCCACATTGGCAGCAGAACCAGAAAATAAGCATTTAAAGGCAGAAAGTTGCACAATTTGGGCTGCTAGCGAGCTAGGCCTTTTAATGCAAATTGAATATCTTCGTTCCCAGTTTTTTCCCAATCTTACACCACTTGTTCAGCATTGCCTCATTTTTTGGCACGGGTTTCCATAGCTGCCTGCAATCACACTCTCACACAGATGCCATTCCGTGTTCAAAGCACTGAATGCTACAGGGCATATTAGTGTTTTTATGCTTTAAATCTATCTTTATGTAACTTCAGAGCTCATTAATATATACCATTTTGTGTGATTAAAAAACAACAACCTGGCGCTCGAGGAGCTTTGAATGGATCTCAAGGAAAATGGCTTTCTTCTCATTATGCAGATTTTAAGCCAGACATGAGATGGGCCCAGCGAGTCAATGGACAAGGTACAACTTCTGCAAGATAATCATTCCCTGACTGCAGCCGAGCAGACTGTGCTTAAAAAATAAAAACCAGAAAGAGACAAATGCTATTCAAAACATAAAGAACTTCACATCATGATTTCACAATAGTGGACAAAAATGAGTGAATATCCCATGATGGTCCTTTTAAGGCTGTTTAAAATCCCAGGAAAAGCCATGCTCTTTTGCTGGGTGAAAAGCTGGAGGCTGTTGATGAAGCACAGTTCCCTCAGTTACAGCCTGAAATGTTGCCTCAAACACTACTGTGCCAAACAAGGACTAAGATTACGTGTGCCAGAATATAGTTCTTCTCTAGCTGTGGTTGCTGGCTTTGAAGGGTTGAGGTGATGAATATCTCCTGCACCACATAAGGTGATGGAGAAATTTTTCTGATCATCAGCTCTGACTTTTCAAGCTGTTTAGTGTCTTATAATACCAGCCTGTCCCCTCCTTGGGAAGCACAGGCTGTTTCAGTGACACAGAAGCAATTGCCCTTTCAGGATGGTGCCTGTCCCTGACGGGTCTGTCTCTTCTGCCAGGGTGTCCTGATAACCTCCCAAGGACATCACACAGCCCAGGCTCACATCCTCACTCCTGCTGTGAGAGCTGCAATGGTGAGGACAGCAGGAGGGATCAAGAACCAAAACCAACTCAGGATACGACATCCAAAAGCTCAGAGGTCTGAAGGTAGGAAAACTGTTTGGTGCATATGGCAGCAATCAGAAAGCAAACATGGTCCTAAGGGGCATGAGGATGTTTTAGTGGGAGAAGGAAGGGAGCCAGAGACACTTCCCCCATCCCTTTGAGGTGTCATTATTTCTAAGGAACAGCTTTCCAGAAGAAAAGATAATTTTTGTTAGGATGGTTGAGAATCTGCTGTTGTCGCAGCTTGGGCAATGGCAATAATGGAAAATCTGATGTATAATGCACCCAGTGTTCACTAAAACCTTTCAGAAATGGCCAGGCAAACACATTTTCTCTGCCTTAATCCAGAGGTTGTGTTAAGGGGTGTGTGACTCGAGTAGCAATGCGGCCCCTGGCAGGCTGGGAGTGATGGGAGATCCATAAAACCCACAGTGACTCCATGCATTTCCCCAGTGCTGGGCAGCTTTCACCCCCTTTTCCTTCTTCCCATTCAAAGGGATGTGCTGATTATATGCAACTATGACTATGATTATATGCAAATTGTGACTAATGTATGAAATGAAAACCCCTGCCTGATGGCAGGGAGATCTTAGGCAGCTACTCTGCAATTACTGCCTCGCTACGATTTCTGCCGGGTGTTACTTACTCCAACACAATACTGAGCACAGGCAATTTACTGCAGAGGTCATAAAAAATCTCATTAAAACCACACCGTTTAAGGCAGGTAGTTTCCCAGCTCCTGTTTCTGCTTAGTGCAAAGCCTGGAGGCTGGCTGGGTGGCTGCCCAAGGGAAAAATCCCTCTCTGGTGTGAGGAGCAGCAGTGGCGGCGTGGAGGGTGAGCTGTGTGTGCTCTGCAGGAGGAGGCAGGAGCTGCTGAGCTCCATCTGCTTCAGTCCCTGCCCTGCTGAACCAGGGAACGTAACCTGCTGCTGAGAGTGCAGATGAGATGCAGGGAGCTGAGCAAGTCTATCGAGTAGCAAACAGCCTGGGTTTAACAGCCATTTCTTTCCTGGGGACAGCAAAACCCCCGGGGACTTGGCACTCTGTGCCGCAGGATGATCTCTTGAATACCCTGCAAGATGCTGGACCGAGTTCTCTGGGCAGCAGCATCAGGTGCCTGCGGCTGCTGCTCGGAGCAGGCAGGGCCAGTTGGCAGCGGTGCAGCGTCGTGCAAATGTGCTGATGTAGCTCTGCCTCCAGAGCCCCTGCCAGGGAGGAGGCCAGGCAGGCACCGGAGCTATCTTTGTGCAGTGTAATTTACTGACAGCCCCAGCTGTCCCGTCTCCTGTTTGGAGGTGGCAGAGACTCCCCACAGAGGTGCCACAACTGTGCCAGTCAGGGTGAGTCAGACTCTCCCAACAGCCACCACCCGGGCATTCCGTCTTTTCCAGCTGATGGCTGGAGCCAGGAGGTGGCATCTGGGCAGCCCGGCTCACGCTGTGGGACAGCGGGATGGAAGAGGGAGGAGCAGTGTGGGGAGCAGGTGCTCCATGGGCAGTCATCAGCCTGGCTGGGGGGCAAGTGCTTTTAGGAAGAAACACACAAGAGATGATCCAGGGAAGGTGGTTCACATCCCTGTGACTGGAGGCTCAGTTCAGGCCCAGGGAGCATGAATGTTACTATGGGTGTTGAAAGAGACCAACAAAACCTCATCAGTTCAATGATTTTTCTTTCAAGATAATTACAATGTATATTTAAAATGAGTTAATCTCTCCCCACAACACCCTGGTTCATCCTTCCTTTTTTTGTTTTCCTTTCACCTATAAAACTTTGTTTTCTATTGGACTATTATGATTTACAGAAAGCATTTGATGTTGATGGGGAGACAACACAATAGTATCAGTTACCCAAGGTGAAATTTTTGTGTATACAGAGAGAATTTAACCTCAAACACTCAGTTCACATATCCATGTGTGATTTATATTGCCCCAGGCTCTGAGGCAGAGTGAACATTGACACCCTTTGATGTTGAAAGAAGCCTAGTGACTGGCCTTTGGAGAGATTTGTGATGTCTCTATCAGCCTGTCAATGGAAAACCAGGCAGCAAAGCCAGGCCCCCTAAAGATTTCAAGGCCTTGTAGGCAGAGGGATCGTGTAAGCATTTTACTTCCACCGAGTGCTTGAGAGGCTGAGCAGACACGGCCGGGCTAATTGAGTGCTCACAGGGTGCTGGGCTGCACTTGGCATCTGCACGACTGTGGATGACCCTTTCAGCCCAGAAAAGGTACCAGTGTCACCAATGGGGACATTTAGCAACTGCACACCTCTGGAGGACTTTGGTTTCTGTTGCAGCTGAGTAGGGATGTGATAACCCTCGGCCAAAGTAAGGGATAAACCTTCATTATTAGAAATGGAAAACATTTTCATGAAGTTGTTGAGAGGCAAATAAGCTCTGTCCAGAATTTTGCTCATTTCTGTGATATCAAGCATCTAGGGTTTGCCCAGAGAAGCTGTGGATGCCCCATCCTTGGAGTGTTCAAGGCCAGGTTGGACAGGGCTTGGAGTGATCTGGTCTAGTGGAAGGTGTCCCTGCTCATGGCAGGCGGTTGGAATGAAATGATCTTTAAGGTTCCTTCCAGTCCAAACCAGTCTGTGATCCTGTGATTCCACAGAGCAAAATGGTCTTGAGTAGGTTTGATAGCACACATAGGAAAGGAAAACACTTCAGCACACACACAGAAAAAGGGCACCATCAGCATATTCCGCACTGCACCTTCCTGGGACAGGGGCAGATCGTGCACAGAGCAATGGGAAGCAGGTGGCCTTCACAAGGAGCTGATGTTCCTTGTGCATCGAATTCCCAGGAAATGTGCTGAGTAACACTTTGGAAGATAGGATTAGAATTCAATACAATGCTGATAGATTGGGGAAATGACTTGAAAACAGTAACATATGAGACAAAAAAGACAGCTGTAGGGTGGTTTACACAGAATTAGGGACTGCTGGCTAGGCACACTGTGAACTGAGGATTACTGGGGATTACACACTGGAGATGCATCTGAAATATGATGCTGCAGCACAAACAAAGGACCAATGCTTCATGCTCATATTGAGCCTGAGAGCTCCTTTGAATCAGGTGTGTCCAAGGTTGCAGCTCAACAGGAGAGGTACAGAAACCATCCAAGCACTTGGAAACTAAGCAAGGGAGAGCTGGTATGTACCACTTGGCAAAGAAAGATTAAGGAACTGCTTGTGAGGGAGAGACTGTGGTAGCCAGAGACTGACTGATTCTGCTTCCTGGTTGTTGAGAAACAAAAAGCGAAGCTGCAGGTAACTTGGAAGCAGAGAGGAGAACGGGCAAAGGTCTCACTGAGAAGTGTCACTAAATGCCTTGCTCTGACAATGGCTGCTGTGACACCAGGAGAGGAATCGTGCTCAGGCTGCTGCTCTGTGTTTGGTTCATTTTACATGTGATTGAGGCAAAAAACTGTAACTTCTATTTTTCTGAAGCCCAATTCTGAAGGGGCAGAAATATGGCAATAAATTTCTCTTCCGCTCTGCCTGAAGCACTGAAAAGCCCTCACACTTATAGCATTAGCAATGCCATGTATTGTCCTTAAAATGCCTTTGCCCTTTGGAAAATCCAGCACCAGCACCATCCTTCCCTGTCTCTTCCCTTGTGCCCTTCAAGAGAAAGGACAGTGAATTCCCAGGCTTAAAGGTTGTGAGCAGAAAATCTGAGGCAGGAGAGCAGATATCTGCAAATTTGCCTCAGTGGGAAAGTGGAGAATAATTGTGGGTTCTGATTTTCCAGGGAGCCTCTGTGGGGAACTAATAGTCTAGACTTGTCCTTTTTGAGGCCTAATTATGTCTCTCTGTCAAACTATAAAAACAACAGTCTGTGGCATCACAAGGGAAAATGAAAGCTATTGGCCTGTGTTCTGCATTTAATAGGATGTCAAATCTAAAGCATAGTCTGACTGGTTTTTGACTGAGGTTAGAAAAGAAAATGCAACTAATTAGGCTGTTTCTGAATCTCCCTCGCTGTCTAATAGCTGTAGACTTGCAAATTGTAGCATGCTTGTAGTCCCAAACCCTCTGATCAGTGCTGCTGTCTGGAGGGGAGGGGTCTTTTCCACTGATGGGACTCAGACCCCACTTGAGCAGTGCCACTATCAGTGGGGACAGTTCCCTGGCAATGCCTTGTGCCACTGTACCTCTCTGTGCTCCTTGGGAAGTGACACATGCTGTTGATGAATAGTTTTTTACAGCTTGCATTGGTGATTAATTTCCGAAGTCTTTGAAGATGAAGGAGCATTTGGAAAGTATGTTGGCTATGAAATGCAGCCTTTACTCTTTAGGAATTGAAGTAACAAAGAGTGGTGTCCAACTATACAGAACTTTGTATAGTTCTATAGTATTATAAGGAACTATGGGAGCTAGAACTGACCCCCAAAATACCCCAGACATCTTATGTGTGAGCTAAAGCAGTTTGTTCCAACCTTTTTCTAGCCAAGGTGCTCTTTCATGTCCTGCTCTTCCACTTGCACCCAAGTTGCACCCATTAACTCTGCTTCCTGACCCTTAGAGCTGCCTCCTTCCTATTTGCATCCTATCCTAAGCAAGCACCAGATGATGACAAGAAAACCTGAGACAACAGGAGGTGATGGCCTATATTTAAATGGCCTATGCATTAATAATTATACCTTGGAGTCTGCTATGTCAGGGAATGTTAGATGATGTCCTAGTGCCTTCCTCTATCCTTTGGAAGTTAGTTTGAGGGCTTTTTTTTCACATTGCAATAATTTCTTGGAGAAAACGGCAGCAGTTACAAGTTCCTTTTACCTTTCCCTTGTCAGCTGCCCTCATTCTGAACCAACGCTACGCTCAGCTGGCTCCTCATGTTTTACAGATGAACTGAAATAAAAGTGGAATTTGTCCCACTGTGAGAGAAAGGAAGAAGAAAAAAATAACTGTCTACAAGATTTTTCATGCAAGTCCCACATCCTTAGTTTTGCCCTCTTTTTGACACAGAAATGTGATTGTCTTCTGCTCAGACATTCTGGGGCGCCTTTCTGGTTTTCATTCTTCTTTCTGACCTCACTTTGGGTTAGTCAGGAAACTGCCAACTTTGCCTCACAGTCAAAGCTAAACACTGCAATTCAAACTCAAAGGACATCAGTGGGCAGGAAAAGCATGTGGCCTCAAAATGGTGATGTTTTGATGTCATTTCTGCAGGGTCTTGTAGAGGGATTTGAGTCAGGAAACCTCAGTCAATGAGTCCATAAGAAAATGAAAGGTTTTTCCAGGAGTCTGCCTGAAAAGAAAGAAAAAGAGTGGAAAAGAGTGTAAAAGGAGAAAGACTTGCATAACCCAAAGGAGCACAGGAAGCAGAGAGCACCTGGATCTCCTTGGTGACTGCCAAAATACTGTGTGACGTCACTTCAACACTCACACGGAGACTTACAGCCGTGTTTTCCAATAACTGCACGCTGGTTTTGCCCACAAATAATATTTTCTGCGCACATAGCTAACCCATGCTGTAAAGTGTGTCTTTCCCAGGCTGTAGCTGGCAAAGCAGCTTGGGACTAGTACTGAAAACACTAGAAAACCTTGTCTAGGCAGATTGTTCTCCTCTGGCTTTGTGTGAAGATGCCTAATTTTGTTGGACCCACAGATAACATAGACCAACATCCACTGTGGCAGTGCAATGGAAAGGAAAGCAACTTTGCCATGACTTGGAAATGTCTTTATTCTTGTGTCTGTCCTCTGTTCCCAGTTGTAGAACTGATCCCCTAAAAATAAGGGCGACAAACCTGTGGCCTTTCTATGGATTGTTCTCACTGGAAGAGATCTGGGCAGGAGGCAGTAGCTTCAGTTTGGTGTAACCCCAAGGTACAGCCATGAAGGTGCCTCATCTGCTGCCAAATCCTGCAGCCCAGGCAGGGACAGGTCACGGGCTCCTTTCTGGGGCCCTTGAGCACCAACTTCCCCAAACTTCTGGAGAAGCTTCTCAGATAAGCCCTCCAGCTGTATTTTCAGGAAAGTCTTTGAGAACGGTCTTAACCTAAATAGCCATATAAGTTTCACTGAATCTTGGTAGAGGGGATTTATACATTGTGCTTAAATGATTTCCCAGTTGTGAGCAGTAACCCTCAGTTGGGTGTTGCTGCCAGTTGAGCAACGATCGCCCTCTCCCAGTGTGAGTGATGGGTGAGTTGGGCAGTGCAGGGAGACCAAAATGATAAATTACTGCTTCTGAGAGGATGATCAGTTTGTTTGCTGTCCCCCACCAGCTCTGTCCTTCTGCAGACGTTCACCAGAGTTTCTCCAATCAGCACAAAAATCTTCTTGGCTGCCCCTCGTTCAGCACAGCTTGTCAGGGGCTGCAGAAGTGGCACATCTGAGCACCAAGGCACAGGTCTAGATGGTTTAGGAGTTTTGACCTTGACTGAGCCAGTCAGAAATTGCAACTAAAATATAGGCTGCTTGCAAAGGGAGGAGGGAATTAATAACCACACAGTTCTTCAAATTTAGCATAAAAATTATCGACCTGGAATTCTGGAGGTGGCAGGGTTTGGGGGTTTCCCCCTCTGTTTCCATCTGTGTGGCTTGAAGGGTTGGAGGGGACCTGCTGCTCAAATAAAGGATTAGTTTTGCCTTTTAATCCATGACATAAAGATGACATAAAATTTACCCCTGTGAGTTGCCATGTAAATGAATCCAAGTCAAATAATGCACAGGGAGCAACAAAGCAGCCCAGCCTGCTCTGCTCTGCAGTGTGGGCACTTAATTTGCGAATGGAAATCCCAGGAACTGCAGAAGACCAGGGCTGTTTCACGTGTACATCCCCACACAAGGCTCCCTCCCACAACAAATGATTTATTTTTTTTTTTTTGGGGGGGGGGGGGGAGTTGTACAGGGAAGGAAAAAAGGTCGTCAAATCCGTGTTAGTTGATGGCACAGATTCCTCGGCTACCAAACGCAAGGGCCGAGCAGAACAAAGAGATTTGCATTCTAAGTGATGCAAAGCAGGCGGCAGCGTTTTAATGTTGTGTTTGCTCTGTGATGTCTTCATCAGGCGCTCAAAGACAGCGGCTCTGGCAGCCGTGGGTCCCCGCGAGCCTGTCAAACTCCGTTTCCATGGTTTTCCTTCAGGCAGCACCGTCGGCAGACAGCACGGAAACGGACCCCTGCAACCTGTTCTGAGCAGTGTCTCTGATGTAGGGCCCCAGAGCGGGCATCAAACTAGCAACAAGCAGCAAGAAAATAACAATTTTGCTTCTCGCAGGTGTCAGAGCGGCAAACAAAAGGCTGTTTATAAAAGATGCAACATCCCCTTTTTGTCGGCGTTGGCAGTTTAAAGTCAGCCGGGCAGCGGTCGAGCTGAGGAGGAGGTTTTGGAGGGGGTGTGCTGTGAGAGAGGGAATTCAGATTGTTTCCTCTTTAATCCTTCAGCCTCACTAAATAGGGCCTTCTCATCACCAAACTAATAGCTGTTAACCGCGTTCCAATTATTCCATTTGAGTCAATGAGGAAGGCTATTTTCTTCAGACAATTGTAGTTTTTTCCAGACAAAGAATCAGTGTCTCTCTCTTCCCTCACCTTGAAGAGCGCCCTTTCATTTAAATACAAAGTTCAGAATATTTTAATATGAAGCCATATTTGAGCAGTGATGCTCAAAATTCCAGATGCGCAAATATTCCAGAGGTGAGAAAGACTAGTCTGTGGCCTTTTGCCACCGTGGCTGCCTATGGGCAGTGTGACATGGAAGCACAGTCTGTGCTAAAAGAGCAGAGGTCAGGAGAGCACCTCTCAATGCCTCAGTTTCACCACGTGTGAAATTCGGATAATGATTTAGTTCTTCTCTGGTGAAGGACATGGAGTTTTTTTCCCAAACATGATATAAAGCTCACGGCTACCCTTGTGGTTTTCATGACACTACTGACTGGAGCAGATGCAATTCCCTCAAGGAACAGTTTTCCATTAAAGAAAACTGATGGGTCAGATGCTGCCCAAGTTACAAGAGAATCTACTTTTTCCTACCAATTAGCTGATTTTGTCACAGCTGCTTGGGGAGGTGCTGGGAGCCACCGGGCTCCTTGGCTCCTGCTTCCTTTACAGTGCATCTGCCAAGCCAGGGAGAATCCAGGAGCTGGGAGCATTAGATCCCAAGCTGCCTCTTTATTTCCTGTAGAGGAAAGGCTCAAGCAGACATTTGGTTTTACAAGACTTATGGCTTCTGTGCAGGAGCTGTAGATGGTCAGCTGGGGGCTTACAACATGATACACACTCGTCAGGGATTGCCACATCAAGGCTTTTTCCTTCCACATCCATACGCTGGAAGTCAGCAAGCTGTAAGGATGGTGGTCAAGCATTTCTAGCTCTTCTGGGGCTTTGAGGTTCCCAGCTGCTCTTTGGCTTTCTAAAAAGAAGCCACAGCTTCATATTTCAGCTACTGATTTCATGGTTCCCACTGCCTGGGAGGCGCATTTTTGTTTTCTTTAATGGAAAAGGTTGGTGTTTGCGGTTTTGCTCCAAATTAATGTGGAAGCCAATGGAAAAAATAGCCAAGTCTCATCCAGAAGAGAGATGCATTTTTCTGTAGATCTTTCAACCCGCATCACTCTAGTTCATGGTTTGACTGAAGTACATTCAGCAAATGCTATTTCTGTCCTCACAAAACTCACCTCCTACACTTCAAACTTTCAGAGACTGATTCAGTACTTTAACTGCAATTACATGGCTCGTTATTTATTGCACAGTACCTGCATATGGAGCAGACTTGAAGTCACTCAGTGTGTTTGGAGGTGCTGATAGTGCCAGGGAGCAGATACAGGAGATGCAGCTCTGCACCTGAAATCCTACTCTGACCCTGTGATGAAAAGAACAGTCACAAGATCTGTAGAGAAAATGCACTTAAGATTGAGAAGGTTTTCAAACTGTTTAGGACATATTGGTTATTTCATTTATTATAATTTTTTTAAGACTTTAATTGATCTATTAAATAAAAGCAAAGCATTTTAAAAATTAATACCATTTCTGTTTACAACTAACCAGTGCCAGGACAAGGCCACGTACATCCATATTGATGATATAGGCAAAGTATTAACAGATCCTGGCATTGCATATGAGCTTTCTGTGTCCCAGGAATAGTTAAATTCTTTTTCCACTGATGGAAACAACACATTTATTCTCAGTGTATTGCTGTACAGTGCTGAATTTGCTCTGACTTCTCAAGGGCCAAGTGTGGAGCAGAGTGAGTGTTCAGTGAAATGAGCAGTGTCTGGCATGAAGGGACGGGGTGAACCAGCCCCAGACTCGAGCAGAGATTTCTTTTGATCAGAGGAACTGCTCGTGACTTTTGTTCGGCGCCTCATGATGCAAAAAAAAATCCTCTGGTGGAAAAAAAAAAAGTGCCTGTGTCACAGCAGAGTCAGGAGCTGGCAGGCATAGTGCACTGTCTATTTTTTTTTTTTAATGAATAGTTGTGTTTGCAGGGTATTGCATGATCACACCAAGTGTGGCTTTGTATTGTTTCCCAGTTTTGAAAATAGCTGTTAAGTGGTGTGGATTAGAGCAAACAGGCAAAGCAGAGCTGATTCATTCAAGAATGGTTTGGAGCTGTACTCCTGTGTAGCAGGGGAAAGGGGACATGTCTGGGGAATTACTGGAGGGAATTGGGAACAGTTACTTTAAAACTGAGGGCTTTTGAAAAAAAAAAATCTCATCTTCTGTGTATAGCTGCACTGTTATTTATGGATGGGGACAGAGCTGGAGAGAGGGAGGGAGGGGTGCCCAGGGATGCTCACCTTGTGTTCTCTCCATTACTTTGTGAACTCTACTCTGAAATCAGGAGATTTACAGATATATTTACTTTGGAATAAGAATACTTTGTTCTGGTTTGGAATAAACGTTTCCCAGAATTGGACTTGTCACTTTGTGCAGGCAAGATTTGAGGGCTGCAATGATCTGTACGGAGAAACAGGCTCCAAGTGTGGAAGGGGAGAGAGAGCCCTACCTGGGAACATGCTACTTGTCCCAGCAGAGTAAAACTACAGAGGGGAAAAAAAATTGCTATTCTGGAATGAGGTTATGCACAGTTACCCCAGGAGTTGGGCAGGGTGAAGCCTGTTAACTTCTTGTGTGCTGGGAACCACGTAACACCTTTGAGCCCCATCACCAAATTATTCACTATTCCATAGGATCTCCCTCCTGTGGATGTATTCACAGTCTCATGCTTTGATTTAGCAGCGTGATCTCACCATTACCATCGTTATTATTTTATTTGCTATTCTTTTCAGGCTATTAGAGAAAAGTATTTTTACGGGAGAAAAACAGTCTGAAATCTTACTCTGCCAGTAAGCAGGCATTTATCATCTAAGAAGCCTTTCTAATCTGTCAGATTAGTGTTATTCTTTGGAGTCGTGGCTGGGAAAGGTGAAAAACAAAATCAGAAATGACAAAGAAGTTAGCATGGCACAGTGTGCATGAGGTACCCTGAGCAGAGAAAACACACTGGATGACACACTCGGGGTGAAATAGAAGTGGGAAAAAGTAATTTTATCTCAGCACTTGCTTTGGCTGACTTCTCAGTCGCCAGCATATTAATGGCTCTTCCCCTAGCAACTACAGAGCTTCCAACATGCAACTATTCTTTGGTCATAAAGACAAAAAATGGTGTTTGCCAGAACAGAGCTACCCCATTCTGGGCTGCTGACAACAGTCCCAGACTGGCCATATGCTCTGCTGCACTCAGAAGTGGTAAAGCAACATTTTTGCTCCCGCTGGTGCCGGTGGTGTCCCTGCAGTTGTTATTGTTTCCATCCAGACCCTCTCCTCTTCCCTGGAGCTCCTGCCTGTGCTGTTCCAGGCTGTACCCATAGCAATGTCACAGCTCCTGAGCACCGAGGAGAGCGAACAGATGTAGCTCTTGTCACATCCCTGCGAGCCGGTGGCACGGCCTGTCTCACTCTGTTCCTAGAAATGCAGGATGGCTGCAGAGCAGTTCAGAGTGGAAAGGGACATGGATGCTCCCCACGGGGCAGGTCCAGCCAGAGGTGGGTGACTGGCCAGTGTCCAACAGGGGATGGGGGGGGGGAACAGGACTTGCCACCTTTGGGGTTGTGGGGGCTAAGAATAATTGCTGTTGAGATGGATTGTGTGTAACCAATGGGATGGGGAGTGAAGAGTGAGGTGGGAAACGACTAGTGGGTCCCTGACTCCTCTAGGAAATAGATAGCCAGTTCTCATTTCCTGCCCAGCAGGAATTCAGGGCTCTGAAGGGTTTGGTAGAGGTCAACTAAAATGTTCCGTCTCTCAGTGAGCACCTTGGGATTTAGATTCTCTCTGCACATGGGTGTTAGCTGAGTCCCCCAACACTGCCTATGAGGACTGTGTTTTCGTTACAATATGGTTCAGGATCAGCTTAAGCCTATGCTGAGTTTTAAAGGGTGATCCTATTTTGTCCTCCATCTCTCAGCTAGACTCCCACATCTTCCTAAAGTCTAGCCAAAATTTTATCGTGGAATGGGCCACATGGCTAAAGAAATGCTGTCTGTGCACAGGGTGAGCAGAAAGGTAATGATGGTGGCAAACTGGCCTCACATCTAGCACTATCACCTTTAACTCTGTATTAAGCATCCTGATGCTGACAGTCCCCTGTGGAAATCTGTGCCATTTTACTGACTTAGGGGTTCCTGCTGGAGTGGACAAGCTCAGTCAAATCAGCAAAAAAGCTGAAGGTGTATCAAAACACCAATTTCTACCTTTAGCCATTGGCAGTAGAGAGAGAAATTGATTGTTCTGATTTCTTTCCATGGAAGACAAGAGTGGACAAAATACTAGGTTCTTTCCACTATTAAACCTATTGTCTTCCCAAACCTACTCTTATCACAATTTGCTGTGTTTTCAGAGGAGGAGATTCAGTGCTACATGCTGTCTTTAGGGTAGGAATTTTTGTGTTTATCTGCACACTCACTGCCAAGGCAGATAAGAGAGTTTATTCTCTACATTATCATTATTTTTCTTCTTCCTAGGAGCCAGACTGACTTTAAAAAGAGAGGTAAATATTTGAGCTCGTTGTGCAGACCTAATGTGAGGCTCTGGATCTTTTTATACTTATTTATATCCACTAAAATAATCAGCTTGAAGAGGCTTTTTCAGCTTCTTGGGCTAAAACCTTCCCTTTCCCTAATCTTTGCTTGCTCTGTTCATTATTCCGTGCTAGACTCTTCCCTCCCCTGATTGCATGTTATCACCTTCAATGGAACAGCTGTGTCATTGCTAAAGGGTGTTAATCTTCCCCTACCTAACACCTTATTGACAGCCAGAGTCACGGAGGCCCCCAGTCTTTTCTGACTTCGGTGACTTCTCAAAACAATCCCTATTTTTTAGCTTTTTTTTTTTTTTTTTTTCATTTTGTGCCAGTCCCATCGCAGTCTGATCTGGAGAGGTATCCACAGCCTGGCACAGCCCCTCCTGGGCTGCTGCAGCCAGGCTTGGAATGTTCTGCCTTTATCAGTTCTAGTGATTATAACCAGGAGAATATTCCCTAACAATGTCAAGGGACAATAAGCCCCAGCTAATCAATAAGCACAATACCTATGGCACATGGGAGCCCAGAATAGAAGCTGCTCCAGCAGGTGGGACAGCTGGCTGGAATTTTGATTTCCTGGTTGTGAAAGGCACCATGGCTTTCAGCGAGACAAGAGCAGCACTGACAGTGACAGATCCCCCGTTACATTGTGCCACCAAACAGAACGAGGCACGTCAGCGGATACAGTTAATTTTTCCTGAGAGTTTTGTAATGGGTTGGAATGAGTCTAGAATTTCATTTTTTTCTGAATTCCCTTTGTTTGCCAGCATTCTGGACTGCCCTGCAGTTTCCAAGGTCACCTTGACTTTTGGGAGGTCTGGAGTGCTGCCTTGACTCTAGAAAGATCCAGGGCAAATTTGTGTGCTGAGCTGATGCCTTAAAACAGCTCTGCCTTAAAACAGCCAGCACGGCAGTGGGCACCCCGGTCGGGATTTCTGCCATCCCATGAATGCTGGGTCCAAGGGGATCTTTTCCAAAGAGTGCAGTGGAGGAGAAATAGGAAGCACACTGCTTTTTGGTCTTTATGCTCCCTGACAGTTAAATAAATGCAGATATTCAGATTTATCCCACCGGGGCTCCAACACAGCCCTGAGGTGCTGAAGTTGGGAACAAATTGCCTTTTCCTCTAAAGTCAGTGGAAAGAGATTGAAATCCCTGAGCCCACTGGTGTTACTTCATAGAGATCTCCCCGTGAGTGACACAGGAAACCTCAAGCAGCGGTTCCTAATAGGAGAGATGAAGCAGTTAATCACCACCAGTTGTCCTGGTCTCCTCTTGGAGCCACTGTAGCAGAGCTGTGGCCACCAGAACTGGGACCTGAGCTTCCCACTGCTGATATAACCTCAATTTCCCACTGAGCCTGAGCATTTCTGACAGCAGAAAGCATTTACCAGTGGACTGCTGCGCAGATCAAGATGGATACTGTTCTCGTGTTGTTTGGATTAGGAGGTAGGTCCAGAAAAGGGAGACAAATGGGGTCATAAAAGAAATGTAGCATTTATTTTGCAAAGCAATTTACTCATCCTACCTCTCCAGTACTTAAAAAGGCAGCTGGGTGCAGGGGTTTGGCCACAGAACTGAGAACTGGGAGTGTAAGGGCTTTTGCAGGACTTGAACTGATGACCTGGTTTTAATCCCAGTGTAACTAGAGTTACTAATTGACTATGGTCATTAAATTTATTAGACTGGTCAAGCCCAGGGCAATACTAATAGACAATGTGTGCCCAGAACAGCTTTACCTCCCAGCCCACGTACAAGCACTCACCTCACGAGGTTATACCCTACTGTGAAGATACATGTGCTGGCTATGACTGTCAGCTGACCCTCACAGATAGTGTGTTCCTGTTCAGATACCGGGAAAATATGGCTTATTTTGCCACCAACTGATTCCTTATCAATAAGTGATGCAGCAGAAAACAGACATGCTGAGAGGCTGCTGTCACATGGAGTGGCACCGCACGCGGGATAATAACCCGGGCTTGAACATCAGAGCAGAACATGCCAGACACCCAATTGTTTTTCTCTTTTCTTTAGCTTTGCTTTTCACACTACACACGAATAACCTGCTCATCTCAACAGCCTGAGCTGAGTCACCACGTGAGCCTGGGGAGCTGAGCTGTCTGCCCGGCACAGCTGCAGGACTGGGGCTTCAGTCATTGCTCGCTGCCCGGGTGCAGTGGTTTGATACAGTCATAGGTTAAAAATGATTCTTTTTCCCTTCTCACGAGAAGGAAACCCATCAAGAACTGCATGAATATTTGATCTAACGTAAAATGAAAGACAAATGCACTCAGTCTGGTGATAGGTTTGCTTCGGGATGTCGGCTTTGTTCGCTCTGACCAAACTCTGTGCCCAGAGCTCCCAACCAGGCAGCCAAGAGAACTCTGAATATTATTTAAAGAATTGGTAAGGTCAGGGTGGCCTGAGCCTCTCAGGGCTGAATTAATCTCCTTGGCACAGCAGCCCACACTCGCTCAGCACTTGCTCTACAGGTCCATTTGTGTAGAGCAATGCCATCCAGTGGCTGCTCAGATCCATCACAAAGCCAATGGCTCCTTCCCGAGGAACATTCCACAAGCTGAAATGTTTCTGTTCTTGTTCCCAACTCAGGCACTTCACATTAAAAGACTGTGAAGACTGTGACAGGGACCAGCTCAATATCTTCCAGCTTTTTAGGCTTTTTGCATGTAAAATCCAGTTATGTTTTAAGTATGTTTTAAGCCACTTGAAAATGTTTAATAGATATTTTGGGGGAAATAATATTTTATGTATGTAATCTAAGTACACAAATTTATCATCAGGCCTGGATTTCAGTGTGGGGAGTGGTTACGTGGAGTCATGTAGAAAATTATGCTGATTTTTGAAACAAAAATGCAGTCTATGAAGGAAACTTTCTCTATCCCAAACCCAGGAGATACGGAGTCACTCAGTGGGACGTTTTTCCTTGAGGAAAATTCCCGAGGGGAAGGATGAGCAAGGGGTGGCCTGTGCAGCCCCTTTGTCCATCAGTGTCAAATTTTAAAGAGCAATACTCTCAGGTACATGGTGTGACTCTTGGGGATGGTCCTGTGCAGGGCCAGAAGTTGGATTTGATGATCCTTGTGGGTCCCTTCCAGCTCAGCACATTCTGTGATTCTGTGACTGTTGCCAGGCTGGACATGTTGGGGGGCAGAGGGCGCCTTAGACCTGCTTTTGCCATCTCCAGAGGACCCACCATTGCACAGTGGCACAGGCCAACACCCCCTACTGACTAAATTCAGATGTCAATATTTTTGCCTGTTGCGCTCCCCAGGTCAGATGTAATTGCAAGGCCGGGGGTGTGGGTGATGCATCCCCCCAAACACCGCGACTTGTGAGACACGGCACGTCCCCGGAGCATCCCGGAGTGGCTCTGGCCGTGCCAAAGGGAGCAAACCTGGTCCCTCCGAGGGGCAGCCCTGGCAGCTGGATGGATGTACCCGGTGGGTCTGACCCTCCTTTTGGCTCAGGCCCTTTCCCGCTGCTGCTGAGCCGCCAGCCGGGGCTGTTCCTGCTGCTGTTCCGACGGCTCCTGCTCCGCCGTACAAATTCCAATCAGGCGCAACAAAGCCCACCGGGTGCTGCTGACAACAGGTGTCTCATTAAACATCTCTCAACCTTACAGGCATTCGCATTGACAAGAACCAAACTCACACTCAATCACAGCTTAATCACAGCCAAACTCTATTAACAAGTCATACTAATTACCAACTTCTAACAATTTCTCAGGTTCAGAGGCAAAATATCCTTTCTTTATAGATGAAAACAGACTTGTGATACTCCAGCTCTGGCCATAATTAGGTCCTTTTAAACAAAACAAAACTAAAATAAAAATCCAGACGGATCTCTTTGTGATAGTGGTCCTGGAAGTACAGTTGTACAATGAGATGTTTTGTTTGTTTTAATTTGGTATCTGCTATGTTGCCCACAAGGGTCCAATTAGCTTGTTACAGATGCTTGTATCAGTTTTATCCACTTGTCTTTTTTTTTTGGTGATTTTTTTTTTTTTTTTAAGAGGGGTAACTTGTAGCACAGATTGCTGGCCTGCAGGCATCCAGAGATCAACAACCAGCTTTCTGTGATACCAAGCCCCCTGTGAAACAGGCAGCCCTTACCCACAGCATTCATAATGCAAAGGGTAAAACGAACAGAGGGGAGGGAGGAGCTTGCGCTGGATTTTGGATTATTGTGGAATAACCTGGTGTGTGCGGAAGTGGCCTGAAGATGGCAATTCTGCCATGGCTAAGAATAACTCTGGCAAACTTTAGTTTCTGGACTTTGGAAATTGAAATGCAGGTTTTATTTTTAATCACTCTGCAATAAAACAGAAAGCTCTTAAGATGTAGCTTTGAATTGTACATGTCATTATTTATTCCTGTCCCCTGGCATGCTCAGCACACATGTAATTCCATGCTAACCTGGACATTTTCCTCCTTTGTGTGGCTCTATCGAGTGCCTGAGCACTTGAGAACTCACTTGTATAATCGATACACTTACAAAAGGGAACATATAAATAACGTGAAGAGTCTGACTTGAACTGACAGTGGGGGTATCGCAGCGAGGGCTAATGCCTCCTCCTTAACTCATGCTGCTGCTGGAGAGGAGAAAACCACACACAACAGACTGAGTTAAGGACTAACATGAGATTTCCCAGCATTTCCAAGCAGCATGGTTCAAGGCAGAAAGCCTCCTGATACCTGCAGTGCAAAATCCCGGAGCTAAGTTGTCTACCTGTTCTTGGATTTAGTTGCTGTTTGCTTTTCCTCTCCTTAATTTTAAAAGGGAATTAACATTTCTCCTAGAAGACTATGATGATGCAGCTCAGCAGAGACTCACCAACTCGAGGTTTAGCATCAGCAAGTATTTTTACCTCCAGCACAGGCAGTTTTGTTCCTTCAGCAAGGCATGGCAGGAGGAACACTGGATACCTGAAACTCCTGGGAGAAGACTGCGTTTCCTGGGGTAGGTTGGTGTGGTGTGGGATCCCAGTTTGTCTTGCTGTGAGGGTCTGTGGAGCTGCAGACACCCAAAGGCAGCTGCAGGAGGGAGCAGGGTGGCACCCAGCTATGGAGGGGAGTGGGGCAAACTCACCCACCTTCTGTCCCCACAGGTTCCATCCTTGGCTTTCCTGCACTGTCGGAGACCGGCTGGGACCCCGGTGTGATGAAGAATGACACAATGGCTTAATGGTCATATAGGATGGGGCAAATTGGTGCAAAAATTATTGTTACCTGGCAAAACCAGAGGGTTTAAGGTTCAGTGTTGAAAGCTTTGTCTTGCAAGGGTACAGCCCTCTCATCCTGACACTGCCATCCTTCTCTGTCCTGATGCTGCCTGGGTGCACTGAAGTGATGACCTGCCAGAGGATGGAGCACAGGAGACCATGGATCAGCACATTGTACAAAGCACAACACAAAGCAAAGCCTTTTCTGCAGCTTTCAAGCTGAAGATGGATCAGGCCAGCGTTTCCCTGCTTGCCAGTTTCCCACATGAGCTGGCAGTGGCTTCCCAAATGTGGTTCTGCAAGGAGATGTACCAGAGAAGGACAGGATAGAGGTAAGTAAAGCTGCAGGTGAGTAACAGGGAAATCCTGGTGAGGCAACACATGGGTGCACAGCAAGCCTTTCATCATTACTGCTGCAGCAGCAGTGGCACTGCAAAAGGTGGCACCTCTAATGGTGGAATCTCTGGTTTCAATGACCCTGAGTAGGTGTGCTTGGAGTGGCCACAGTGCCATGGACAAGTGGCATCTCCCATGGCAGTGAAGGTGAATTTCTGAGGCTCTGGAAAAAAGATTAGAGGTCTCAGGGTTTTTTTTGTGAAAATGGTTGTTTTCAGTATAAGTTCTACTCCTGCTTGAGTAGAGGGAGGAAAGAAAAGGTCTTTGTTGAGAGCCATAGTAAGGCAGGATGGGAGCTGAGATATCCATCTGCAATGGAACAACCATGGGAGCATTCATGTGGTGTTTCATCAGGGCAAAATGGGAGATTTTGTCTAACCATAGTCTCATTTCTCTTAAGAGGCTGTTTCAGACCAGAGCAGAGCATCCTTTTCTCTGGCTTTTGCCAGATGAAATTTGGAAGAAGAGGCTAGCAGGTGCTGGCAAAGGCTCCAGAGGTTCATCCTGGATCCCAGTTCCTCCAGTATATAAGCCCAGGGATGAAACATTCTGGCTCCTTTTGGGGAGCACAGCATGTGTGATCAGCGATGACCCTTCCTAATTCTTCCTAGTTTTCCTCTGGCATAGGAATTTCTTTCTTCTTCATGGATTCTTACTATCCCTGAAGTTAAAAAACAACAAAAAAAAAGATGTAAAAATTAAAGCTTTACTATTTTGCAGAGCCATCGCTTCTGATCAGAAACTGAAATCCTGCTTTGTGCTCCTCCAGTGTGGAAATCTGTCAGGTAAATAGAAATCACCTCGTAAAAGCCCTTAAACAGCTCTGGTTTATATTTTAATTGAGGAACAGAACATTTTAAGCACTTTTATTGGGTGGCGCCTGCTGAATGACAGATGTCTGCGGCGGAATAATGCTGAGCACACTTTCATAAAACAGAGCAATTCCTTGCTTAAAACATTTACAATTAAAGGCTTGATTGAATAACAATGAGTTCTGTGCATGGAGCTCATTTCTGCACTTGTTTGTGCACCTGAAGCAGGCTGTGATCATTCCGTAGGTTGGATACGAGGTGCCAGTTGCTTTGTTCAATGACCAAATAGTGCTCACGGGCACAGCTGGAAATGTGCCTTTGATTTTCCACCAGGATAGAGATAAGGTGCACTGTGCTGCACTGCCAGACTTGCTAACACCCTTATTTCAGCTGGTTTGGCTTTTTTTTTTTTTTTTTTTTAAGCTGCACGTTAGTAACTCTCCCAATTTGTCAAGAGCCAGAGATTTTAAAATGAACACTAATCCTTTGCAGCTGAGAAAGTCTTAACTAGCTTCTGCTTTACTTTTCCATCTAACTCCTGTGACCCCTATTACTGTAATACCTGAGAACATCACCTCTGGTCATGCACTGAGCCTTGCAGTATCTGAAGGAAGTTAGACTGGCATTAATATTATTTTCTCATGTTCTACATGGAGAACTGAGGCACAGACAGCTCAAGTGACTCACCCACAGGTGTTCCTTGAAAAGGAGTCCCAGTGCTATAAGAACATGGCCAATCTTTGACTGGTATTTAAAATTTAGCCTTATGGACATAGAAACAGCTTTAAAACCCAAAACACCCAACAGCAAACCAGATGACACGGCACAAACCACAACCTTTTGCTCAAGCCAGCTGAGGGACTGAAGTGAGAAAGGATTTCGAGTTTCATCCCTGCTGAACTGAGAAAGATCGTGTCTGAACTGACATCACTGCAGATTTGTGAAGGCTCAGAAAAATCCTAACGGCGAGAACCTGAACTTAGGAAAAACAGGCACGCTTTTCTCAAAAGAAAAGATGAATCCACAGAGTAGATCTTGCCACAGCAGAAGGAACATGTGTCACGGGAACAGCAGAGGCAAAATGTGTCATGGGAAAATCTTGACGGATTCAGCCCAGGACGAGAATATGCAAATTGATACCAAATTAAATGCAATTGAGCAAGATAACACATATCCCAGCACGGAAGAAAACTCACAGCATACTTGCAAAAAAGATGGAACTTAAATCTAAGGGGGGTCTGAGGATGTCTAAGCAGTCCCCAGTGACTACATTTTGGCAGGAATATGAAAACTTCCCCCAAAAAAACATTGTGAAAGTTGTTGCAGGAATCAAACAAGGAGTAACTGAAGTGCAAGAGTCCCTTACAGAACTCAGTGGAAGAGGTGTAACCCACCCTCCAACATAAAAACAAAGCACAGGTACTAAATAATAATATAGTTTGTCTGCTATTAAAAAGTCACCTTGTAGCTCACTTCCAGGATACTGTATATTTTTTCTTTCCTGGCCTCTCTGCTGATAGAGGGATTTTTAAGGGCTGCTACTTTCCAGCTCCAAAGTAGCTCAATTTTAGTTCCAGGGGAAACGAAACTCTCAACCAGCCTTATTTGTAAAATCTTTGAAGATGTGGGAATGTCCTCTGGTTGTAAGGAAAGGGAGTGTGATTCAGAGCTGGGTACAGATATATAAAAGGGTTCAATATTTAATTAAACATAATCTTCCTTGTGGCATGAGTGTCTGAGCTCTTTCAAGAATAAAAATCCTTGGTTTTTATTACACTGTTCTCCAATACGTGACAACACAAACCCCTTTGCAGGGCCGTGCTGGCCCAGCACCTGCCTTCACCGTGGCGGCACGGGCTGCCCTGCTGCTGCCAGGAGAACACTTTGGGAGCTAATAACTTCCTACTTTTACATGACAAATCCATCTCTCAGGGTTGTCAGATTGCTCTGACATGTCTCTCCGGTGCCTGGAAACTACCAACGCACTCCCCATGCCACTGGGGTGAGGAACCCATGGTGCTGCACAACAGCTTAGGCTGCCCTTAGAAGCAAACAGACATTTTCAGCTACTTACAAAAACAGCATAGGAGGGGAAAAAAATCGTGTTTTGGGGTAGTTATTCTCTACAGAAAACAGGTGCCCTGATCCTGCACCCATGGCTGAGCTCAGCAGGAGCAAAGGAGTTATGCTGGAAGCTTGTGCTGACGGAGGCGCTGGGGATCTGGCTTGCAGACCTGCCTTTGCAAAGGGTCAAGACAATCTCACTTAGGGCACAACTCTGTTAGTTTTGTTCTCTTTTTTTCTTTTTTAATATAAAAAAAAAAGGAGAGCATTGGCTCTTTTCTGGAAATGATACTCTGCTCTGTGTGAGAAATGAGAGCAAGTCAGTCTAAAGGGAAAGGGTGCATTGCCTGAATAATACCAAGGTCTGCACTGTGTGGCCCAATTTTGTTTTTACATATGTAAGGTGACTTCTAAAAGCACAATTTTACAAACCTCTCCTTCCATTGTTAACCATTCATAGCTGGCACCTACTTAACATAGCTTATTTTAATATTATATGGTATCTTATTTTTAAACCCATGTTCTCTTATATGCCATGTGTGTTAGCATGTTGGTTGCACAGTGTCTGAAAGCTGAATTCAGATAGATTTCACAGAGCTCTTGCATTGTATTTCACAGAATATTCTGAGTTTGAAGGGACCCACAAGGATTATCGAGTCCAACTCTTAAGTGAATGGCCTGTACAGGGATTGAACCTGCAATCTTGATTTTATTAGCACCACGCACAATAATAAATAATAACGAAAAGAAATAATCTTTTTAGGAGAAAAAAGATAATTACTAAGCAGGATGCATACTGCTCTGAAAAGGATTTTATAATGTTAAAGCCAGTCCCCATATGCCCCTTATTCAGTGGGATGTGTTCTTTCAGCCTTGATGGTGGGCTGGGAGGTGTCCTTGGCTGGGGCATTAGCATTCCTGGGAAGTGCCCCGCTGAGTAGGATGAGGGTTTTCAAGAAGAGGCAGCCAGGGCTTGAGTCAGAGCACAGCAGTGTCGGAGTGAATCTTCCGGGGATGCTGGGATGTGAAGCGCTCCTGGGTTTCTTCGACAACATCACGAGTCTTTGTGCCATATTCCCCAGCCTTTCTCCCAGACGTCTACCAGCTACACCCTTCCTCCCCGCCTGCAATTAGCACTTACAGTGTTGCAAAGGGAGATGAGATTCGCTCTCGCCGTCCTCCTTCAGAGCTCGCTCACACCTTCCCCACTGGGTGGGAACATGTGCTGTGGGTTAGGAAATATTCTCATAGTGGAATTACATTTGCAGCAATCCTACCCCCCGCCTCCTGTTTGCTGCTGACTATCAGACTCCGCTGCTTCTCGTGGTGTAGGAGCACGTGAGCACAAGAGCTCAGACACAGCATTTGGTTCAGCAAAGCCTCAAATCTCTGTGACTCTCTTCATTCCCCCTCACCCCCCCGTGAAATTGCATATGCACAAATTGGGCCCAGTTTGTTTCATGCAGGGTAACTGGAGCTGGATAAGTGCCTGCAATTTTGGAAGAGTGGGGTGAGGAGAGAAGTGGGAGTGTATGACCATTGACCTTAATTAGAGGAGATAAAAATGTCGAAACATGATTCCTAAGAAAACCAAGGAAGGCCTCTATTGTCGAGTGTTTCCACATGGATGCCACTGAGAAGAGGTCAAGTGCTTTCTATATACTTTAAGTAAACAGCAGATTGTGAGTTCACAGTCTGGACTGGATTTGAGCAGCCTCTGTGTTCTGCAAGATCATAATTGAGTCTTATGTACTTAAGATTTGATATCCACTGACATTATTACTTGAGAGTGCCAGGAAATACAGCAGTGATTAAGAGTTATAAAGTTTGCAAGTAAAACTATGCCCGATGTCACATATGGCTCACCCTGTACTAGAATCATCCTGCTCTAAAAAAGCAGCAATAAGGGATTCTTGTGAAAAAGAGTCTCTGCTGTTGGCTTTCTGTGATAAAGACATGTCTCCTCACATCTTCATTGTCACATAAAAAATGCACAAAGCCTGTAAAATTAAATCTGCTAAATGAGCAATGGGTTATATGTCAGGAATAGAGTGCTCTGAATCAGGCAGCTTATTTACATACTACTGGGAAGAATATCAAGCCAAGTTAAAATGTTATGCATAAAATTCTTCTGTTCTTCTCAGCTATCCAGACTGAAGGTTAAGAACACTGAATGTGGTGGGTTTGTCCCAAAACGAGCTCCATTTCCTTACCTGAAGGTGGGACGACACCGAAATCAGAATTTACAGCTGTATTTCATATCTGCAGGTTCAGCTCTGGTGTCACTGGCAGCAGTTATGGGATAACCAGGTAGCAGCTCTCGTCTCAGGTGCTCAGCATCTCTTCCATGCCCTGGAGAGACCTGGCCCTTACTAAAGGTCTTGTTTACAGACAGGGAAACTGAGTCAAAGAGCATTGATCCGAGTCCACAGAAATCAGTGGCAGACCATCCAGAGCCCCAGCAGATCTAATGACTTCTCCAGCTATTACGAGCAGGAAGAAAGGGCTGGAGTGTTGTTAGAGGCATAATTGGAAACAGATGGATCACTGGAAATTTTCTGTCCTTTCAGTGGACTTCACATGAGGATTTCAAATAGTTGGTACCCAAATTATTTAAGGTGTATATTGCTGGGAGGAGGGAATGAGCCATGCAACTTGGAAGCTCAGTCTCAAAGACTCCTTTTGGAAGTGAAACTGTAAAGCTTTATATGCACCTGAAGCAAAAAGTCTCTCTCTCTCTGCATCTGCCTGTGAAAAGGAAAAAAGAAAGAGCAGCCCATTTGTGGATGTTTTCTTGCCGTAATTCTGGATTTGAAATATCTGTCCTTGATTAAAGTGGGAAATGCAATTGCACAAGTCATTAATTATTACTGATAAACCGAAGTAGTGATGGAGCCAAATAAAAATCTCCTGCCACTACAGTGGATTTCTGATAAAAAGACAGACCTGGGCGCCTGCAGCCTATTTGCATTTCCCTTTTTTGGTGAAATATATGCCTGAACTTCTGGCTCTCCAAACCTCCCTTGTCCTCGGAGTACATGATGTCTATAGGTACGGATCAAGAGACGTGAACTTTATCTACAGCGATGGCAAAAAGCAGCTTTCAGTGACTGTCACACGTGACCAGCCCCAATTATGGCTCCTTCCTCATGACATCAGTATGCAATGGAGGATCTCACTTTTTTTTTTGCCAGAGGCAAGTGAATACATTATCCAGCAGCGAGGCGTGGGGCAGGCGGCTGCGTAACTCTGGGGTGATTTGGATTCCACGCTCGCGTGGGGGTGTGAGCCAACCTCAGAAGTCATTTTCACTGATGCTGACACATAAGGCTTCCCTCAGAGACCTGTCTATCAAACTGCAACATGCTATGCAGAAAAATTAGATTACTCATGCTACAATAAAGAAGGAGAAGATGACAATGATGAAAAAAAAGGAAGGACTTATAAGTATCACAGCTATTTATTAAATGAATAAAAATCCCGATGACGGGGAAAGTATCCTAGAGACTTTTTTTTTTTTTAATTTGTTTTACCTCTTACAACCCATTTCAAGGAGAGCTAGTTGGAAAGGCCCTATTAATTCAGATAGTGCCTCTGGAAAAACCACCACTTCATCATGATTGTCACATTACTGTACTTGTGAAATATCATCTTAAATAGTCATTACGATTTTGCTGCTGGTTTTGCTGCAGTCAGCAGCAGGATTTCCTTCGGTTTTGGTAAGAGGAGGATCAGGTCCTTCTTCTCTCTCTCTCTCTCTCTCTCTGAATTGCAAATGAGTTGTTCACGTGTCAGCTCAGTAACCAGGCAAAGTTCACGGTGCTCAGTTCAAAGCAATGAGATGAAGCTCAAGGCATTTCCCTCACAGTATTTGCCGAGTTCCTCAGGTCTACAAAAGTGTTAGAGTGGTTTAATACAAAATCCATAAGACAAACATTATGCAGCTATGTGTGAACCCCTGTCCAATAAAATCTATTTTTTTCTTTTTTTTTGAGAAAAATACAAAGTAAGTAAAATACTTAGTAAAGAAAAGAAAAGGCTACATGAAGCTTAGTAAAATCCTATAAATCAGGATGCTGGACAACTTCAGGAAGGGCAATTTAAAATAAATCTGCAGAAGAACACACACACAGACACACAGTCCATAGCTGGAAATGGATCTGGACAAGTGCTGAGGTTTGAACATCCCAGACAGCACTGCAGGACTGGTTTTACGATATCAGATAATGGAAAGGTTTGGCCAAACACTGATTTTTCTTCTCTAGTAATAACAAACCTGTACTGGGGCTTCTGCAGTATTTTCTCCTTGAGTTATTATTCCCCAGGAATGCTATTTGGGAAGGCTAATTGAGAGTTTCAGCTTCACCTGCCCTGAATCATCTTATGGCTGCACCACTCACAGCTGCGAATTCTGTTTTACCTATTATTATCATTTTTTAAGGAGCCAGTTGTTGTGTGTTGGCTTGAACTTGTGAACCAGCTCCAGCCATTTCCTAGGGGGTTTACTTTCTTTTCTTCAGTCTCTCTTCCAAATACTTCTTCCCAGAGATAAGTTTTGGTTCCCATCCAAACCCAAAGAGGAGAACCATAAGCTGTCCTGTGGTCCTGCCTCTTGCACGGCCTCAGTGGGGCTCGTGGCCTGTGGATCAGAGGAAAGAATAGATACAGGTTTGCCTTTTCCTGCTGATATTCCAATGGTGTGACACTCATCAATGGATCAACCCCACTGCAGCCTTCACTCTGCTGAGGAGTTTTTTGGGGCTTTGGCTTCTTAATATAGACAGGCAATTTCAGTGTGACCACACAGAGGGGAAGTACATGGAATTATAGGTCTCTTTAAAATTGTCAGGAGCAAATATGATCAGATCTGGTTCTTGATCTCATTACTATCTAAAAGATTTGGCTGGCATTTTTAAATGCCATGATTTATGTTCCTCACCTTAACACGGCCCTCAGTGGTGTAAACCGAGTACCTCTATTATTCTCCAGGGCAACTCTAAAGAATCCAATTGGAGAATTTCCACAACACTGTGTCTATAAGAAAATATTAACATGGATTAAGACAAGTTGATAGATTTTAAACCAGGCTATGCAATGAGAACCAGCGAGAATAAATCAAATAACTTTGCCTAACTGCAGAAAGTGTTTGTAAAGCCCTGTAAGGTTTCCATTTCCTAAAGCCACCTGCCATCTCAAATGCCCCTAATCAGTCACAGATGCTGGATACCAACCTGCTAACCCTACGGCTTTGAGAGAAAATATTGCACTTTGTAAACTCATTCTTGGGTATTTCCTTAATTTTTCTTAAACTAAACTTTCATCCCTTATTTTCCACTTAAATGTAATGAGTTAAATCAACTCTGACATTTTGCCCTGCTTACCCTTACAGTTCTGTTTAGCTGCTTTCCTTCCTACTTCTTGAAAAACCAGAAGACCTCAGGTTTGGGGTTTTTTGGGTCTTTTTTTGATCATTATAGTATTTTTTTTTTCACTCCATGTCATGATCGCCCTCCTTGGTGTTGAGCAGTCTTATTAAATACAGAATTTTGACTGTTTCTCTAATCCACTGCCAATGGAAAAATGAATGTTTTTCTGTTCTTATGTTTATCTCCATGATGAAGATGTACCAAACACTGAGGTTTTCTGAAGTACTGTAGAAACATTTTTTAGCTCCAAAAATAATTATATAAAAAACCCCAAAACCTGACCAATAAAAGTGTAATCCTGAAGAAATAAGAGGCATTTTAGCGGCTTCATCCAGCACCCATTGGAATCAAAATATGGAATTTCACAGATTAGGGAAGGTACCAAAACGGGCCCTGGTGCCAAATACCATTAGAGGCTGTTCACCTGTACTGGTACCTCAAACAGAACAGGGGGTTGTCTTGGCTCTGGAAGGAGCCATTATTCCACTTTAGCTCGTGAGGACAGGCTGGGAGTGGGACTTGTAGTGAAGGTAGGAAGCAGACTGGATTTTATTAGTCTTCCATCATCTTTAAGAGACCCCTAAACAGATCAGGTTTCAGCCTCTCCCTCCACTCCTGTGTCAACCGTTGGTTCTGTTTTTGCTGGAGGATAAGTTTCATTATATTAATAAGCAACACAAGTGGTTCCAATTGTGGAAGAACCACTCTGAGCTGTCAGAAATGATCAGAGGAGAAGTTTCAGCCTTTCCATGATCACAGCCTCTTCTTCTGGTGCCTCAACTCAGCACTTCCCCAATGCACTTCACATTTTTAGCAGCCATGACAACAATAAAAGGTACCTTTACATTTCAGCAAGGGTAGAGTATTTCAAGGAACTTTATTCCCTGTTCATGGCAGTACATCAGTGCTTGGAAACTAGACCCTAATGGGAATAATTGGGCTAACATCCAATCTACTGGCTGGGAGACTGGATCTAGACATGCACTTAAATGAAGCTATACATCTTCAGTCTCCTACTGCAGTCAAATTCCAAACACAAACATCTTTAATCATGCCACTAAACCAGTACGTTTGTATTTCTTATTACTGATGAAGAGATACTGAGAAAAACTCACAACAAAATTCTCCAAAAGTTGGATCCCTATCTGAAAGTGATCCATTAGTGCTTACCAGCACCAGCAGTAATGCTCAGGAATTGTCTCCCTCACATCATCGACTTGAAGGAAAGGATTTTAGGTAGACAAAGCAATTAAGAATTCCTACCAGGATGGAAATATTACTAGATTAATTGTGCAGACAGAAAAACGAAGCACAGAAAGTTTTAAATTCATCAGAGTTCAACAAACTGGCCAGACAAGAGAGGAAGGGTCTGATGCTCAACTCCATGCTCCAACCAGTGGCGGGAAAACAGGAACAGGAACACATCACTCCTCGTGCTGAGCCAGCTGAAGCTGCTGGGATTTGTGCAGGAGCACATCTCCACCAGCACCCACCCCCCAGGCTGCAGGACCGGGATTTTGGTTCACAGATTTACCACCAAAGGGCTGAGAATCACTTCCTCCTGACAGGTTCCCCCACCGCCTTGGGAGGAACTGAGAAAGGTTTAGTTTTCAAATTAGACTCACCCAGAACTAGTCACTGAAATGTCATCTGTATGATGGAACAAAAAAAAAAAAAAAAGGGGGACAGAAATGTAAAAGGAAATCTTTGTAGCCAGGACTACCTGACTCTCCCGCAGTAGGAGACGCAGGAATACTGTTTCATGTCATGGAGATGTAGTTAAAATGCAGACGGCATATCCTTGTTCTCAGAATCTGAGAGGTGTGGCTTGTGCATGTGGACAAGCCATCGTTCCTCCCTTTGATCTATCACTTGATGTAGAGGAAGGCTTTTATGTGTTAGTCCCATATAATGGATAATTTAGTCTGAAACCATTATGAAAAGTATTACATTTTGGGTACATATGCTTCAATTATTCTTGAAAGTACACGGAAATATTTTCTGACGTGCACACAGGTTTCAAGTAAAAAAATAAAAAAAGTCAAAACAAACCCTTGTTTACCATCCAAGCAAATTTGTTCTTCTGAGGCAAGTTTACATGTATTTTAAAAGAATTTTGCCATTTTGTGATTTTTTTTTTAAGGTAGATGATAAACAATATATTTGAATATAATAGGGAAAATGTCAGAGCCATCATTCATTAAAATTACCAGTGGTCAAGGAATCATAGACTGGCTTGGGTTGGAAGAGACCTTAAAAATCATATAGTTCCAACCCCCCCTTCCATTAGACCAAGTTGCTCCACGCCCTGTCCAACCTGCCTTGAACACTTCCAGGGATGAGGCATCCACAACTTCTCTGGACAACCTGTGCCAGTGCTTCACCACCCTCACAGGGAAGAATTTCTTAGTTGTCTAACCTAATTCTGCCCTCTGGCATTTTAAAGCCGTTCTCCAAATCTATCACCTTTTTACAAACAGAGTTGGCCAGAGGAAGGCCTGACAGAGTTACCCATGATCTGCTGACATGAGACATTTTGACAGTAAGCAGAGCTGGAGTATCCCCTTCTCCTTTAGGAATAGTCTGTACTGGTAGGGCATTTTAAGAAGGGTTTTTGAAAGAGGAGGATCTCTGTGTTTGCTTTCTTCCCCAAACATGCTTGCAATGACAGATCCTGGAGATGGTGACAGCTGGACACCAGTCAGAGGTGAATGCTGACAGCAGTGTCACTGATGGCCTCCTGCAGGTCACTGTGCCTTCGTGCCTCAGTTTCCCCATTTCTAAATGAAGCATCCTCATAAAAGATTGGTTTTTCAATCAGGAAAATTATCTTAGCATTTAATTGGATTCCTTCTATTTTCTTCTACTGAAGAAATGATGCCTGTGGTCCTCACACAGTTAAAAGGATCAAGCCGAGTTGTGGGCTTGATCTCACACCAAGAGACTGTTTGGGTAGAAGTTGTGGCCACGTAAGATCTCTGAACTGATCATCTAAACGTGGAGCTGTAGCATTGCTATTTCTAATTTAACTAGAGAAAAAATATTGTAGCTTGGAGGTCCTTGGAGCAGGGGACACTATAATGATACATGCTACTGGTCACTTCATCCCTGCTGTCATCACTGGCCCTCTCACCTTCCCTGGCTGCTGTCCTGGAGGAGGTTGGACCCTGGGACCCACAAGGCTGTGACCAGAGTCTCTTCCAAACCTGATCTCCTGAAGGGGACTGGAAGAGCCGAACAGGCCTGTCTGCACCATCCAACCCTCACCGCCCCGAGCAGGGGTTGGTTACACAGGAGAGTTCAATGGAAGCTGTCAGCCCCAGGTGCTTCCTGAGGCCTGACTCTAATCTGTGCACTGCACAAGGAAGCCCTTTTCCACACATCACCTGAGCTGAGCCACATCTGCAGTGCCCAGGCTGAGCACTGACCCAGCCTGAAACGCAGCCAAATGTACCCCAGATGAAAGGCCTCAAATGACAGGGTACAGAGTGCTGAGGCTTCTTCTGCAGACATCTTGCTGGTTGTTTTAAGGTCTTCTGCCTCTAAGTGGCACCATGCTGGGTGACTGAACACCTGCTAGAATCTGTTCTACCTTTTATTGTAATGATTTCTTACAGAGCTCTGACTTTCCAAACTCTGAACTTTCAAGAGTACTGCCTGAATGTCAGAGCCCTCTTGTCAGAGTCCTCTGGAGTGATGGGCCCAGAACTACAAAATCCCTTTGGAAAGCCACATTTAAACCATCACTGGGAAAGACTGAACTTGAGTTTTTAGAGAAGGCTGTCACATCCCTGGGATGAGAGGGATTCAAAACACAGACAGGCAGAGCTTCTGCTGGTGTGAACTGCCAGAAGGTTACACTGAATTGTCCCTGTCCATGACTTGGTTTAGGGGTTTGTATTTGCTTAAAGTAATTAGGGCCAGACTGTCTCATATGCAACATCTGCTCAGAAAGCAGGAAACAATTTGGGAGGAGGATAGAGGCTGTCCTGGAATGGATGTGTCCAACCTACACACACACACACACACACACACACACACATACACACTCAGTCTGGGAGTCCTGAAACTGCTGGAGCAAACTGTACTCCTCAAACCAGGCATTCAGCAAGAGAAATGTTGCACTTTTTAAACCAGAGGAACGTAATACCCTCTCAGTGCCATAATGGGCTCATCATGCTAAAATATTTGGATATTCAACCATCTACCGTGAAATCTGCCTTTGCTTTGCTACCTTATGAAACTCAAACATTTTGCAGAGTTTGAGGCTGTTTGCCCTCCTTCAAAATGCAGTGATGTTGTCCTGCCCCTACCTCATAAAACACAATCCCCAGTCCAAACTGCACAGCTCACAGCAACAATGACCAAGAGGACTAGAAAAGAGTACACCAAAAGGAAAGTTTTTCTGTATTTGAGGGAAGGTTGTCAAGATAGTAATATAGTATAGTGAGTAGTGAACACTGGGAGATTTATGTGCCAATTCTATGTATGATTTATTTAGATGAATGCTCTGTATCAATATGTAAAAATCCAATAAATATAACTCCCTATACAAAGGGTTGTTCCAGTCCCAATGTTACAGTGGAGAGTTTTGGCAGAAAGTCAGGATGTGCATTAAAAACACACTTTTTGAGAAGTCTAATAAATAAAAGCTCTGAAATATAGTTTCCCACTGAGAAAGGCATTTTAAATCATTTTGATAAAGAACTTAAATTAGGCCTTAAAAGGAGGGGGAAGCTAGGTCCCTGTAACTAATTATTTATAGCTATTTTGAATATAAGAGTCGAAGAAAGCTGGTCTCCATCCCCCATTTTCTGCCACAATAAATGGGAAAGAAAAAGCCATTCTCTGCTCTCTCCCCCAACCAAATTAAAAGTGTTGAGGGGGGAGAAACAGAATCAAAATGGGGAACATGCACGTGAACAACAAACTTCAGAAGTCCTGAAAAAAATCCTGCACATTTTCTGCCAAAATCAAAGATGTGAGCAGGAGACGAGCCTTCAGTTCTCCTCTGCCTTACTCAAGAGAGCTAGGCTGTTAACTCACTGTACCACCCCAAAGAGGGAATATACTGTATTTGTTAAACAGCAGCGGGAATGTTTTTAGAAGTGAGTAAACATCTGAATAGCTTCAGTCTTCCTGAAAGTCAAAGCAATTTAGAGGCTGCACAGCAGTTGAAACTGCTGGGGACTTCAGCTTCTAAGTCACTTTGGTGCTTCTGAGTATGTTACCCCGAAAGTGTAGCTGACATTCTGCATGTGTGGAGCATCCATGGGCCCTGCCCTGGAGGATTTACGGTTTGGGGACCTGCTACCACTCACAGCAAAACCAGTGGGGTTTGAAGAAGTGTTGGTGTGAGAGTGTCTGTGGCTGGATCCCATGCTGGATCTCACTCCAAGCAAAGTGAGTCCAGTTTGTAAGGCAGGAGGCTCAGCATGGGATGGCTGAGGGATGAGAGACCCATGCTCAAAAGCACAGTGCCTGTGCTGAAGATTCCTGCTGTTATGGTTGTACATATCAGGCTTCCTACCGAGGTTACCGAGTTATTAGTCTCTGACAGACATCCAGAATTCCCCTCCCTGTTCTCAGCAGATGCTTCATCTCATACTCCTTTCTGCTGCCAGGCATGGGCATCTCTCAAGACTCTGCACAAGGAGCCCTTCATTCTCCTCTGTTCCATTGGGAATGCTTCCCTCTGAGCTTAAGCTCATCCCTCTCTTTAAATCTGACCTTCACACCTGTTTCGTTGAAGGACTCAGGGAGGTTTTCTACAGAACTTGCAGAACCAGGAGGTCTCTAAGAGGTGGCACTTTGATAAAGAAGGAAAATATGTGCCTTAGAAATTAAGAGAGGCACTTTTGATCCAGAGTTTAACAGAGGTGGCTTGAGCCTACATTTTGTTTTGCTGTGTGAGCATTACTGCATGGGACACACGAACACACCTTTCATTGATGAGAACCAGTCACATGCCAAAGTATTTTAGTGTCTTCCAAGACCCACTTCCACACCAGATGAGTCTGCTCAGACTTCCAAACTCTGCTGGCTTCCAGTCCTGATGAACACCACCAGACACGTCCTCTAAGGTCAGAAATGGCAGAAGAGCTCAACCGTAAAGCATCAGTGCCCAGTTTTTACATCCAAAGCCAACACAGAAATATGTGGCCAGGTTTTTAAAAGGACTCAACAGCTTGAGGGCTTTGTTGAATGTCTGTCTGTAAACAATGGGATCTGCAGGATGCAGCTCTGGAAATCTGGCCCAGGCTCAAAAAGCTGGCCATGGGCTCCACTGAAAATATTGTCCTATATGATCCCGGGAGAAAGAGAGAGACAGAGGCTGATAGCACAAAAAGCAAAAGTGTTCAGCTGCAACAACAGACAGCACGACTTTGCTACCAGCTCAAAGTGGATTTCAGATTTCTCCCAACCCACCAAAAATAAAAGTTCCTGAACAGTCTGAAAGCCCAAAAAATAAGACAAAAAAAGAAGTGGAAATTTGAATTTGAATTGAAACTTAAGCATTAAAAAACTTAAAAAAAAAATTTGTTGCTGTCATGAAAACTTAAAGTCAGGCTTCTGACATTTTAAACTTAATAACCAAAACCATCAGCCATAATGATTTCTCCATCTGATTCAGCATTAATATTCAGACAAATGCCAGGGGCTGTCACTTCCCATATTAAGGCAATCCACATTCGTTTGCATCCAGAACACCTATGGATGTTGTTTGTCTAATGAAAAAACTATAGTTTTTAAGCTGAAATGAAAGAAAGGAAAGAGGTAGAATAAGGCAGCTGAGTGTCTTTGGAAAACCATCAAAATGCATTTTCTTTTAAATGCCTGAAAAGGATCTGATTATTGAGGGATCCTTTCCTTTTCACTTCATTATCGTTACATTTTGAGTGCTGGGTTATCTAATTACTGGTCTAGAACTGGAAACTTCATTTCCATGCATGAAGGTGTAAGGACTGGCTTGTCTGGCTCAGCAGTCAGTACTCAAAGAGCTGTAAAGAGCAGAGTCAGGAAGACTGCGGCACAAGAGGAAATCCTCAGTAGAATTCAAGTGCTTTACGTCTGTCATAAACACACTTCCCGATCAAATTAAAGGAATTTCTTTTAACTCTATTCACAGTCTCCAAATATTCCGCTCAACGAGCTGCCTGAGATCTTAGTCATTCTAAGAAATGAATCATATTCCCCTTGTCATCTGGCTGTTCTCTGCTGACTGCTAATTCATGGTATATTGATTTTAAGACTCTGTTAACACATTATATTTTCATGCTAAGCCAGGAAAGCTTTTCTTGCTGAAAAATTATGCCCCATCCTCGTTCCTCACAGTATTCCGTTTTGTTCCTCCTCCGTTATTTAGAATGATTGATCAACACAATTTAATCAGCTTTAAATGGTCCAGGGAATTGTTCCATGCTATTGTACCACCTACATTGTTTTCTATCAGTATTAACACCACAGCATGATTTCTGCATATTAGACTCGTGTGTTTGCCTATTGATGTAAGATTTTAAGAGCCCAAATAATAGTTGGGGTAACACGCTGGGGTCCAGTAGAATTGTGTTACAGAGATTTTGGAAATCAATTGCTCACAGAAATAATTTGCTGGAAGAATTTAAGACAAAAGATCGTTAGAAAGATATGAATATTTTTTTATCATTCATTCAAAACAGGTCAAGACTTTTAAAAACACCTGTGAATATCTATGCTGCTACAGCTGGTGATTAAAATTTATAATGAATTAGATAATAAATATTTTGTTTGCTTAATTTCAAATGTCATTAGCAGTGAGGTCTCTCATTGGACTAGTACAAAACTGCTGTTGGCAAAAATCTAAGTACAAAACACAAAGGCTTCATGTTTCAGATGCTTATAAAACTTAATTCTCCTGAGCAACACCACTAATTTGGCTTAAAGATTATACATAAATATTTTTGGCATGTAATGAGACCACAACTTTGCTTTTATTTAAATGTTTCTAACAGGCATAAGATCTTTGTAACTTCAAAATAAAGTAGTTTCACTTAAACAGAAGTTATTTAAACTTTCAATAAATTTGCAATTCTTTGAGAACTTTTCTATTCTTGCCAAAATTTTTGAGAAACAAGAACAAAAATTATTTAGTTTCATAAAAATGGATATATAAGTGTATTTCCCCCCTCTATTCAAACTTTAATGCATTATTCTGCAAAAGTATTTCGGTGGGTTTTCTTGACTTGCAGACACTTGGTATATCAAGTGCTGGCTGCAAATATAGTGCAGGTGACATCAGTTTTGCTTCTGAGTATCTCTCGGAGGAAATACATTCATAAAACATACCTTTCTAGTACATATGAACATTTTATATAAGAAGTTTCTTAGTAGCAAAAAAGTTAGAGTAGGAACTGGAACTCTATTGATGAACTGTATCAAGCACAAAGCTATTTAAGACTAAAGAACCACAAGAAAGGATCCAGTCATTAGCACACAAATAAAAGTGCAACTTAGATTTAAATGTATAATTAAAAGTATATACACATACTCATGTTTTTAAAAGTTGTCATATGTTGAATATATATACTTCACCTGCTCTGGTGGGGAAGAAACAACATACAAATATAAATGTAAGGCTTGTTCTGTGTGGTATGAGACACATGAAAGGTAAGTTTGAGTCCAGGAATGATAAAGTATGTCTGGGATCTAAATGAAGCTGTACCAGAGCCCCCCCCCTAAATTATAGGTTTGGGGAGATTTTTTTTTTTTGTATCACAGGATTTTTTTGTATCACACACTGGATGCAAAATCCGTTTGCATGGATACATGAAGTATATAAAAGAAAAAAATAGCAATCATAATTTATCAGTAATAAGTACAATCAAGCAACATCCAACATGAAAATGGAGGAAGCTGAGAGAATAAACCTACTTATATGGTGTATTATGTAAGTAACACATAATACATAAAAACTCCAATTTAGGTTTTACCCAGTAATGTAAATGGTAACATAAACCTACTATTGAGGGTAGTTTACTCTACAATTTTGGCTGAGAAATATGCTGATGGGTAACTCAGCCTTACCATTAAGCTGCAGTTTATTAAACATTTTGTATCTGAGACATGAATAGAGTGGAGGATTAAATTAGAGGATCACTTACTGCTAAGACTAACACTTCAGTCAATGCAAGATTTTGTCCATTCAACACACCTTACAAAGAACAGACCCAATTCTGCTTTCAATTACTGGGGTGCAACTTTGACTGAAGTCAACAGATGTTGCACCTCAGTAACTGTTAGCAGGGCTGCACACTGAATAAAAGCCTGGGAGAAAAACTCTCTGATGGAAACATTTTTGATGGAAACCTGATTTTTCAAATAAAGGAAAGTTTAGTGAACAGTGTGTCTCACAGAAAAAAAACCCCTTATTTTTATCAAATACTTTACTGCTGAAAACTTGAACCATTTAGTTTTCCTTTTTCTTTTTTTTTTAATCATAGGTTAGGACTGTTTTTGAGGAAAGAAGTCTAATAATTTGACAATGGAACAAAACTATCTATGGATTGAAAAGACAAAGCCATACTGAGAGTGCCAAGGAATGGAGATAGGAAGTGAAGTGAGGGGATGAAAAGCTGGTATCCTTCTGAAAGCTTCTCATGAATTCTCAGTTTAATATTTTAGTTCCTTAGACAGAGGGATCAGATCTAGAGAGGTCCATGGCTTTCAACATGGTGGTGTGCAAGGAATTAATTAACAGGAATGAACTGAAGCATGGTCTGGGCATTTTCAGGTGGTGGGTTTGTTGCCTTGTCACCAAAAAAACAGTGGCTGACAGAAAGAAACTACAGTAGTATTTCAGTTCTCATACACTGGACAAAACACAGGGATAGGGCTCCAAATGGGAGGGAAATTAAGCCTCCATAAATTGAGCAATTTCCCAGGGTGTAAATCCAAGCAGGGGTTTCAGGAAGCAGAACGTGTGAAATAAGACAGGTGTCTGTCCCTGGTCGAGGCAGTCTGGAAGTGTTTAGTGCATACCATAAGGATTGCCTTGCCTACTTCAGAGCTGCTGGGAGAGAAGCAAGTATCCTGAGAGAAAACCAGAGGAAAAACAACTGCTTTGCTCACAACAGCACAGAACCTCCTGGAAGGTCAGCTCGGTGCTTTGGGCCATAAAGGAGAAACATGAGTGAGACCATAAACTTCACTTTCATGGGGAGTCCAGAGAGTCCTGTGAAGTCAACAGGACTATTCTGAGGATGAAGAATCACTCACATCAAATAAAAAATTCAGGATTGGGCCATAAAGCATGGAAAATATATTGCATCATGAAATGCAAGTCAGCACTGCAATGATACAGCCATTACTCATGTGTATGCTGGACATCTCTGCTCCAGGAACAAACCTAATCTTCCATGCTTGGGAAGGATTATTGGAAACAGAACCCCTACTGTGGATAGCTGGGGCTGGACTTTGACAGCTCAGCTCCTTTCCAGCTAAGAGATCTGGGAAGTTATTTGGGATGGCTCTGTGGCCAGGCTCCCATGAGTCTCTCCACTGGATCAACGTGCCATGGCATCATCTGCTTGGGCCGTTGCAGGTGCTGTGTGATGAGGCCAAGTGCTTGTTCTGGTGGACAGGAGGAAGATGGCACAGAGTCCTAGACCAAAAAGGACTTTTAGTGTGCCAGGAATGGTACATTAAGATATTTGATGCCCAAGGCTGGACAGTGAATCAAGGGCTTTACTTTAGAGGACTCATTTTTATTAGTTACATATTAAGATTTCTGGGAGAAAGGAACATATTTGTTAATTTCTACTCCTCTCATATCCAAAAGCCCCAGAGAAGAGATCCCCTAATGTTTTAGTCATTGTGAAATATGTATAAAAAGAATGGCCACTGCACAGACCTTGCCTGCTATTTTTAAGGCAGGGTACTGAAGCGAGGGTGGGTTAGACAGACTGTGAAAGGGGGGAGGAAGGGAAGGAGAAAGGTTAAATAGCAGTAGGAAACACGGCTAGAAAGGCCTATTTGCACAACTGATGGTTCTGAGCCGTTAGATTATGCTGACAGTGTATTAATCATATGTTACAGCCATATGCACACACACTGATAAATTTAGATTTGTCTGCCTATAAATGAACATTAGATGTAAATATATGTAAATTATTGACTATTTTGCAGCATGTTAATAGGATAAATATTTTAAATATTTTAAATATAAAAATCTTTTCACATTACAACATCAGAAGAAATTACTAAAATATGAAAGCGAGAGATGAGCTCGTGGCCTGCACTGACTCCAAAGATTAGGCTTGAAATCCCAGACTGTCCACAGACTTTTTCTGAAACTTAGCAAAAGCTAAGATTCTTAAAATATTCCTGTCTCTTTTTTCCATTACTTTCCTACTTTCTATTTTTCAGTTTGCCATGTGCTGCCCTGATGACACTGCCTCCGGGAGGGAGCGTTTGGCCAATTTCCTTGACAGCACTGAAAAGTCCCCTCGCATCCACCTCTCCCGTCCTGTTGCTCCAACTCCTGCACTGCTCACTATGGATGAATTCCTGCAGTGTTTCCTCTAACCACCTCTCATATCCCTCGTCGGGGGCTTGTGTGCTCAGCTTACATCCAGTCTCATCAGGATGTCTTTTTGATTTAAGTCCTTGTCTTCTCCCCACGAGGCCTAATACCTCATCTGTTACCCACTGCTGGTTTCTGCATTGTTTCTTTATCCCAGGAATATTGTGTGCTGTGTCTGGGCTGACATCTTCTCCCTCACACCGTGGCTCATTTGGTCCCTTTTTAGTCCTGGCATGCTGATAGCACCTCAAACTGGCTGTAAATTTCTGCTCTGGAGCTGTCACTGATACATCCTGGGATAAACTTATTGCATGGAAACAGCTTTTGCTTTGTGATGTGTTCTGTATTTGTTTGTGTGTTTTTATGGGACATAACGTGACTATTAGAGGCCAGGAGACAGGTAAGGGAAGAGAAGTGATGTGTAGCAGGAATTTGTTGGCATATGGTGAGAAACAATCAGTTTTGTTCAGAGAAGAGAGTGTTGGTGGAAACGTCCTGTCACTGACTCCAAGGCAAATGGATTCAGCCTCCACCTCAAGACGAAGTTTGTCCTTTCTCTTATTACACTCTTCCATCTCCTCTATCTCCTATTTCCCCCTGTATTCTTTATGGATACTTTACTCTGCTTCCCTAGTAGCCAATTAATAAAAATCACCACAACAGAAGCAGAACTGGCTGACATAACAGAGATGCTGGAGAGACAGCTAATGTATCTGCACAAATACCGGCCTTGATCCCACAGAGATGTCTGCATGAAGTCAGGGAAAGATTCCAGTGCATAAAGTTAAGTGTGTGTGTCAGTCTTTGGCAGGCTGAGACCTTGAAACCTGCTCAGACATCATGACTGGGTACAGACATAAACTTGACACTTGCAATGTTTCAATGTTAGCTTTGACAAAATGTGATACTCAGGGGGTTGTTTTAAAAATAAATACAAACCATTTCCCTATTAGTTCTATTACCCATTCAAATGGGCTTGGAAGGTAGGTTTTGATACTTTCCTAGGAAAAAATGGCTTAAGTTAAAGGAGAAATTTTGAAAGAAACTTGGTCTGTTGCTAGTCATATTGAGCCTTTAGGACCAACAGGTGGAATTATACAGATAGATATGGAATGAATGGAAGAATGAAGAAGAAAGATGTCCCAAGAAGATTTTCAAGGGCATTCAAGTGGCATTTCCCTGACTTAAAAATTCATCAAAAAATGAAGAGTGGAACTTTACAAGAGCAGCACATCCTCATGTTTTCTAGGACAAGGTTACTGCTGGCTGGCTTGGGGAGAAAATGCTTCCCCAAAGCACAGATCACTATTTTTTACTAAGTCATTATCAAAGCTCTTTGGAGCCAGAGCACTGGGCCACATCAGGCAAGGCTGTGCTGTGGCCTTCCTCTATATATTCCTCTTTACTTTACATCCAAACAGTGCATTTTTTTTCTATATACATGCAAGTTGTGTTATTTGGAAGGAGCAAACACAGGCTCTAAATCTGGTACTTCAATTTACATATTTTTGGGATGCCCTGCTCCAAATTTATTTGGTAGCAATGATGCCATGTCAAGTCTACTCAAAATTTAGTAGAAATTTTCAAATCCTAAGTACTGGGAATAACCAAGCAGAAATAGCCTAACAGTTTCCATGAGAGCATTTCTATTCCTTTTCTTCATGTACTTCAGATTTAAAGGTTCTGGTCATACCCACAGATGTGCACACATCCATTACATATTAATATGTCTGGATTTTAGTCCAAGATGTAAACTCATTTATCTTAAATACTATTGTACTCTAACTATCTGTCCATGTTTGGTTTTCTTTTCAACTCTTCAAGGATGTTGCTAGTGATACCAATCTTAATATAAAAACTTTGAGAAGGAGCACAGACTAATGTCATTTCTGCCAGACTAATGTCATAATGTCACACCAATGTGGGAGAGGGGAACACCTTGCAACAGAAGAGAAAACCTTTTGTAACCTGTGGATTGAGTGAGAATGAAAACTAAAACAAGTCTCTTGGATTTCTGCCTATCAATAAGCAAAATACTTCTCTGAACAGTTTTGCTGTGAACATTTGTGACCATGAAGATGTTTCAGTGATTCATAGTGAAGAGCAAATGAATCTCAGAGCTGCAATCTATTCAGAGGCAATTAAATACCATCCAGAGGATTCACAGACTTAGTTATTCACTGGCACTACATGGAGAGGGTATCTGTGACTCCACTGTAGTACCCTGCACTCTGCTGAAACAGCACTTGCTCCACCTTGGTTGTGTTCAGCTTGGTTTTTCTGCAGCTTTTGTGTTTCTTGATTTTCTGGTTACTGTGGTGAGTGACTCTCACAGGAGTGCACAGGAAGGATGTTTAGCACACGAGTAAAGCCAACAGCCAAAAATGGTAATGGGACAGTGTGGGTTACCAGCAGGTTCTTCTGCTTTGCTGTGTGTGTGGGAAGGGTAAGAGAGAGCTGGCAGCTAATCCATCACTGTGTTCATGAGGGACAAGTGTACATCTCTTGTCCCAGCACTTCAGCTCAGTCATGGCTCTTATTTTGTGGCTGATGCAGGAGAGACTGGCTCCCACAACACAGGCAGCCTTGGAAACTGCTGCTGGAATCTGTGCCTATGGCATCAAAGAAGTCTTCATGTCTTTGTAGGCACAGCCTCTTTCTGGTACCATGTTCACAGCTGGTGGTGAAGGATTTGGAAGAGTGGTTGGATCCGTGGATCACTATTCTTTGAGATCCAGGATATCAAGACAGCATAACTCAGCCTTGGATCCGTGCAAGTGCTGGCTACATGGAGTTAATAAAGTTGTGACCTACCCTTGTCCATCTTCATTCACCTGCACGTTCTGATCAATAATGCATATTGCTTTTTGCCTTCTCCTCCCATGTGAGAGGCAAAGCCAATAGAAGAGCATCACCACAGGCACATTTATGTTTGCTGATGACGCAGAAGTCAGGAGGTTTGTCTGCCCTTCTGCAACCTTACCCTTGGATAAGGCCCCCCTGTTCCTGCTGCTGAGTCCCATTCCCAGATGAAGATTGTTTAAGACTTAGAGCAGTGAGTGTCTTCAAGATGGAAGCAAATTAGGAGACATGTCAAAAGAACAACTACAACAGGAACTCTTAAATGCCAGGTCTGAAATCATTCTGGCAAATTGTCAGTGTGCTTATATTTCTGCCTCACTCCCCCAAGTTTGGTGATGAATGGCCACTGATAGGAATAAGTTGGAACTCATGATTTGGCACCCGAGCCCAGCATTAACTAAATCACCCCCCTGCTGCCACAAGAAAAAGCATTGGTTCTGATCCAGTTTAAGAATTTAAAGGAACTACAACAGAAAAAATGAATGCAGCACTGATTTCTAGCTCGAAGGAAGATGTTGTTAGGATATAGCACAGAATGTCAGGAGACTGCCCTTCCGACTGCAGACAGCCAGCAGTGCTTTCTGTCTCGCTAAGTTGCACTAAAAATCCGCCTCAAACAGATATTCATGGGATTTTATTTTTGGCAAGTTCTGTGTATTGAGGTATCCAAAATAGTTGAATGCACTGGCTTCTCAGTGAGATATTTAACAGGTTGAGCATTTGTACTATTCTTCCATGAGGCTGCCTTTGCACTGTGTTTTATAGATCAGCAGACCAGCAGACATGAGGTAAGTTGCTAAAGAGCACATGGCAGGCAGGTGGCAGAACAGGAACTATCGCTTGGAAATGCCTCTTGCTCTTCTGTCTGCTGAGGAGTCAGACAACGCTGACCCGTGTGAATGTAATGAGGAAGGGAGCGAGGGAGAGAGAGCACAAGAACTTCTCTCCTTTTATCACACCTTTGCATGCCCACGAGGGCCCTGACCCCTCCTACGCCGAGCCCTCTGCAAGGGGGCAGGTTCAGGAAGGATCAGGGTGAAATGTGAACTCACTATTTATCACTCAGAGAGGTCAGACTGAGAGTCTGGGCGTGAGGCAGAAGCAGCTTGGATTTCTTCCAAGGGCTGGAGTAGCTGCAGTGGTATGTGCTGCCCAGGATTTTCCAGGGCAAATTCTGATTCAGCTCTAAGTCTTATTAGAGGCTCTGCCTGAAATTTCTTTCATTCTCATCCGTTCAGCTGAGGGCACTCAGGGCATCCTGACCACTAAGCAATATCCCTTTGGATGCTGCAATTCTTGTAACTCAGGGCCTGCAACAAGGCATTTTTGCAGCCAGTGGAAACTGTGTGGCTCTGCTGACACAGGTTTATAGCTCTGAAGGATCTGGCCTCATATTTTGACTGTCACACACACACACATAGCACAAGCAGCACTGCTCTTCCCTATTTTCATCATCACCAAGAAGATTTTGTTTAGGACTGTGGTTTACAAAGATCTTATTATAGAGAAATGAAAAGAAAACTCATCTAAAATCTGGTTACATTGAAAAATTCCAGCTGTCTTGCAATTCAATGCAGCTGTGCTATCTAGTATCTTTTTCTCTTCCTTTTGCATCTCTTTATAGAACATTAGCTCCTATAGAAAAATGCATTTTTTTTTTTTTTAAACGTGGTGATTTTTTTTTTCCCCTTCCCTTCCCTCTTCATTATTTGCTGGCTGTTATTTCCACCAATGAAACCGACAGACTCTGACAAGGAAAACGCAAAGATATTTTGAGACAGAGGAACAGCAATGAGGAAAAAAATAGCATTCATGAAGAGTTTCTACTGGCAATCTCTTGTCCGTGATTTTTTTTTTCTCATACAAACTGTAATATGACGATATTATGCAACTGCCTTCACATATTAGAATCATTATGAGCTGTAGTTTTGTGATATCATACAGCAGGTGCTAAGAACAGTTTTTGCTTTTTCCCCAAAGCGACTACAAAATTACTTACAATTTCATTATAGAACAATCAACACTTTGTGGGGAGAAGTTTGTATTATTTTGTGATTGTGTTAGCGAGAAAAAAAAAATAAATCTATCTTTCTGGGGAGTTTGCAGCATTCTCTGGGTGAAAACCAAACTGAATTCATTTGTAGCCAAATGCCTACGCCCTTAGCCAGGCAAAACTCTGATGGAACTGGAAGGACTTCAATCCTCACTCAGCTCTGTGCTTTCTCTTGCAGGGGTCTGTGCATCTCACCTGAGGATTGAATATGCACAGCTCTGGGCAAAATTTAGTCCTAGAGCCAAGACTGAAAGGGCCCCTGCAAGAGAAGGTCTTATATTTACACCACCTTTAGAATAAAACCAAAACCAAAGCATTAATCAAAAAAGTTTCAGCCCACGTGGGGTGAGGCAGGTTCACAACCAGGCAGATGTGAAGTCCAGCCAGAGCCTTCTGAGAGCCACCAACCACTTCCAAGCAACACACATCTTTTATCTTCTCTCTGGAGAAACTCCAGGGCTTAGGAAAGCCTCACCTCTGGCCAGCTCAAGTTACTCCAACAGGAGTAATTCCAGATGATTTCTGCTCCCAGAGGAAGAGAGAGCCACAGCCCAAGGTCTGCAGGTCTCAGTGCAAGGAAGACCAGCGAGTTTACACTGAGTTCCATTTTCTTCCCAGAATTCCCCACCAGTCTCCAATGCCCACATGGCAGCTGGACTGCCAGCCCCAGAACTCCCTTATATCCATTAGAAATAGGACAGAGATTTCATTATCAGTTTTCAGTCAGGGAATTGCAGAACTATGGTGGAAATCTGCAAGCCCCAGTCCCTCGCCCCTTCAGTTTAAAACTCCAAAGACTGCAATTCCTTTCCTCCAAAAAGGTCATGCTGTTCTCCTATCCATCCCAAAATGTAATTAAAATACTAAAAAGAACTTTTCCACAAAAAAACCCCAAAAGGTGTATATTGGATTGTATTTTCTATTCCCAGAAGACACCTTTTGCTTTTATTTCATGAACACTTATTACCAAACATTCCCTTTCAGAACTGAAAATATTTAAAATAGCTCTCTCTCTATTAAGGATACACGGCAGAACTGCAGGAAAAATCTATACAGAAAGAAACATAAAAATCCAGTGAGGCAGGGTAACCAAATGATAACCAAATAGCTGGAACACTTTCCCCCCAGTGTGAACTCCTAAAGTGCAAATTACAACATTCAAAGCTCCAGCAACTCAGAGCAGCTTTTGTTACATATGAAAACAGAGATACAGATCAATTATACTCAAGAGAAAATACCTTAACATCATTCCTTGAAGGAATACCTCTTTGAGTGAGACATACCATGCTTTCAGCAGGGGTGTTTTAAATACCAGTCACAGTCGATCCTGGTTTCACTGTTGCAGGAAAACACTGGGATAATATTGTTTCCCAGCCTTGGTGTTACATTAAATCAGAAGCAGGGCCCTCGATAGCTGCTTTAGCCAGGAGTTTCCAGGCAGAGACTCTTTAGATCTGGCTCATTGCAGCTACAAAGCCAAAGCACACAGCAAGCCAGCCAGGTGGTCTGTGCCCGCCGGGCCAGGGGCTCTCTGTGGGTTTGGTGATGCTACTCCACGAAGAATTGATTTGAGGATCCCTCCAGGTCTGAGGGACTTCCTGGAGATTTCCAGCTGTCGCCACAGTGAACAGCTGGGGACAACAGGATGCCTACTCAGCACATGCCATGTGATTGCTGACTCTCAAACTGGTGACCCTGGAGAACGGGGTGCCCTAAAACAAACCCCACAGCCAAAGCACTGAAATACCACGTGTGAAATCATTGCATTTTGTAGTTGCTCCATCACCCCTATCCACAGCAGAACTGAAATCAAACCAGTTACACTGATGGAATAGTCCGGTACCAAATCAGTTGACACGAGAAAATGTTTCCCGGTCATAAGTATAAAATCCATCGTTCTGCACCTCATCTCACCCAAGGAGTGATGTCCCTTGGGCACCTGGGCTCTACCTCCCCTCCTCCGGCCAGGTCCGCTCCCAGCATCCACTCTGCGGAATTAGGGATCCCCTCGCTCCCCGAGCCGATTCCCACGCTTTTTGTAGGGCGAATAAACACGGGTTTTTAAACGGTTTGATCCTCGGGCTAAGGACTGAGCTCAGGTACCGGAACCACAGGGAGCCAGGCGGTGACAAACACACTCCTTGAGCGGGGAGAACGAGCCAAACGTATGTGCGGGGAGGCGACACGCCCGCGACATCCCCCGCGACATCCCCCGCGACATCCCCCGCGACATCCCCCGCGACATCCCCCGCGACATCCCCCGACAGCGCGGCCGCGCTTTGTGCCCGCGCCGCGGCGCGCCGCCGGTAGATGGCGCTGTCGCACCGCGGAGGGCGGCGCGGCCCCGCTGCCCCCGCGCTCCCGCCGCGCCGGGGCCCCGGAGGCCGCGGGTTCGGGGCCCGCCCCCGCCCCGCCGCCGAGCGCGGGCACCGCCGAGCCACCGCCGCAATTAACGCTGCCCGTCCGCGGGGCTCTTACAGCGCTCGGATCACCTTTTTTTTCTTTTCTTTTTTTTTTTTTTTTAAAAAAAGAAATTACCATGAAAGCCTGTGCTGCCGCAACCCCCCAGCAACTCCCGGGAATTCCTGCGCGGAGATGAATATGGATGAAAATCTATATTACCCCAGGCACCGACTTAGCGCAGGATGTTTATGAAATATTCCTGGAATGTAGTTTATTTACAAATCAAGTTATCCACTTATGAGAGGTACTTAAAACATTGATGTGGTTAGTGGGCAGTTATTATTATTACTTATCCCTTGTTACGCTCCAGGTGCTCCGTGCGGTACAAGCCGCGCATGGAAGGACTCGGTCCCTCCTGCCAAGAACCTACAACAGAGAGGCCTAGTCCAAAGTCTGGGGAAGTTTTCCCTGAAATCAGGCTGTCGCTGACGACAAGATGCCTGTGGAAACCGAGGAGGGAATAAAAGCTCTAAGGATTTTATTTTTTTATTTTTTTTCCCTGTTGGGTTTGTTTATTTGTTAGCTGTAATTCCTCAGAATACTCGCTGGATCAAAGTTCATTTCAAGCAATTTTGATCACGAAATAACCAGATCAGAAGCTGCTTTTCTTCCCTTCTTACGTATCTGCATCAGAGGCTTTTTCCTCCCGCCTTTGAGCACCAGGCAGCAGAGATCATGTACCCAGCCCTAACAAAACCCAGTTTCACACCATTAAAGGGAGGATAAATTGGAACCCTCGCTAAAGGACTAGACAAGCTTCAAAAGAATATTTTTAGCAAACCCCTGAGTCCTAACAATCTGTAAAATAAGAAAAATTCCTTAGCAGTCTCCGAGCTGTATTCCAGCACATGAAGCTCGCTCTCTGTGCACTGGCACTGCACAGTATGCAAATATATTTTGCATTTCCTATGTTTGTCTGCACATGCTTTCAGTAAGGGCACACGAAAGCCTCATCCCTTTCTCATAGAGAAAGCCATAACTATGGTAACAAGATGTCAGCTGCTGTAAAATGCTGCGGTTGCATTTTTATGTATATATATATATATATATACATATATTTTTAAATGGTGACTTTACATCCACTTTCCCACACATGTGTTAAGGTTTTGCATCTGTAGCAAACCTGTGTTCCCTGAACTGGGTTTTAGAGCAGGAGAAACTTCATGGCTGGTAATCTGTGTGGTGGTGTCCTCGCCGAGCAAAGCCGGCCGTGTCATGCCAGACACAGAACTGAGTGCGCCGCAACTTTAGGGCAGAGGGGAGCAGCTCTTTTCATGGGGGAGAATCTCTCTAACTCATCAAAAGAGGGACAGACGTTGCCTGTATAGAGTTTAAAATCACAGCAAGAACTTGTTACCCTTTTGGAACCTCTCTCTGGACGGGGTCTGTGTCCCCTGCCGGTGCAGAGGGAATCTCACAGCCCCTTCCCTTTTAACTGCCTCTCCATCCTGGAGGAGCAGAGGGAATTCTGTGCGTTAGACAGGGTTGTCCTTTGTTTGTTGATTTGTCCCCCTCCCCGTTCTGTTTTAAGCAGGTATTTCAAATAGAAACCACCTAATACAAACACCATCTTCACAGGAAAAACATTGTTAAACTACCCAACATAAAATCTGCGGCGCCTTCACTGTGTGTATTTTGTGTACGACACCATTTATGATTCCATGCCGTTTTACTTTACAAAATCAGCCCTAAATAACCTCATCCTGCCTATTAAAATTAGATTGCTTTTCACGTAAAAGCCGTGGAATATATGCAGATAGTGGTTGAGTCTTTGTTACTACGTGTCATGCTATTCCCCATCAAATGTTTAAACTCTTTTCTCAGGTAATTCTGAATTTTGCAAGTGCTCGGCTGTATCGGAGCAGCACAGGGACAGCAGAGTCACTGTCAGTAATGAGCTCCCACCATCCAATCCTCAATTAGGTCCTTGCCCACCAAGTTACAGAGTTTTTCCCTGCATTATTTTTTCTTCATGAATATTGATTAAGAACATAACTTGATAGTGAAGAGTAAAAAAAAAAAAGAGAAAAAAAGGGATTTTAGAAGGTATAGCAGGAAAATTATTTCAGAGTGAGTAAGTTGGCTAAACCTGACCAAAAACCAAAAAAACCCTGAACCCCTGAAATTCAAAGGCAAATATTCTGTCCTCAGCTCACCCCTTTACAGTCAGTTATCACAGCCCATGTCACACTATTTAGAGAGTCGTGCTCTTTGCAGGCTGTCGTACTGTGTAAATATGAAGCAGGGCAGAAGAGCCATCATCCTTCTCCCTAAATTCCCTAAACTGCAGGGAGTTTAAAGACGGACCTTTAGCAGCACTTTAAGCGCTTTGAATATAAAATTTGGCCTTTCTCTCTCCAATAAAAACTGAAAAGATAAAGCCCTTCAAAAGCTTCTTTGGATGTTTTAAAGAAGTCCATCAAGCAGAAAAACATCAAATGCTGATGGGATGGGTATATTTAAAAAAAAATAATAAAATTTCTAAACTTACATGCTTTCTTTTCGGGAGGAGCTGGCAGGAAGGACTGGTAGGATTTTTGGTCTCTATTATGGACTATGTCAGATGACATGGTCTCTTGTGGTTTTAAAATTTATGAATTTAGGAATTGCTCCGGTTACCTATGAAGTCATTGTCCCTTCAAGTTCAGGGAGGTAAAAATGAAGTAAAATTAAAAGCTTTTAGAAAAAAAAATACCCTTTACTTGGTACTTATTTGAGTGCTAAGTGTCACAGTTCTGTGCCTATATACATATATGTATGAAAGATTGTTTTAAATGGGGCTTTTTAATGTTACAGATTCCTCTCCTTAGATTATTACATAAATGATCTCTCGAAAGCTGATTTTACATATGAAAGCTGACACAGCACAGCATGCTCAGAGAAGCTGGAAGCATGCATGCTAAACCTGTGTACTCATACATTTGGATTTTTTTTTTTTTCAGGGCTCTTTAGCAAAAATAGCTCGTATTTACAGTGAAATAAATCGCCTGCCTTTAATGGTCACTTTTGCAAAGCATCTGCTGAAAAGCTTTCGTCCACACGCTGCACCTGCTAAAATCAGATTAAAGAACAGCCAAAGCCGTTTTCTAAAGGGTCCATGTCTGGGGGGAGGATGGAGAATTAGAAAAGGAGCCAAAATCAGGATAACTTTTAAAAAAAGTATTTTTTGCTTTTAAAATAGGAAAGTGAAAAGGTAAGTCTCTTTTTTTTTTTTTTCCTCACATGAAACAAGTACCTAAAAAAAGACTGTGATAAAAAAAGTTTGTGGCCAAATTAAAACTAATACCATACCTAGCAATCCTCCAGTGGCTGGGGAATATTCTGCAATGAATGTATCTTTGCATTCTACTAATCTTTCAGGGCAGAAATAGATCACCTCAGTTCAAAGAATAGGTGTTTCAAGGATGTTATTGGGAAAATGCTGAATTTTAATAAATTAGTTTGCTAGTTACTAATTCGGTGTTTGAATATTAGGGAAAAGATGCTTGGCTCTCAGTTTTTGTCCTTTTTGAAGGGTAGAAATGAAAAGAAATAAAGCCCTGATGGACAGAATGTTTGTTTGGGTAATTACTAACAAAGCCAGCTGTGATGTACCTAAAAAGGACAGATCAAATCTCATTTTGGATTTAAATACTACATCTGCTTTCAATATTTTTGGTCATTTCAGGTCTCTGGGCAAAGTTATTTAATGCTGTCGTTTGTTGTGTAACACCAATGTATTCTGTGATACCAGGAGTTCTGCCAGTTCAAAGGAGATGGCCCTATGGAGCATCTTTTTGATGTCATGGCTTTTGCTAGAGGCTTTTGTTTAAAGCTTCCCACACACTGTCTTGTCTCTCTCCCGCTCTCTCTCTCCTGCTCACGTGTGTGAAACAGCAAAGTAATTTGCAATATAAATTACAAAATCAACTGTTGAGTTTACAAATTGAATATGCATGAAAATATTGCATAATATTACCACCTTCCTCAGCCTAATAAAGGTAAATATGTCTGAAATTTGTGTTGGTGAAAGAGTGGATATTTATATACTGTAGATATTAATTACAGTTGGGCTAATTTAAAGTTTCTGTTATTAATTCCTTTATAGTTTCACTGTCATTGGGATTAACTGCAGCCACTTACAAGCACAACCATTTGGTAATATTCTTAATTACACCGAGGAGACATTCTTCTTACAGTTAAAACTGTGCTTTAACAAGCGCCTTCCAGTCTCTTTTGTTTATTCAAAATAAATATTAGCCCAGAAAAAAAAAAAGAAAAAGAAAGAGACCAACACTCTGAGAATAAAAATGGACCATAGGGATTCAGACTAGCAATGATTTTGGTGAGTGCTTAATTTCTTGTTTGGTTGAAAAAAGACTGGATTGGCTATTGACAGGTCCCTATCAATAGGCAGACCCCAGAGGTCTGGCTATTTGCACATGGCCTGATTGACTTGTCCTTAATAGACATATAATTGTTGACAAATACCTTCCAATAGACTGTGGCAGGCATGGCCAGGCAGACAAAAGAAGCTTCCCTACGACAGAGGCCGGAGCAGAGTGATCTGGGAGACGCGGCACCTTAACGGGGAGATAACCCGGCGTCCCCGAAGAACCTTCTAGAGTCAAACCTGTAAAATCAACCCTGTTCTCATCCTCTGCTGACTGACAGTCAGCTCAGACAGAAAAAGCAGCATTGTCCAAAGGCCATGTGAGATCCAGTCAGGGTGTCCCTTCTTCCAGACAACTTTAAAATGCATCTTACTCATAACACGCAGCTTAACCACAACAGTAAAACCTCTGCACCGAGCCCTGTCCTTTCCCCAGAGCCTGTGGCTTTCAAAAAACACAACCAGAATTTTTCCTATTATTGTTTGCTCTCTCTCAGGTATTTTGTCCTTAAACATCTACCCCAGCTGTTATCAGGGACATGATCTCAGGGTAGGTGGCCCTTCTGCTGTTCTTAAGCCCTAATATTTCCACTAGCTCATTAAATAATGTTAAAAAATGAATTTTTACAGGCAGAAAAGCCGAGTGCAGTGGCTGGAGGTGCGTGGTTCTGAAGCACTCCAGTCTCCATTGATTCTTGCAGCCATTGTGGGTGGTTGGTGCCTCTGAAAACAAGATTCAGAAATGGATGCTTAGGGTCAGCCACCCGTTTGTGAAAATTTTGGCTGACTTTCCAAGGCACCTCAGGAAATCGGCGGTGGAGCCTGCAGTCTAAATCTAAAGATCTGGGTCTAAACACAGCCTCATTTTGTGCACTGCCTTCACACACACACAATTCTAAATGAGAGACTTAAATAATACATTTACTGTGCTATTATTTTTTGTGTTAAATAACAGCACAGAAAAGAGAAGGAAGAGGTGTAGGCAAAGGAGAAAAAAAAAGATAATAAACTGCATTTATCTGTCCTCAAGATAATAGTTCTATATTAGATATGTTGGGGCATTAATTACATGGATTTTTTGAATGTTTAGTACATTATAGGCATTGCAATACTTGTCACAAGACAAAAGGCCATTGAAATGATGCAGTACAGCCTTAGGCAGCCATAAAAGAACAAATTGTTCAAGTTTGTGCATCAGTGCGAGATCCAAAGAACCCTGGCTCCAAGAAAAATACCAGTGAAATTTAGAGATGTACCTACTCTGTGGATTTACCCAGAAGTGGGATAAAGCCTGGACTCTGGCCTTTCAGTCCCTGGCTTGGTGTGCCTGCCTTCTCCTGTCAGCAGCAAGCTGGGAAATCACTCCTGAAAGTTTGCCTTGCAGGATTTCTTCCCTTGGTCATTTTGGATTTACTAACATCTTCCCCCCTGGGATATGGTTCCTGTCAGGTAGAGGTAACACCCTGACTCTGTAGCATAAGTGACTCGCAGAGGGAAGACAGGGAGGAGGGGGAGGAGGGTCAGGAAATGCACTCCTTAAATCTCTAAGCTAATGTCTTCAGCCTCCCACCTCTAAGCTCCCCCACCTCTTTCCTCTCAAACTCATAAAAACAAGCATTAAAAAAGGGGGAGAGAGAGAGCAAAAAAAAAAAAACAATCCAGTGCAGACCGTGATCACAGAGGCAAGCAAAGTAGGTTACAAATTAGTGTGACACCATCAAGGTGACACTGTAGACAACCTCTGACACCCGACACAAAGCTGAATGCCTGGTGCCAAAAAGACCTTGAGCCTTGTCTTTGATTCTTATTGATCAAATACATAGATTAAATACAGTATCAGATGACAAGGCTAAAGCCTGGGATTCTGCGTACAGCGAAGACCCTCAGACATGAAAGAACAGATAGACAACAGAGATAGAGAGGCAGAGAGAAAGAGAGAATAATTGTGTTGTGAATAAACAGATGTAGGCTGAGGCCGGCAATTCTACCGGGCAGATGGGCAGGGCTTTTTGTGCTTACTGCACTCCTTACAGGCCGTGAAATCCAAATGTCAATAATATTAGGAGTAAGGGGCAACGCTTTTAACAGCATTTTTGCAACCCCCAAACATTCCTGAGCATGTGCATCCTGTGACCAGCTGCTCCAAAATGGTGAGCGCGCCTGTGCGTGTGCGCGTGTGTATGTCCGTTAATTCAGAATTACTCCAATTACGAGCTTTTGATGCTCCAAACCCCTCTTCCTAACCCAAAAGAGATGGAGAGCCCTCGGCCTGTCCAATCAGATCATTTTCCCTCCCGCCTGCAGCAGATGTAAGCAATTTACTTTTTTATTTCTGCATATTCAGTGCGAGCGGAGCTGTTGGTGACTTCTCACCCCGGAGCCTGCAGGATTCTAACCCTATCAAATTAAAGCATTTTGCTCACTTATTCCCAAGCGCTCTGCTGGTGCTTAGCAGGCCTCCCGCTGCATAGCAATGGCGGGCGTTCGTGTCCGCTCATACCCCGAGCCTAATCAGAGATTATTAAGGAAAATATACAGTGCTTTAATTTGATGAGACTGGTTATAGGTACTGCAGTTAAAGGTCACACTCTTACGTGTATCTCCCTCAGTCACTGTAATATTTTCCTCCCGCTCGACAATCCTCAGCTCCAAACAATAGGCCAAGAAGACACGTTTATTTTTGTCACGCTGTGATGAGCTCAATAGGGACAAAAATGAATTATTTAAAGTTCGCATAAACAAACAACCCCGGGCCAGGTTCCCCTCGGCCCCCTCGCCCCCTCTGTGTTTTTGTGCACGTGTGTGCACGCACACGCTTGGTCTCTCTCTTGCCTTTAAAGAACACGCAATAAAATCCTTCCTCGGCTGGAAAGCAAAGCCATTTAGATGTCAGGCCCAGACACACTGGTAGCCAGTGGCCACTGCCTGCTGTTGGGTGAGACCCTGCCCGTTCAAGCCCTGCAGAAGCGCTTGGGGTATGTCCCAGCTTCGGGTGCCTGGAAAGGTCTTTTCGGCTTCTTTGGCTCTGAAAGCTTTCCCTGCCCAGTAGGAGGTAATGGAGCTATCCAGAGCGAAAGAAAACACACACAAGGCCTGATACAGCAGGCTCCAAGCTTTCCCACTGCCACAGTGGGAACCGAAGGGGTTCAGCTCAGCCCTGTGCAATTCAAAGGTTGAGGGAGCGAGGGAAGTGCATCAACTACAACGTGCCCGTCGGTGCCACAGTAATCAGCTCATGGCCTTGTCTAAATCCACACAGCTTCTAGCAGAGGCTCTGCGGCTGCGGGAAGAGGGGGAGGGAAGGGATACAACAATTTTCTTCTTCTGTCAGCCTTAACTCTGCTGCCATTCGTTAAAAATAGCAAGGTGTTTAGGCTCTTGTAAGAGCTGCGTGGTGGGGAGGGAAAGAGCGAGCCAGTGAGAGACGGGTGGGTTAATTCTAATCTCCTTTCAAGCCTAATGGTTTGAGCATATGTGTCCATGCAGCAGACCAACAGCAGGCTTATTTACCTCCAGAATTTACATGAGAATTGCTTTATGCAGCTGTATGTAAAAATTCAAACCACACAGTGTCACTGTATCACACAGGTCAATCCAAAGCCCAGTGGCATTATAGCAAGAGACAAAAGCCTCACCACTTCACCAGGGTGTCCTTTCGGACTGAAAGTTGTTCTATTAAAAATGAAAACCAACAAAACCAAAAAATAGGAGCCTATTTCCACTGCTACCCTCCTTCCAGATTCCCAAAACGCCGCCAAAATTATGAAGACCTGGAGCCTGAGCCTGTTTTTACCCCTCTCAGCAGGCTCAGGGAGGGCTGCAAAGGATGTCAGGATCGGGCCAGCTTCATTTTGTGTCTGTGAATAATCCCGTTAGCTGATCCCCAGGCATAGACTTTTTATATACACATTACTGATGGGCACAGGCAGAAGAGTTCACGGAGGTGCAGTTTCAGTATTTATCCTAAACAGAGGCAGACAGGCTCAGGCTGCTTGGGATGCTACAGGCATCCTGGGCCGTCTGGTAAATTGCTTGTGATTGCCTGGTTGTTGGTTTGTTTTTCTCCCCCCAGTTTGAAGGGTCTGTGATGTCTCTAGAAAAGCCACAGCTTTATGTGCTGTGGAAATACCCATTTCTTCAGAGAAATGGGGAGTCCTGTATGGCAGAATAAATCAGGATGTTGCAAAATCATCTTAATCATATGCTGCTATACTGATAGTATCCCACCTTTTGCTATTCTGCTTAGGACCCCTAATTCTACCTGCTTCTCAAGTAATCTGGTAAGCTTTGACTGGTAAATTTGACTGATATTTCATGTCAGATTCTGCATTAGCAATCTCTGCACTGGCATCTCCTCAAAAAACACAGAAGTATATCAAGGGCCAAAAAGTTACCTGCACATTTTTTAAACTTCATAAAAACTTTTTCTGTGGAGGTTTGGGACAGTTCTTATTTTAGTCTGAACCAATTATTCAGCCTTAATACCTGGACCCTGGTATGCTTCTGTCTTTGATCAGAAAGAACTTGCCTGAAGGCCAGCTCAAGAGAGGTTCAAAGTCAAATGCTTTGATTTAAACCACTCTGCTCCCATCCATGAAAGAAGATGAGAGGAAGCTCTCTGGTATAAGACACAGATAAGTGCAATGCAGCCTGTCACATGCAGTATTACAATGCAAAGCATATGAAAAGCGATGTTTCGGGGAGCAGAGGGCTTCAAACACAAATCACCCTAACAATCTGGTGGTTCTGGCAGTGGTAAAACACCCTAGGGATCACAGAAAAATTCTCTAGCCTGTGAGAAACTCCACATACTCTACAGTAATGCAAGAAATAGAAATCTCAGCATGACCAAGGACCAAGACTCAGATGTTTGTGGTCTGAGAGCCCCTGGAACATGGAGGATGGGATGCTGCTGGACCATTCCAGTTCTCTGAACAGTTCTTTCCTTGAGACATTTTGCTACATCCCTCCAAATAACCATTTAGCTATAAGGATCTTTCCAGAATTTATAAGACTTGGAGCAAGCTAGAGACTCCTGCTCTAGTATTTCAGCCCTGCCCCTATTGCCTGCCATGTAAAGGGAACAGGACTCAGGTCCAGAAATCACCCTGGGTTCTGCACAAAGAAAGGAAGCACAGTCTTCTGATGGCAACAGAATTATTCTCCTTTCCTGCTTTCCTCGAGTACCTGATGAGTATCTAGGTCTTTGAACCCCCAGATGCTCAAAAAGAAAAAAATTCTCCTCGGGCTTCACACAGGAAATGAAATGCAGGAAACACAGTATCAAAATACAGCCTTCCACTGACAGTGTCACCATTTTATTGCTCGGGTTGTAATCACTCTTCGGGGGGTGATCATTTCCCCACCATGTGCAGCAACATGCCTGGGAATGTGGGGACATGAGTTTCCTCCTTGCCATTCAGAACTTTGCTTTGTTGACAAGAACTGAGGGAATAAAAAGGAGGAGAGCTTTTTCAGATATCTTTTTTGCACTTCTAGTGAATGAAAGTAACTTTTCTTTAACTATCAGTGCTGTGGCAAATACATTTAGCCACTGTATCCTGCTGGGTCTTTTCACTGGGGAAGGTTTTGATGGCAGAGTCCTTCTTTCCTCCACTGATTGGTACCTTAGACATTTTTATGTCTTCTTCTTTTCATTAATTTGCCCTTATCTAGCCTTTCTGGTGCACTGGTAATTTAAAAAGGAGAAGCCCAGAATTCACTGCAGCATAAGACAACTCTATTAAAGCAAAACAGATTTGATTTTTGCCTTGGAATGGGACCTGGGCCCTCTTTGGAGTGAGCTCTCCAAACCCCATCCTCACAATAGAACCAGAGATTTCAACAAGACTGCTCTGGTGTGTGAGCTGTGCTGGTCAAGGTGTCCTTTCAAGAGGTACCCTGATGGGGAATTGGAAAACAACCACAGTGACATGTTCCAGGGCTGCTACACCAGCACCCCTTGTGGTATCCCTGCTCCACACCGTGCTCACCACAAGCCAGCAGTGGCATAAGCAAAGGAGACAAGAGAAGTGTTTCTAATACTGAAAGAACTCGGGCTGCAAAAAGGGAAGAGTTGGAAGGCAAGGCTTTAAAACTCTTCCTTTCCCCCCATCAATAGTCCGCATAAGGGAGTCATGATTTAGAGATGATGTTTTTCTCATTCTGACTATCAAAACATACTCCTTTTCAGGCTCTGTAGAGGCCTGTTATAAATGTATAATCCCACACAGCAAAAGGAAATCAAAACCAACATGCAAAAAAGCACACCGGGGCTGAGGAGATGCAGTGCAAGAGATCAAACCATCAGAGAAGTAAAACACAGGGGAGGATAAACAAGAGGAGGGAAGAGATGGCACAAGAGAAAGAGAATAATTAACAAACAGCATATGCTATAAGGAACAGGAGACTTCAGCTCATAAAAGCAAACACTGGGCTGTCTTGTCTGCTTGCACAGTAATTCTGGAGGTTTTTAGATGAAAATGATGAGAAACTAATTTCCAAGGTGCACCTCAGATGTTTGGTGCACGACACTGAGGAAGACCACAGCTTGCTGCCATCAAAGAAATGCATCTTCCAAGAGGTGAAATTAAACTTTAATGCAACCTACCCTGTTAAACTATCCTGCCTGGCCAGCAAGGTGCTCATCTGCTTATCAAATGCAGGTTCTGGGAATGCTGCTCACTGTGCTGCTTCACATAAACCACGGCTTGCTGAACTCCACATGCTGGTCCCACAGATACTAGAAATGCTCCAGGTAAAATACAGAGACAAGTCTGACACAGCTTGAAATCTGTCCAGGTGAAAGGCACCGTTTGAAACCAGGGTGGAAGGAAGAAGAGCTGTTTCTGAGTTCAGAAGTTCCTGCCATGTTCTCTCTTAAGGAAGGATCTCTGATTTTTTGGTATCCTGTCAGCCTCCACTTTCACAAATGAACAAATACTATGTCAGTGCTGCTCCCCATATATGTAGAGGGCACCTTTTCTAGCCACTGCTTTTGTAAAAAAGAGGGGTTTTGACTTCCATGGCATGACCTTCTCCCAGAGAGAGACAAATCCACATGGACGTGACAAGAGAGTTCTTAAAACCTCTCCAAGAGCTACAGGTCAGAAAGGGAAGAAAAAGAAGAGTCAGAGAACCTTTAGGACACATCAAGGTCCATTAAATGTCATGGTGAGTTTATGGAGCTCTGGTCACTTGTGTTTCTTGCTGCAAAGCCTAATGCAATGTGTGTGTGTGATATTTTCTTCTACACTGACTGGCCAGGAGAAGCCAGAATTTTGATTGTGCCATGAAATTTTGGGATTCAAGAAGGGATTTGTAGTTCATAAGGATACCATGAAAGAGAGATGAGAGAAACAGGAACCTCAGAAAAACCTGTTGGATTTTGGAAAGGAAATGAACTGATCAGAACATGATTTAAGTGAATGGAAAGAGAACAAGGGAGGAAGGGATGAAAATCGCTATGGGAGAAAGGATGGGTTGAGAGTGCAGGAAGTTTCACAAGCCTAAATGAACATCTTCCTTTTATTACCTCTGAAGAGTGGCAATGTGATCACTAACTGAGAACAAACACATGAAATTGCACATCCAGTAGCCACTGTCAGTAGTTAATAGAGCAGTGAAGTGCTGCACTATAACATAGGGAGGGAACAGCAGTACCTACCCCCTTTGTACCAACTTCTTGTACCTTGTAGTATCATTTTCTTCTTCTTAGAGTAGATAAAGGGGATTTAGGGAAGACCTGTCAGTCAGACCTTAATAGCTTACTAGATTTCAGAACAAATTTGAAGACAGAATCAAAAGGAGGAAAGGGCAGACATTTACTGCATGGATTTCCTGAAGCAAGACTGTGCCCAGCTACCCTGAGAGTTTTCTTGATAAAAATAATTTTTTAAATTAGAATTCTTAAAACGCATCCAGCCTTCATTAAAGTATTTCAGCAGGTGCCACTAGGGAACTACCCAGTTCACTGGGGGAAAACAGAGACTTAGTCAGAACTCTAAGGTCTGGGTTGGTGACCAGGGAAGGGAAGATGTAATAGGCTGCAGGGGGAAATATAGGGCTGGAGGGAAAACATTAGGGGAGTTCCTCAAAGATCAGTCTGTGGACTGATCTCATTTAATGCTTCATTAATAAACTGGGCACAAAAAGTAAGAGTGTTCAAATGAAATTTGCAGATTGTACAAAGTTGGGAGGCACCATCAACACAAACGAAAATCGCAATATCGTGCAGGAAGAATTGGATGACCTTGGGGACAGAAGTAATAGAAATGGGATGAAATTGAACAGTACAAAATGCAAGGTCATGCACTAAAGGACTAATAATGAGAATTTCTGCTAGAAGCTGTTGGGAATGACAAAGGAAGAGAAAGACCTGGGTTTCCTAGTTGATTACAGGATAAATATGTGCCATAATATAATGCAACTGAAAAGGCAGATGCAATCCTAGGATTCATCACCTGTAATAGTGCTAATAACGAGAGGAAAATATTAATGCTACTACACAAAGCACTGGTGAGACATTATCTGAAATACAGCGTAAATTCTAGTTACCCATGCTCAAGAGGGATGCATGCAAATTGGAGCAGAGGGTGCAGAGAGGACTATTACAATGATCAAGGAATTGAAGAGTTTCTGAGAGGAAACTAAAAGACTCTGCTTGTTACGCCTCCCTAAGTGATGGCTTAAAGGGACACAGATACAATTCAGGAATGGAGGTGTCCATACCAGCCATATAAGGGTATATATATACATATATATGTGTAAAGATGACCCAGGGAGACATGGCTATAAAGTAGCTTTGAGTTCAATTACAAGATGTTTCTAACCACTGGAGTAAAAACTTTCTGAAATGACTTTCCAGTGAGTGTTGTAGAGGGACAAAATCCCTGCCCAAAATACTAAAATTCAGATAGTTTTAAAATATCATCTGATCAGCTTATGAACGCTACAACATAACATGCCATGGTGGCCATGGGGCAGAAAAGTGATTTGACATACCAGACACACATTAGATTTACAAGCAGCCTTTTGTATTATTCCTTTAAGGCCTAGGAAGGTGGGAAGAGACATCACTTTGCCATTCAAAAGGATTACACCAGTAAATGGGAGACTTTACAACATAGGAATCTTTTGGAGATAACAGTTAGTCAAGTTAATGTCTCAAGAAGACAATGAAAAATTTAGTTTGTGTGAATGTCATACCCTGAATTAATTTTAGGGAAAAAAACTACTTTTCTTTTTTTTTTAGCTGAGAAGAACTGTGGATGAAAAATTGATTTTTCCTCATTCTAAGAACCCACTTGCTGCAGTAACACATGCTCTTTGGTTTTCTCTGGAAATATGTCTTGACGTCAATAATTTATTAGAAGTCCTAGTGGTTGCTTATGACATATATCAGCTCTTGGTGCTCATATAGCCCACTGTAAACAATTCTTATTTTTACAGACTTATTTTCATGAGAAAGGACATATGAATAAAACGGTGAAAAAATCTGGCAGTATCTGGGGCTCAAATCTCTGTGCTTTATATATACATATATATATATATATATATGTATATATATACATACACACTAAACCAAAAGTTTGGTAACATAAAACTCTCGTCTCCCTCACCCAGATCATGATTTTTGCCACAGTAAGAAATTATGAAGGGCTGTGAAGGAGCCCCTTAAAATAAAGCAGATATTTTTGGTGGCTGGGAGAATGAACATATTGACCCAATGGCTTTCAATGTTGTATCCAACTACAATGTATGGGTTCCACAACTTTATAAAGGCACAGGTTCCCAAAACTTTCCCCACTTAGCACCACAATAAGCCCTAAAAATGGAATAATATAGCAACTGCTACTGAAGTACATTAGCAGGGTACTAATGACATTTTCAATGGTGGGGTAGGGCATGTTCCTTGCTTCCTAATCCTAGATGGAATTTTTCAGGAAATGAGTTTCCTCATTGAAAAAACTAGCTTCAAACTGACCACTGTTATCTGTAAATTCTAGTAAATAAGGCCAAAAAATGCAAAAATATTCAGGAAAGTCTAGACACACACTTTCAACGTTTTTTAACCGTGTACTTTGCTATCTCTCTCCAGACAATATTTTCAGTCCAAATATTGCTGGAACACATTAAAAAATAACATGAAAACAACCCAAAGATTTTTTTATATAGGTCAAGCAAAATATTTTTGATAACCCAATGCACTTTGGGAGGGAGGATTTTTTTCTTGTGCAAAATATCTTTCTTTTTTTTTCCCCCCAAATGTCAGAAATGTCAGCTAAGCCTATTTTCTATTTTTTTTTCTTTAATCTTAGTTACTGGATGAGAAAAATCAGTTATTCAGCTGCTCTAATAGCAACAGTTGGAGGGACAGAAGGGGAGATTTTACACTGCTGGAGTGTGACACCTAAACCGGCCAATGCTGCTTGTGCTTAGCAAGTAATAAAGATGAAATAAATTTTCCCTTGTTTAACTAATGCCTGGAGGATGCCTGTGATAGGAATGATATCAGAGCTTCACAACAAAACTAATGGGGAGTAAGGCTCTCTATAAAAAATATAGGTGTCTACAAATGGGCATATAAGTATATAAATAGGTAATAGGTATATATAAATGTAGTCAAATGTACATGATGTGAATATACAAATTCCTATCTTGAAATTGTGTTCTTTTATTATGGTCTTACTGATTTGAAACCTCACCTAAATATTATATTAAGAAATGATTTTTAATTACGAACGTGGCAGGCAGCTACAGTTATTTCTCTCTGCACTGACATGATAACATTACCTCACTGTAAATTCGTGATTCGCTCTCTAAGGTAGCTGGAATGGCTACTGGTGTGTAAATAAGGGAATGTGGGGATGTGCTGTGGAGTGCTGCTGACTGCTTACTGCTGCACGAGAATAACCTCATGCAGTGGAATTCAATTTGCCCATTTACATGGATGTGCCTCGGATGGGAAGTGTCACTGTTCTGCCTTGCCAAGCACTACAGCTCCTGCTATGGAGGCACAATGAAACCAAACAATTAGTTAGAATTATTGCTCTTAAAGAAAACTGATTTGCTTGTCTGTCTTCTAAGAAAAACTCAGTTACCGTATACGATCAACCTTGGCTTGACTGGCAGTGATTTTCCTGGTCTAGTCTGCTGGGAACCTTAAAAGAACACGAGCAATTATAAACCCAAAGTCTTGAGCAATTTGTAGGCATTATCTCAGGATAATTGCCCTGAAATGTTCATGTTGCAAAGCAAAGGTAGATAATTTAAAAATCCATCTTTCTCTGTCTGCACTACGAGTTGGGCGTAACGCTCTTCCCTCCTGCGGGCCTTGTAGCAGTATAATAAAGCTTGGAATTGGTCCTTTGAAAATGCCTATTGCCATCTTTTAGAAAGCAAAGAGGCCAAATCTGAGTTTAACCTTTTCTGGCTTTATTATTTTTATAAAATGAAACCCAAGTCATATTTTCTGGGACAAACAGAGAAGAACCGGAATATTAAAAGTCAAGGGAACAAACCTGCCCTGAGGAGCTCTGCAGAATAACAACCATTGCAAGAAAGCCTTCCTGCTCCCTGGGTAAGATAAGTGCCCCTCAGAAGGAAACACTGGGTCTTGGCCTCCTCATGGCTGCCCATGCACTAACAGAGCTTAATATTTTCTGGGAGTTTTACTTACAAGCTTCCTAAAGTGCTCATAGGTGCTCAGCTCCCTCTCTAAAGCTGGTAAAAACCTCCTGAGAAGTGCTGAACATTTCTCTCTTCTCATGACTCACACAACTGCCTCATCTGTAGGTGGTTTCCTCAGTTCCTTGCCCCCATCCAACTGAGCAGGCAACTGAAATGCATTCATTGCCTGGCTGATTTATAGCAGCTCTCCCCTCCACTGCAAGGAAGGAAGGCTGCTTCTGGCTTACGAGCAAGGCACAGGGATCCCTGAGTTCCTCCTGCAAAGAACTAGCAGGAAGAAGGATGCTTGGAGTGAGGAGGAACAGAAAGGCTCACACTCTCCAAAGTCTTTTTTTTTTTTTGGAGGTTTTTAGAAAAAGAAGCCATTAGAGTATTTTTTACTTGCTTTGACATAATCAAACAACACAAAAAAACCCTCAGTGAAATTGGATTTGGTAAAGCCACAAAGCTCGTCTCAGTGAAGAATGGTGGGTATTGAGAGAGGAAGAGGCCCCCAGAGCAGAAACACCTGGCACAGGAGGTATCTAGTACCTGTACTTCCATTTATCAAAACTAAAGTAGTCCAGCTCAGCATTTTCCAGGGAATTGTTATAAAACACAAATCATCAAAAAATTAAAGCTGTATAAGCCCAAACAAAAGACTGGGTATCAGAAAGACCACATAAAGAGATCATTTACCAAACAAGAAACCAATAAAGTAACAAATATGTTGGAAATCTCCAATGAATACTTTGAGTATTCTCCCTTCAGTTTGGAGTCCATAATTTCCTGTAGATAGTAGGAGAAAATTCAAGAAACAAAAACTATTACCAAAGAAATACCGCTGCAATATTCTGAGCTCCTATAAATTTAATCAACTCTTGACTGTTCTAAAGTTGGAAGAAAACCTGCATTTGAAAGACTGATCAAATTCTTTCTATCCCTTATGGCTCATCTGTGAACACCACGAGAAGAATGGGACTTGAAAACCTCCAGCCTTCCACATCCATATCCTTTTTCTTTTCTCTCCTGCACTCTATTTCATGCTCAGCTTATACTATAAAACTGCAAAGTACCAATGTTGCCATGCTTCATCAAACCATTTGGAAGTCCACAACAACACAGTCACTCCCGCTGAAATCATGTTTATTACTTGAGTTTCCTTCTGAAATGGGACTTGCTCTCAGGCAGAGCTCCATCCTCTGCAGAGCTGGAACACTGCAAAGCATGACTGGAGTGCAGGATACCTCCAGCTGTGCCAAACACATGGCCAGATCAGTCCAAAGGGTAGCAGAAATGTATCTTCCCTTGCTCCAGCACTGTCCACTGCTGTAGCTGTCCAAGTGCACTTGTTCTTATAGGCCCTGGGGAGCTGGTTGTTTTCCCTTTCTTTTTACTTTTTTTTTTTTTTTTTTTTTTTTTTTTGAATAATTGAGGCACAGAGCAAACAGGGGAGAGGAGAAATGGGAAAAGGGGAGTTATCAGCAAGGGGGCCAGCTGAGTGAGGTTGGTGACCTGATTTCAAGCATACTGGGGGTACTCTGTGACCCCTGTAATTTTACTGCCTCCTGAGTTATCGCTTGTGATTTTCACTGGAGTGAAATGACACATCAGGGAACAGTAAGGATTTCAGCAGTCCACAGACAGGCAGAATACAAAGTACCTACCAAAACAGCTCCCCTACCTCTGGCAAAGATATATTTTTAATCCTCTGGAGTGGAGGCTCCAACTACCTATCCAGATCCCATAAGGCTTTGTTAATTGAAAATGCTAGAGAAGACCTTTTTTTTTTTATTATTATAACTGTGGGCCTAGCTCATAGTGCAGAAGCTCCAGAGGCTTTAATGTAGCTCTCAAGGAGATTAATCCAGATTGAAACATCCACTCTTTGGAGTTTTGGGATGGAGCTTGTTCCCCAGGAAGACCCTTCTTTCTTAATGACCAACAAAAAATCCTTGCTTGCTCCAGCAATGCCGTGATCAGTGGAGTTCCACCAAACAGCAATGGCTTGTAATCTCAGGTAGCTTAGCAACAACAGAGTGCCCTGTCAGAGACTGGACTGTATTAAAGAACAGTTCCAAGTAAAATATTCATACAGAAGACGGTGATGTAAGAAAAGATCTTTCCTGGAAAAAATAACAAAAACAGGATAGATTTACTCTCTTTTGGGTGAAATTTCAACTTGCACAAACCCCAGTTTTCTGCTGTGTCTGACCTGTTCTGTAGGTTCATCACGCTACCTTAAAAAAGTAAAAGCAAACATGAAATTTAAAATATTTTGTACATTCTGCTCTCAAGTTAAAAAATGGTATCTTTTTGAAAAACTAGTGAAGTGCCATTTCATTTCTAGTTGGAAAGGGGAAAATAGCCTTTATTTCAGAGGGGTTGAAAAGAGCAAAAGGTAAAGTGACAGAACAGAGAGGGTTATATACACTTCCCTTTACACAGAGATAAATGCATTGAAAAACTTTAACCAAGACACTTCTGGCAAGATTTCTTGCTTGAATTGAAAATCCATTTTCTATTTAAAAAGTTTAGGCGAGGAAGTTTTGACTGAGTGCAGTATTCACACACCTTTTAAAAACTGCTACAAGCTGAACATGTAATTCCAAATCTCTCTGGAAAAGTCCTATAAAATTATTATCAAATAAATAGAATTGTATAGTAATGACAGGAAACCATCTGTGAAATTGACTGGAGAATTAGTTCCCTGATAGCAAATGCAGACGGCAAGGCAAAAAGTGCTGCAGAATTTTGTCCCCTCCAAAATGTGAATATTTTTAATCATTCAGCGAAAGATTTCTTTCTTTCTAACAGATTAACGTGTGAAGAGTCTCTGCACCGAAAGTGTGTGCTGAATACCTTATAATTTTTAAAGAAGAAATAAAATCCAGAGCATAACAGTGATGGCTTCTCTCTTATTCAAGTGCTTGGAACAGAGTATGATTTGAATGCTGACGTGCTATTAAATGGCAGTTTGTAACACGGGCACCTCTTTCACCCATTCCCCCATTTTTCCAACTGGTTCATTTGGCTCCAGCCAGTGGTTACTTGACATGGCAGCACGTGTGTTGCAAGTGGCATAGGCCAGGTTTAAACAACGATCTACAGCTCGCCTAAAACAGTTAAACAACTCTGATGGCCTAATGCTGCCAAGAGGGAGTTGCTGCAGGGTCTGAAGTGGAGGTAGAACAGATTTCTTCCTGTCCCAAACAAGCAGAAGATCAGACACTGCTCCACAGAGCACAGGCAACGGGAACCTTCAGTCAAGCAGCTTTGTTCTGATAGTTGGTCCTTCAGGTCACAACTGAAAACAAGATTTCTAATACAAACTTGTGTGAACTTTCCCTCCCTCCTGTTCCCTCCGTTGGCCTTGCAGGGCCTTTTGGCCATTTCACGTTAGAGCCTTAGGGTTTAATTATTAGTATGACAAGCCAAGCTTTCAGAGAGGTGAAGGGGGAGTGCAGAGGTGAAGTGGCTGGAGACATCCTGCCTCAATAGGGCACAGGCAGCACTGAGGCTTTCCTGCCTTTCCAGTGTCCCTGACTGTGCTTTCACAAACAGCTGGCTGGGGGCCCAGGTGGTCCTGATCGTACCCTCCATCCCTCAGCTCTCTTTGGAGGGGGCAAAGCTGCTTTTGGGCCTGGAGCCCCACTGTGATCTGAATATAGGAGCACTTACAGTATAAGCAAGAACGCAGTGGGGAGCAATAGGTAGTTTTTTATGTGCACACATCCGTGCGTGTGCACACACGTACTCCCTGGGGCAGGACCCTCCCTGAGTTCTTTTGACCTGTTAGTGCACCTCTCAGTTTTGATCCTTTCAAAGTCCAAGACTCATGCTTTAGGTTTTGGCACAAGATGAAAAACAAAATAATCAACATCATTAGTAGGCAACTCTCCCCTGTGTCCCCTACCCCCATGCCTCTTACATGCCAGTTGTCCTTGTAATATTACTGTATGTATCAGACAAAACCCCACTATTTCATTGCCTTAAACAGGAAAATGTTTTCAACTCCCCTATGTGTTCTTGCCTAGTTCATGGCTTGATTTAATTTTACAAGGCAAGAGCTGGAACAATTATCTGATTCTTCATGTACAGCAGGCTTTCAGTGGTCATTTCTGAAGTTTTACTGGTTCGTAACCTCTGTAATCAGAAGACCCAGTTAAAAAAAAGAAACTAAGTGAACAGGCAGGAATCTGTTCATATTATCCCTTCCTAGCTGTCCAGGCTTTCATCCTCTTTTCTCCCACACATGCCCTTATTGCTCTGCTACTCACCCACCAATGAGGGTCTGTCAATGGCAGTGAGAGGTCAACATCAAAGCACTTTTACAGCTAGCAGCTTGCAGCTAATGCTGGCATTATGGAGAGAAATAGAGAGAGAGAGAGAGAGAGAGAGAGAAGCATAGGGATTGAATGAATGGCCCTCTCATATAGAAAGAGACTGAAGAATAGAACAAAACCTCCTATTCTCCCACTCTTTATAATACTCCTGGGCCGAGTGTGCGTATGTGGTACACAGCTGAGTTTGAACTGCATTAGCACTCTTTCAGTTTACAAACAAGAGGCCTAATTTAGAAGAAAAATCTCTTATCTGATTATTTCTTTGTGTTCACCCATGTGGTAAAAAATGTCTGTACAGGGAAGGGAGGGGGGCTACAGAGGTGACTTATTAACTTCTTCGGCCATATTGTGATTGTAAAGGGCAATTGGGAGATCATTATTCATCCATAATTTTCAGACTTGAGGAAAAAAAGTAGTAAAATAGTCCCTCAAAAGGTATTTCAATGTGGACTACTATTTTTCTGAAGAAGGCGTTGGAAAGACTGTGGGTCAGTCCCACACCAACTGTATGACTAATGCCAGCCTTATCCCCTGCCCACACAGAAACCCTGGAAATATTTTTGTGCCATGCAATTGACACCGAGATTGGATGTCTTCCTATAAATATGCCACAGTCTTGGTACAGTGAATTTCACAGTTTGATGAAATTGCTACCTCATACCAGTTAGAGAATTGTAATTACATCTCCTGCCTCATCAATCTTCTGTAGAGGGGAAAAAAGGGACTTCAAACTCATATGACTTCAAAGTTGTTGAGAGACTCAAGCAGTAGGTTTAGGGATGAATATTGTTTCCAGGACTGATAATGAGTATTATTTGTTTTTTCTCCCTTCTCTGGAGTCTGGGACATACCATCCTCCGAGCATTACGTGGGTACTTTATTTAAATTTCCTGCTCCTGTGGGGAAATCAAGTTTTGGCAACACCTTGGATCCCTTTGGCACCTTTCTAGTGACAAATTGAAGTTGCAATATTTATCATTTACTCATGTAATAAGGAGCCTCAGAAAAAAGATGTATAATGGTAACACTTCACTTCTCCACCCAAAAGAAAGGAATGTGATCTACTTGAAGTGGCCAAGGGAAGACCTATAGGGCCTTTGAGGGAGAGAAAAGCAGCTTGAAAGAAATACTAGGAAGAAGCTTCACTTGAGTTCTTATCTTTTACATCTGGGATAGCTACAGGGATACAAGCAAAAAAAGTTTCACCATGTTTTTGCTCCTTGAATTTGGGATGCAGAGATTACGGAATGGCTGGAAAAGTCCGCAAGTGACAGATAAGGAAAACAGCCTGATCTTGGAGACTGAAGAAAATACCACTGATCTTGGAAAACAGCTGGATTGGTTTAGGGGAGCCTGTTTGCTGGGGGATTTAAATGCTCTATGTTTTCAGAGACAGGCCCTCCAAGTGTGACATGCAAACAAATACCAAGACTTGCCTTTCAAGCACAAATATGACAGAGATCTTAACCATGCAAGTATCTACTGCGCACTGCTTAAAAAAAAATTCACTATGAGACCAGAAAAAAACCCCAGTATAAGTAAACTACAGCATAAATACATCTGTGCCATGTAACTGCAGGATGTCTTGATGCCTTGAATGCCTTTTGAATACTAATGCTTTCCTATTTTATTACAGAATTTTTTCATGCTCAGTTTTGTAAGTATCACTTAATACATTTTTGAATCAGAAATCAGGATAATAAGCGTAAGACAAATCCATTCATTTTTTTCCCCCTGTATATTCTCCCAGGACAGTATGTAACAGGGTACTCCTCTTGCACAAAGGCCTATACTTTTTTTTCTATTTTTTTAAGATGATGAATGTGCAACTTAGCTCATTATGTACAGATTTATTTTGAACAGAAAGCACTCTTGGTAACCTTAGAGAACTGTGTTGCAACCATGATGGGAAAATGGGAGAACTGCAAGTCCAGAAATCAATGAAGCAAAGACTGCTGGGTCAAAATTGGTGTTAGTTGGTGGATAAGAGAATGACAACACAGGATCTCCTGCCTACCCTTTCTGAAAGTGCAAAACACTTGTCCCTAGGCTATGAACTAAAAAGGGCTGAAAGAATTGATTATATTACTGTCCTTTATTTGTAACTGTTTTGGCTCTTTGAGTCAGTAGAAGGGAAGCAGACAGAGGATATCACTATTATTACTATACTGTTTTGCACACTCCACCAGGGTTAAGCCTGACTATATAAATTTAACGGTTTAAAGTCTTTGCCGTGGCATTGATCTGTTTTGAAAACACACATAGGAGCAGTAAGAAGCAGTTAAAGCAAGGAGTAGCCTTGGGAGCCAGTATAGCAACTCAAAACTTTTATTTATCTTCTTGAAGATGGTTGTGATGGCTCATTAGTTAGTGCACATTCCTAACTATAGACTGTTTCAGACAGAAAATAAGGACATAAATATTTAACCTTTGAAAAGGAACTCATTTACTGGAAATCCAACTTTATGAACTAAGGTTATAAATAACTTTGATGCACTGCAATCAGCATAGTATAATGAGATCACATGAATGGCTGAGTTGTCTTTAACCTTTGATTGTTTAGAAGTGCAGATATTCATTTGTACCAGGGATTAGTGATGATGAACACCGAAATGGAGCTGAGAATCATCAGGCACAGGCTTGTGTAGAATACATCCCTGAAGTGAAAGTAGTCCCCTCTCCTTCACTTTCTACCCCCAAGATTTCTTTCATTCACGGTAATTCAGTTGTAGTCTGTCAAAACACTGAAAGGGACATATATTTCAAATTTATCTGTGGGGATTTTGTAATGCTAGAACAGGGCTTTTTCACTTTGCCAAAAGAGATCTCCTGAGAGGGGTCTGTTCAAGTTACACACTTTTTAAGCAATTGTACTAAAATGCCATGTGTAAGATACATTTTTTGAAGTATGTTCTCCTACACAAAAATATCTGCTGCACGGTAGATGCACATTACAATAAACAGAGAAAACTCAAAAGTTCAATCTTTGCAGGGTCCTTCCTTGACATTGTTCTTGCAATTCCAACTCTCTGGCAAAAGATGCCTGTTAGTAACCCAGGGAGTATAATTCTTAGTGGTATTTTTTGGTTAATTGATTTTCAAAGCAGATGATTTAAAGGTGATTACACTGCAGTGTTTTATAGCCACGGATGGCGCTTCCAGCCTTCTGAAGGCTTCCAAGCCATCCCTGGATTAAATCTTACAACATGTACCAGTGAAGCAAACCACTTACTCCTGTTTCGTTAAACCCTTAATAAATGCAGAAGGTTAATCATAGGATAGCTATGTAACCTGTCCAAAAATTAAAGGATAAGACAGAGAAAAAGACTAAGGATCATGAATGTCCCAAATGTACTTTTCAGTGAGAATGTTTGCAGGGTCATGCATTCCAAATATTGTCACTTTGCACAGCTTTACTCCTCTAGATATGAAAGTATTTGCTAATTTTACAGGCTACTGCAATAATTTACTGACCAACTTCATGATAAAACAACTGCATTTTCAAAATTACCAATTTTTAGGTGAAAATAAGCAAGTGACTCACCCCCAAAATACAGCAAACAAACAACTAACTAACTAACTAACTAAAATGAGATATGGAAAACATTCTTGACCAATCATTCTTTTATACAGAAAAATATGAACATGTCTTTTTTTTTCCTCTAGTTCTGCTCACTTTCCTTAACACTTTGTGCTCAGGGTTTGAATCATGTTCTTGAGGGATGAAAAGTTCCTTCAGCATGGAAGATAATAAAACAAGCTAGTTTATGCTGCAAACGTTGAATTTTTTGTCCATTAGGAACATCTGCCTATTCCAGGAGGGATATCAGAAAACGTGTCCAGGCAGAAAGAGAAATTGAGAAAACGTCTGTGGCAGCATAAGAAATAACCACAACAGGACAAATAATAAAATATTTACCATGACACACTAAGGCTCTCTCACCATGGTAGTGTAGGGCAACCTCTCCAACAACATACTTTCAGCATTAAGTCATGGAAGTGGTGTCAGAAGATGGTTTATTGTAAATTACGGCCTGGATTGCCATATATCCACTACACCTCCAGGAATCTGAACTCTGAAGTCATTTAGGGGTAGGGTTACATCTAGAAGAAAGGATATCTTCCCTGGGAGATAAAACAATACAGCATTTCTATGTTTTACAGATGTAGCAAGAGAAAAAAAAAACCATTGGAAATGGACATCAAGCTGTGGAAAACTTTCCTGAAACCAGAAAACTTTTTCCAGAAAAGTCAATTAAAAAGACTTGTTTCTTGAGCATTAATACTAACCCTGCCCCTCCTTTGGCCTTTAAACTGTAACACAGAGTCTGTTTCTGATTTTTATTTCATCTGCTCTTATCACTTGGCTGGAAATACATGAAGCCTTTGCCATCTATTTGATCCCCACGGTGTGGGCTATGGCTTGCACAGAACATGCCAGCATGAGCAACGCCAATAAACAGTCAAATCACACAGCCACCTCTGTAGTGGTATTCCATTAATCTGAACACCTTTCCCAGGCCTTTCTTCTTCTTCTGATCACAGAATTTGGGGCAAAAAACCAGCAACTATTCCTCGTCTTTACCCAAGTTGCATCAGCAGTGGTGTCCCACCAGTATTACATTTGAACAGACTGAAAGGCCACGTTCCACTTAAGGGTGAATAAATTAATGCAATGGAACAATGAGAGCCAAATCAAGATTTTCAAAGTTAGAAATTTTGATGAGCTTTTTAATATACAAAGTGTTGTTTTGTTTTTTTTTTTTAACCCAGAGAGGGGTATTTAGTTCCTGAGCAGACTTCTCTAGTCCTTTTATTTTTAAAGTCTTCTTAACTTTGATAAAGCTGATTATGGACTGAAGAAGATAGAAAGCTCCATGCTTATCCTTAAACACACCTCTTAAGTGGCCCCCCTGTGACACAGCTGTACATCATTGTTCCTTCTTACAGTTTTCATGGAAAGACTGAGTGATTTCCTCAAAATTACACAGGCTATTGGCATCAAAACTTTTAGACTAATCCAAAAATTACCATATTAAACTGCACCCCATTTTTCTGGAACACAGCCACTATGCCTAATTTCCCCTGAGGAAATAAATTACAATTAAATAAAAATTGAATGAATGAGGGAGGAGAAGCCTAAATATTCAACTATAAGTGTTGGAAGAGAATACAACTTTTTGGCTGATTCCACCACGTCTATAAATTACAGCATAACGTAATGTATCATGTCTCAGATACAAGAACAGCACTGAAAAGAATAATTTAGTTTCTCATACACAGAGTTAATGATGAATTACCATTTACATGTTTCATCATTCACTGGTACATATGGCTATAATTCAGGAATCGTGACAGTACAAAATCTATTACTCTAACAAAAGATTTGTATCAGACAATTATCTTGATGGTCCCTGTCTTGTTCTTGGAGTAGCAGCATATTCAAAGAGCTTTGAGAGCTTTCTGCCAGCTCTGGAAGTTCTTAGATACCAGTGAATCTCCCTCCTCAATCGTAAAAGCGTAGAAGAAAAACTAATGTTATTTTTATGAGTAACTTAAGAATGCTTGCATTCCCCTTTCCCTCTGTTCAGAGAGGCTGCAGTAAACCACTCATCAAGCCTATTCTTTCCATTCTTTTAAGAGGATTCCATGGGCTGCATTTTTACCTGTGTCTTTCTTCAACTTTTATGTTTTATGCAGTCAGTTTCTGAGGACCTGGCAATTCTTCTCGTCTGCACAAAGTAACTGACTTGTTTTTTCAAAAGTATATTATATTATGGTGTTAAAAACTCAACCCTAAAGGTCATGAATTCATGATTTAATGTTGCACGGGATAGTAGTTTTTTATTCCTCACACTTGATGTAGAACTATAAACCAAAAGAAACCTTCAAATTAACTCCTTTATCACTGAATGGGATGCGTGTTTTCATAGAGGCCTGTATCAAAAGCCATTTCTTGCAGTAGAACACAAGTAAATATGTTATATGCCATAGGGACATGGAATAAAGCCGTGAAATATTCAAATCCTGAATTTACTGTTGACTCATTGTGCAAGCTTTCCCATGCCATTTAGCCTCCATAAATCTAACTGTGAGACTTCAATGAACACAAAACAAATTATGCCCAAATCCAACTGGGCCTATCTGGTTTCTGTCATGGTTTGACATCACCTGCTTCATTTTATAGCTCAACTCACATTAGCAATCCATACCCAAATTCATGCAACCTCATCTGTGCTGCAAAGCCCACAGAGAGAAGACTCATCTCTCCATTTAGGTTTTATGATAACTCCGTGAAGCTCTTCCTGGGCATAATTTTTCCCTCAGTATCAAAATACACCTTCACATTTTGATCCTCTACGCTGCTCCATAAGAAAAAGTATAAACAACTTTCGAATGTGGCCTCAACTTCTGTTTTCCAATGTAAAACTTTGCTTCCTGGAACAACGATGGGAATCAAACGTATTTATTGACATTGTCTCTTTTATTTCCAGTGTCTTATCTAAGAAGTTTTCAGTGAGTCTGTCAGATTCCTTGATTAAATCATACGCCTGAGCTTTGAGCCTGTTTTTCCCTCAGTTGACATCTCGCCCTAAATACAAGCTTCTGCTTAGGGCTACCTCTTCCTCATTCAACCTGTCAATCCTAAATTTATCAAAACCCAAGATGTGGATATCCTTTTAACCTATTTATCCACATTAGATAATTCTTGACTTCTCCCCGGGGAGTATTTCTGGGAAGCTTTCCATTCTTTTGTCTGCTTATTAGGCTTCAATGTTGTCACATTTAAGCAATTCATTTGTACTTCTGACTTTCATTTCTTTCAGGAAATGACAATTCATTTGTGGAGGTCTGACTCAGTTAAGACAACATCCACAGGATTTGAAAGCTCTGCTGCACTACTGAGGCTCCATCTGTGAAGAGAGTTCGATAGTTCTCTCCTGTAGATTCTGCTTTTCCAACAACAGGCTTGACTCCCTTCTGACTTACACTTGATTTTATTTCCATTACTGTAACTTACTACTTTCAATAGATTGACAGACAACTGATGATGGGACAACTGGGACCTTCACAACTGCCTAGATCTGGAGACAATCTCAACAGTCTTGGCCACAATTTAATACTTGGAAAACCACACTAAAACATCAGATGGGCATGAATAGAGATGTTGGAGTCAGATCTCCATAGCCGAAAAAAAAGGTGAAATTTCCCTTCTTTTACTGTTTAGTAGTTAAACATACAGTGGGAAAGATGCAGAAAGGTTTGACCATAATCCCCCTCTTCCCTATTATCGTTTTCTGTTCTGGAAACAGAATGAAAACCTTGGATTAAGCCATCCCCCAATTCAAATCCAAACTGGATCCAGTTCAGTCTCAGCCTACCTATCAAGAATGCCCAGAAACAATTAGCAATCCTACTGAACATGATTTAACCTGATTTTTCCATTGGACAATGTTAAGACAAGTCAGTCAAGAAGGGATGTATTTATCTGAAGAGCAACTATGCTTGTCCCAAGGATATTACATGCATTGCATCAGGAATAAATCCTACAAAGGTGTTTTGCCACAGAAGTTTTCCTTCCTGTCTGGAGCCCTATCAGTCTTCCATACAGCATATTACATTCCCAGAATACACCGATGTGGCACACTGTAAAAATAGTACCCAAAGAACCTTAACTATAAACTTTGCTGTATTATAGACACCTAAGTGGGAAAAAAAATAGGAAAATGAGTTTTTTGGATCCATACATTTTAACATGCAACTGTATGTTTCTCATCTGGATTTGCCTTCAGAACTATGATAAACAGCTCAAACAATTCATACACAAGCTGTTGCTTAGGGTGCCTGGTAAAGTGGTGTTCAGTTGTTATTCACACTCTCTCAACATATTCCCTATGGAACAAAATAGGAAGTTTTAAGAAAGTGAGCAGGAAAATAGGATTAGAAGGTAAAGCATGGACTCAGGAAAGGGTTACAGCCCATTAAGTGATAGGCTGTCACGGTCATGTACTGAGTTAGCCCCGGTCACTCTCGTAAAGAGCACACATGAACACGCTTGGTTATCACAGATCAGCAGCAGTAACTTGTTAAGTCTGAGCCTTAATTCCCAAACAAATATGTCCATCGTGCTAAATGGAAGTAGGTATGTGCCAATACACTACTGAGATTTTAAAAATTCATTGGAAGGACTAAAAATAGCTTCTAGAATACATTAGAAAAATGTGTTTCTATGCTGTTCCTTGCGACACCCGTTACTTCACTTGTGAGAATGTTGCAACACCGTCCATCTTTATGAGATTATAGACCACAGAAAACACATGGGGAAGTCTGATTCTCTTCACATGAAGGCTTCTCTGCACCCATCTGGCAATATAAATAAAGCTTAGCGAGGATAGATGACACTCAACTCTAGGCCCTTTACACTGCTAGACTGGTGCAAAGCAAGAAGCCAGTGTCTAGTGTTCGTCTGACAAGAAGCAAATCTATTTTTGTTTATAAAACTCTGTAGCAGATCATTAGAATATATAAAAAAAAATCCCAAACCCCCTGATAGTCGTGCCTATCGGAGAAGAGCAGGCTGAAATAGCGCTGAAGACTGTTGAATCTTCCAGGACATTAATAACCAAGAACCACTAGAAATAACCATGGTAACAAACAGTAGCTAAGTACAGTACAATCACCCTGATTACCATAGAATTAACACAAAACAAATGTTTATTTTTTCCTAAATACGTGTATTATGATGATGATGATGATGATAATGTTAGTAACTACCCCAAATTACAGAGTATTTGCCCAAAATGGCAATGGCATTGCATTAAATGCTTTGCTCTGCACTTGTTTTCAGACTTGCTTGTAGTAATTTGTGTAAAGAAGTGTATTTATAACAGATTCTTTCCTCAATCTTTCTCCCACCATGCCCCCCCCCCCTCTACCAGCTCCATTAATTTGAATATCAGTTGGATTCATTGATCACTTCACAGCTGACCACAACACTTTTCTGACATTAGCCATTGCACCATTAACCTTTTTATAGGGCTCTCACCTAGTCGACAACACAGGCTTGATTTTAATTTACACTCAGGGATTGCATATTCAGGGAACTACACCACAACAAATGAAAATATGAATTTAAACCAACAGACTATGCAGGGTTGGGCTTAAGAGCATTGAGGAAAAAATGGTACTACGCTAAATGAGGTAGAAACGTTGGAGGTGCAATGGAGGGACTCCTGTTTGTTTTTCCTGAGTCCTTATGTGTCTAATCCAACTTTTTTGTTTAATTCATTCTGGAAATGATTCCAGGATGCCATCTGATTCCTCTGCTGAACTGTCTTGCTTCCACTGTGCCACTGCTAATGTTTGCTGGATTCTGGTAAGCAAGTCTGGGAAGTTGACATGGCCAGGAGTCCTAGGCACTGTTTTGGCTGGGCTAGTTTATCTCCCCAGATGAACACATTTCCTTTGGAAATGATTGAAACTTCAGGATAAGAAAAATATTCCTGGGAATTGCAGGGATCACTAAGAAATTCTGGTAACGTAGGTCTACTGGATCAGGATACTAGAGCTGGTGTAATGGTTAGTGATTTTCCTTTTAAGTTTGTTGGCTGGACCCCTTCCATTGCCAAGTGCAAAGAAGGCTCCACTAGGAAAGGATCTAGCCCAAAAACACATGGTTCTGCCCCCTGGGACAATGAACACCAGATCAAGCAGAGATTGACACTGAAAGGATACTGAAAGTAAAACTAGAGGATGGAGGCAAAGCTGTTGAGTCTGGAAACTAGGATCTAGAATGAGATTGTCACACTGATTGACAGACATTTGACAGACTTGATCCCCTTGTCACATTCACCTTGTGTCAGGGGAACTGCATTAACTAAAATACAATGACTCCAAATTTATACTGGAGCCAGTGAGAAGGCAAAATCCCCCACCTCCATAACAAAACAGGTTTTATACTCACAGCCGAGGGAAATGGTCAGCTGGTGTAAGTGAAACTCCAAAGTTAACAGAGCTAGTCTGGTTTACGCCAGCTGAGGGTATTTTACATGTATACATATGCATGTTACACAGCACATATTCTACAGTTTTCATCCTCCAGCACACATTTCCCTGCGACAAAAGCACACGCGTACGCAGAGGGGCACACGCGGATGAGAGTCCCACCATTAGACACATCCACGGTCTGTATTGAGATTCCCAGAAAGTTGAAGCTCAAATCTAGTCACAGACTATCAGGCTCGCATCAATGTGAGCCGTGGTGACAGCTGGCACTCGGCTGTTCTCAAACCCCCTTTTACAGTACACAGCATCATGCTCCGACACGCGATTGAAGTAATTAGCTGCCGAGCGGCTGAACGTACCCCGCAGAGCACGGGTGTCTCGTCTGACACATCTGGGCACAGAAAGTAATTGAAACAGCTGCTTCTACCCATATGGCAGCAAAAGCTGGTGGTAGAGAGCCTGCTGGCTAGGCTGTACCAACCTCAGACAAATTAGCCATCATTAATCCCAGAATCTGACCAGCATACACACAGCCACTAATCAAGACATCTGGGGGAGGGGTGCTGGGTGCGAAGGGGAGGGAGGGCTGCCAGGGAAGAAAGGGGCCATTTAAGATTATTCTTAATGGCAATGAAGTGTGGAAAAAAAAAACCAAAAAAAAAAAAAAAGCCCAATATTTTAGGAAAAAATCCAAACCAACAACCAGCAGACCACCACAGCCTTCACTCACCAACACTTTCCTCAATCAGCTTGTCTAGGTGGCTTTGCCCACACTGTTCATTAGAGGGCTGCTAAAATAGCAGCACTGCTTTCTGAAAGTGTCATACTGATATATGCACATGTCTGGCATCACACAAAGATTATAAATAGCGGCGTGTAAGCTAAGAACCTGGGGTATTTTTACACTGTGGAATGCAGCAGTGAAGTCAAGGCTGTGGGTGAAAACAGGACCTACCCTTGTAGGTAGATGAGGTGCATCCTCCTGTTCTGCAGGATTAAGCGTGGGGCAGGCAGACACATGTGGGTTGCTCCATTCCATGCCTGTAATACCATTCTTGGCTCTGAACATTGTCACCTGCAGTGAAGTCGTGCAAAACAATGCAGCTTCTCTTGCCATTGTGAAATCCAGCGTGCAAGTGGGAGGACAGGGAAAACTTACACCTCATAACCACAGAAACACAGACCGCTGTGTAAGCAAACAGTTTGGGGAGGAATGGATCATATGATGCCTATGGTATTCTGTCTCATGTTTGGATTATTTTGTGTCTAATAAGGTGTGAGCCCTGATCTGAGTTTTTGCTGTTGCTGGGATATCTATGCTCTCCTCCTGGATTCCCTGCAGCCTCTTTAATAGCTGGACTTACAGCGCAGCCTTCGGTTTCAGAAAAGTCACTGTTTTGGAGGGTTTTTCCCTACCTACCCACTTGCGTTTCCCAAACTTATAGGAACACAGCACCCAATATCTCTGCCCCAATATCACATGTTGAATGGTTGAAATGAACCAGCCAATTTGAGAGTTACTGAGGGAACAGGCATCCTGCTAACTGCATATGCCGTGCTGCTTCGGTCGCAATGCTAACAGACCTTTGAATGATGCCAAGTGCACATGCATTAGCATTTTAGTTGGTTTCAGGAGTGTGCTTCTGATTAATCCTTGGTACTGTGCCTTGGCTGGAATTGTGGAACTGGGCTGCTTTAGCTTCATCCATTTCTCTTGGATGAATCTAAAGCAGAAAGTTACGTGCCATGAGTGCACCTACTGCACTCCAGCTGCTAACAGGACTAGAAAGAGCCAAGCCAAAAGCAGCCCCTCAAAAACAGAATAGTGTGGAAGTTCTTTCTGTGTTGCTTGACAGACCCTCTCCTCACAGACTACTTAGTAACACACGTGATCTCCAACAGCACAACACTCCAGTGGTGTAATAGTGTGACACAAAAATTGTGTGCATCACTCTGCTGTCACCATATTTACTCTGAGAAACCAAACTATGCTGTAACTTATTCACAAACTGCTGATGTTCTCCAAACAAGCTCCTGGCACTGCTGCTTTCCTGTTCATTTTAGCTGTTCTCTGAACTGCTTTGGTAGTGCAAGTGGGTTCACTTACACCTGTCCAACCAGCACCACATTCCAAATACTTTTGGGATAAATTTCTTTCACTCTGAGAAAATAGTGCTGCTTGCTTTGAAACAACTATGCATTTACTTCCAGCTCCCAACTCTTCATCTTTCAGATAGAGAGACATGACAGGTTATTTTGCACGGGGAAAATCCCACAATCGAAGTGGGAGAGGAGATTATAATCAGTTAACTGCATTGTACCTGCACACCTTGAGAGTTTGCAAAGCAGGCTCTCTCTGGCCCCACCAGTGGTTCATTATGATCTGAATCATGCACATCTCACTTTGCCCATGTGGGATGAAGAGTTTAAAACCACTTGTGCCTTACAGTGGAAGGAAACACTCTGCCTGGATGTTCGGATATAATTAAGTAACAGTTCAGAGGTTACCTGGTGTAAAGTGATCTCTCTCCTCTGCTCTCGTTTTGTCACATCTGTCCAAGCCTGACTGTTCTTCAAAATCTGCTTTGTGAAGTGAGTACAATTCCTTACAGAGATTTGTAAAATTTGTGTGCTTCCTTAAGTAAACATGCAATGTCTTTTTCCCCCATTTGGAAGTTCATTCTTACTGATACCCTGCTTTATGATTATAGGGATGAAAGATGCCACTTAAGTGTAAAAGTCTGTATTATATCACACCACATTACAGCTCCACCACAGGCTCAGCTAAAGGAAGACGAGTTACAAGACAGCAACTACACTGGTAATTAACAGGGTAAAAGATATTATGGAAAGCACATGAAAGGCAAACATGATTTCTTTAAAAGTGTTTTCTCAAATGTGATTCTCTCTAGTAATACGCTGCGGTTCCCTTGACATCCTAGTCCTGGTTTATTGTTTTAAAGAGACCTACATTACATAAGAAAAGTTTCTGTCTGGAAAGCTCTGCTGACAGCACATGTGTGATGACAAAGGAGGCTCGTAAACTCCAGCACTCTGGAAAAAAATAGTACAAGCAGCGTGACAATCTTGGCTGCTCAAAGTGTCAATGCACTGGTTGTGTCTCGCCTGGCTCCTGAGGCACTGCTGCAGACACACAAGCTTTGTGGGATGGGCCTGGTTGGAAGCAGTGAGAGGAGAGCGAGGTGGCCCCTTGTGATTTGTTTACAGGAATGTTGCTTCCATCAATCTGTGTCTGTGAGGGATGGAAGTATGTTGTTAATGCTTCCCTTGACACATGGATCAGGTAACGCTGCCAAAAAATATCCCTCCCTTTCAGACATTCCACAGCTTCTGGATCCTGAAGGCAGATGTAAGCTGTGTCTTCTATCAAGGCATCTGCAATGTGGTCTTTTCTTTGGTTACAAATTCACTCTTTTTTTTTGATTGCCTGGCTGGCAGGCTAAGGCACTCTTATCAAGAAAGTTGTAAGAAGACTCATGGGCTGCATTTTTTCTTCCAAACACTATTGGCTCTCCAAGTATTTCCATTATTCCATGCAGTTTTATTTCTGTAGTTGGGCATTACAAATATTCTGCAAAAATTTTGTTTCAGCAGTATAAAATTGTGTGTGTTTTCCAAGTACAACACGGAACATTTTCTTTAATTTTTTTTTTTCAGAACTACCTTACAAGTTTTTCCAGATACACATTTTCCTTCATGTATTGATAATTCATAGTCTGATAGATTAGCATTTGCTATGCACTAGTTGATCCACTTCTGAAATACCTGAACTGGTGGCCACTTCAGCAATTCCCTAACAAATGTCTTGACACAGCACTTCCCTTGGGATACATCCTAAACTGAGAAAATCCCTCACTGATTATCAGGCCTTATAGTTTGACATATTTAGGTGTCCTGCCTAAGCACTTAAAATAAATGAGATTTCTGTAGTTTGGTGGATCAGCACAAATAAAAATAGAACGAATTCCCTCAGAGGTAAATTAACAAGACATTTTGAACCAAGCAGATGAAACAATTTCAAATGATGTAACTAGTATTCAGATACTTGTCTTTTCTGGAGGATATTCTGCAGTTCAAACAAGTTGACAACACTGAAATAAATTAACTACATGTTAGTATCAAACTGAGTCTGTAATCTTTTGTGAGGAAGTTTTGGTGAAATCTTCTTCCCCTTTAAAAAAGGAATTTAGATTTAATGAACAGAGGTGGATGCAGGAACAGAACAAAACAAAATTTGATTGCTGTAACCCAAAGAGAAACTCTGTGTCTGGCTTGGCCAAGTGATGAGAACACACAAAGAGTACTTTGGAAAGCAGCATGGCAAAATTCAGGGAATACTTAAAGCAGCAGGAAAGCTTTGCTGATAGGAGGATCTTTTAGTCTGTTGGACAGTCTCTGAAAACTAAGTTCAGCTCTTTGAAACATTTGAAATCTGACTCAAAAACATTGCAAAGATTGGTGGGAAATAGGGTTCTAGGTATGGAACAATCCTGAAATTGGACAGAAATAAATTTGACATATTTACATCGATTTTGCCTCTTTAATCTGTCATTGAGCAGGATCAAAGCAATGCCCTTTGCTTTTTTTGTGGGAGCTGGACACTCCACTTATTAGCTTGCACGTCACTTTTCTGCAGAAAAAAGTGGAAGAGCAGTTTTTCCCGGCCAAGAACATGAGAAAGGAAATGTGTGTTTCTCCTTTTAAAGGAGGGAATTTTGGAAAGTATGGATTTGAATGGTCGTCTTTTAGCAGCAACAATAAATACTCGGCATATGTGAGCACCTGCAAAGGCACATTGGTAAACATTTAAAAAAGGGACCTCTCCACTCCCCCCTCCTTTGTCCACTACTATATTTATGAAACTAATTACATTTTTCAACAAGAGGATCACTGTTTTCCTTCCAATTCCCTTCCCAATTTGAGCCCCGGGCGTAGGTACCACACTGCACAATTAAAACAGTTAGCACAACACCTGGATTACAACTCTGCAGTCAATTGGGGGCCATATGGTATATTATTCTACATCAAACCCTAGCCATGCATATATTCTCTCACAAAAATGCATCCCCCCAGTAGATATTTTAAAAGCCTGTGTGCTTTATTTTTTTTCATATTTAGTAGCTGTTGCACAAAACAAGATTTCTGTGCTGAGCTGCAGCAAACAATGGCCTGAAATGTTCAGTTTTCATACAGATTTGCTTCCACATATTTATGAAAAAAATAATTCAATTGGAAACATCTGCAGTTCTTCATATGAAACCTGTCCTGAGGGCATGTTCTAACCTGTGTCTGTAGCCTCCTGTCTGACCACACCAGGTTATGAATTAGTTATTAATCTACATCTCCTATATGTGCATGCATGAAGGTGTGTATGTGTTACCAGTCTGTAAATACTTCTTCATTCAGATATTTTAAGTCATCTGCAAGGTCTGTTACCTATCTCTGTTAGAAGTGTGTAGGCTTAATTCTATGGAATTGACAGATTAAATTGTATTTGCAATGGTTATATAAAATTAAAGAAGCTTTAAATTAATTTTTTATAAATTTTATGAATAGAATTATCCCTCTATATTCTATTAAAGAAGCTGTGAGTGCATATTCAAATCCTGGCTAAACAATATTTACCTACATTTCACACCAAGACACCACTACATTCAAGTATTATTCCAAACACTGAGCCAGAGGAAAAGGCCAACTTCAGAGAGCTGACAAGCAGCACAATATGACCTGTCAATGTGCACTTGCAGCCCAGAAAGTGAACTGTATCCTGGGCTGCAGTAAAAGCAGCATGGCCAGCAGGTTGAGGGAGGTGATTCTCCCCCTCTTCTCCTCTCTGGTGGGACCCTAGTGTGTCCAGCTCTGGGACCTTCAGCATAAGAAGGACATGGAGCTGTTGGAATGAATCCAGAGAAGGCCACAAAGATTCTCTGAGGGCTGGAACACCTCTGCTATGGAGACAGGCTGGGAGAGCTGCAGGAGCTCAGCCTGGAGAAGAGAAGGTTCTGTGGACACTTTAAAACCCCTTCCAGTGTCTAAAGGGGCTCCAAGAGAGCTGGAGAAGGACTTTATACAAGGGGAAATGTTAAGCCAAAAGAAGATAGATTTAGATCAGATATTTGGAAGAATTTCTAGACTGCGAGGGTAGTAAAGCACTGGAACAGGTTGCCCAGAGAAGCTGTGGCTGCCCCATCCCTGGAAGTGTCCAAGGCCAGGTTGGATGGAGCTCGGAGCAACCTGATCTAGTGGAAGGTGTCCCTGCCCATGGCTGAAGGACTGGAACTAGATCATCTTTAAGGTTCCCTCAACACAATCTATTCTATGACTATGAATTTCAGCAAGTTTTCTTTTTGAAGGATGTTCTACATCTTCTGAGAACACCATTAATTCCCGTGAGTGACTCCTGTTCAGTCACCTCTCCAAAACTTGCATAACAATTATTTGTCTTGAGCAGACCATATGCATTCCTGACTCTGACTCCTGAGGACATTATTATACTCTCTAGAATGTCTATGGTCCCAGCAGCTCAAATCACTTCATTCATAAAGCTACAACTGGAGACAGAGACAAGAGGATTGTAAATGACACCATTCATCTTTGTTGACAAGCAGTTCTACCCCAAATTGTGTTTCCTTTATTTCACACTCTGCCTTCCCCTGACCCTTAAGTGTTGTCACTTTTGTATTGGGCTTCCATGGATCTCTTTTTTTATTTTTTGAAAAGTTCTAAGAGAATGTTTTTAATTATAATCTGAGGAAGAAAATATATGATATTTTTGGAGACCCCCTTGGAACATTCTCATGGTGGTTTGCTTATAAATCAAATTATTGAGGGCTTAATTATGCAACCCTTCTGTCTTGCAAGCCCTTACTCATCTGAGTAAGTTCAGGGAGACTTCCCAGTGGATAACTGCTCACTAACATGTGTGCACAATCTGGCATTACATGAATGTCACTCTCACATATTTTGTGGCCCAGTGTATTTCCAGTATTTGCAGTGTGTTAGATACAGTTTAATGGTAAACAGCTGTTAGAAGTGATTTATCAAACTTATGGGCCAGTTTCTAACATCCTTACTCAGAGTGGTACCTAACTCCTCAAGGAGTCTCTTTTAAGGAAGAAGGAATCACACACTGGAACATATCAGAATTTGGCCCTAGAAAGCTCAGGTCTGCTGAATATTTGGCCTAGTCCACCAAAATATTTAAATACACACTTAATTTTAAGCACATTCCTATATGCCCTAAGTCTCCCTCCTTAGCAAAGAAAGCACTCAAAAAAAAAAATCAAAAATATAAATTAATGTTTAAAATTTTTCTGTGGGTTTAGCCTTGCAGGGTACTGACTTTGAGAGGGATGTTAGCATCTAATTAGAATGAAGTGTGTGCATAAATTTTTTTGGATTCTGCCTCAGCCACCAGCACCTTGCAGGATTGACTCTGCCCAGAAGAAACAATTTCAAAATGTATTAATTATCTAGAAGCTCGGTCAACATCAATTTGTCATTAATTGTTTTTAAATCTCTCACTTGTAGAGGGCTGGCATGGGACTAAAATGGTAGATGTAGAGGAATTTTTCTTAAGAAAATCGATATATACACATGTGCAAACTTTGTGTATAAAAAATAGATATGTGTATATGCACATACTCATATTTCTTTTCTGTATCTCAGCAAACAAATCAAAGCCTTGTTTGCTCCTAACCCTATCTTGATTTCAGGAAAACAGATATACTCCACTAGGCCCCATATGCAGGGACAGATATGCCTTCTGAATAATTTAAATAATTCTTCTCATATAATTGGCTATGCAAGCAACTGCTCTCCTGCCTATGGATTCATGGAAACCTCCCACTTTCCTACTGGGCATTAACAGAAAATTAAATGTGGACAAAACCAAGAGAAAGGAGATTAACGCTTATGTCAGTGATCACCCAGTAAACTCACTGAAGGAGCAACTGTAATCTCAGCCTATCTCTTGGTTTATAGGTTAATGTCCCACACGTGCCCTTTCCTGTGTGATTATCCCTTGATTTCCCAGTGCATGATTAGGAAAACAAGTCTCTGGAAGTCAGGCAAACACATTTGCTTGTTACAGAGGGTACAGTTGATAAGATGCTCTGTAATAACAGACCCGTGCAGCCCCCAACAAAATACAGCAAGACAAGTAAGAAAAAAATTGGAAATTTAACTTTTAGTGATAGTGACTGCATGTAGAGCCTGCAGCAGTCTCATCCGTCTGACCTTGCTTTGTGAACTACAAATGACCTCACTGAAAAACAACAGAGACCTTTTCTTGCTCTAGGCTGTCTCTTGATTGTATCTCTTCCTTCAGGTTACTGTAACTGCTCTTTTCCAGGGGTTAGGAAGGAAAAAAAGAGAGAAGCAGAGTAGAAACACTTAGCTGAAGACCCAAAGGCCCCCCAGGCCTGCTTCTTCCTCAGTTCTACCATCACTCTATTAATAACAGACAACGTTTTCATTAAACGATGCACTTTCCCGCTCCAGGATAGACTTGAGTTTTCTGTACTGATCATTATAAAAGTCCCAGGAGGGCTCCTACAACCACACTGTCTTCACAACAGAGACAAGAACTATCTGTTCCTACACAAACCATACACTATACTGATCCCAAGAGTGAAAGAGACCTAATAACCCACAAGTGAAAGAGGTACAGAGCCTAGTTATCAAATTCCATCCTGCAGGATAAAAGCATCCCCCATTCAAACTTCTCATATAAGGTCTTTGTGGATAAAAGGTTTCTCCGAGCTGCCCCCGAATGGCAGGAAGCTGTTCCTTGTGCATGGCAATTACCCTTGTTTTATTTTATTTTAAATTGGAGGAACCTCCCTGATCATATTAAATCTTTTTCAGCTCTGGGTTTGTTGTTGGTGCATTTAGGAAACAGTCTCCTGTTCTGCTCATTTTAGTACTTAAGGCAGTGAGTTTTAAATAGGGGGCAAATTATTGCTTCTTTCTCTCTTTCCTTTAAACAATATCATTGATATACATTTAACCCTGTGTTGGAAAGGTTGTGCAAATGGCTGTACAATCACACATGGTGATGCACCCCCTGGTCTGAGTTGTTTGCAGTCTACAGAGTCACAGCATGGTAACTGCATCCAAAACTGACAGCAGTTATCACCTTCCCCTCTCAGAATGGATAATATTCTCAGTACATCCACTCCTAAAGGTAAATTAAATACTATTTCCATTTTCAAAGACTCCCCCTGCATTCCTCATCTTTTCTTATGAAAATGGGATGAAGAAACTAAAAAGATCAATAGCTTAAACATGAAAGTAATCAAGCTATCATGACTAACGGACTACAGGGAATTCCTCAAAGTACTTCCTTGGAGTTCTTGGAATGAAAGACTACTAAACCCACTTATTTCTGGAATGTTAACTAAAATCTGGCTACAGTATAGCTGCATAGGTAACAAAGTTATTTGAGTTAGCACTGCTAGTAAAACTCTAAGTTCACAGTCCAAAAAAAAGTTCTCAAGGATATGATCCCACTGGGAAGATGATGAAAATTTTACAACTTAAAACTTTGTACTTGCAAAAATTACGACTATTGAAAATGTTCCATTAGCAGCTGGAAACAGATTGTGTGGCCACTGCTACAGATAATGCTGCAAGGCCTGCCAAATTCATGGGCAGTGCTAGTCAGGGATGGGGAAACGAAGCTTCAGTTTTGGGTGGTCACCTTGAGAGAGATTTTTCAGAGTAGGCTGTTCCACTGGAGTATCAGCTACAAAACTTGTAAGCCATTGAGTGAGGTTCCCTGTTTACTTATATATTCCAAGTCGTGGAATAGGACTGGTCCAGGCATCAGCCATGGAGAACTTGCTACCAGCTAATGCATCAGCAGTAAATAAACCTTCCTTCCCCAATGACCATTTTTATAAAGTCCTGGTCTACGAAAAGTACATACTCTGGATTTTTAAATGTCGTTATGCCTTGGAAATCTATATGACATAAACTTTTGCCTAAAAATCAATTCCGAGTTACAATTTGATTAGCAGAAAATTGCTATCACATTTGTTTCTACATTTGTCTACCTCATGTCCTTTTCATTCATAGGCTGGCCGATTTAAGCTTTCTTTAAAAACTCCCCAAGAAAGTCTGTGACATTAAAATGTCCTTTGATGCTCTTTCACTAAGCAGTGAATATTAACAGTTATGGTGACCCTGTTCCCTAATGTGTCTCTGTTGGATCAATAGCAGTTAAGTGCCACTGTTTTACAATTAAAAAGGGGATCATTTTAAATTTAAAAGCTCATAGCTAATTTTCTTCTTGGCACTTAATAGCATAATTCATTTTTGAAAAACCACATAGGGAGAGCATATACTTTATTCTTTGTCGGCAGCCTTACTGGGGCTAGTTTTAGTACTCATTGTTGCATTATGTATAATTTACAGCAATGCCCAGTCAAGCCCATCCACATGGCAGGAAGTGTCATATTGCTCCTAAATATGAGTTTGATCTGCAGGCAAGAATAGGAGGGAGAAGCTACTGGTTTTGTACTTCAGTGAACATCTTTTTGATAGGCATTTTGTAGAGGCTTGTTTTATTTCTGCACCTTCTTGCTAGACAAGGCCTCAACTCTTTGCAGGCTGAGAGGTTTGTGCTCTGCTCAAAGAAGCCAACAGGTAGGCAGGAGTTTCTGATTTTGGGCAATCCAGTACTGTGTGCAAAAAATTCACACTGAGTATTAAACACTGCCCTTTCTACCTGTCAAAAAAGTACTTCATCTTCAGTCCTATGAGTTTTGGTTTGGTTTTGGTTTTTTTTTTCTTGATTTTGCAGTTGAACAAACTGAACAGAAGAATTACAAAAATCCTACTGCCTCTTCCCCAAGTCCCCCGGGGGTGTTTTGAGGTTCAACACTTTCACTATAGAAGCAGTAGCTATGTGTGTGTCAGCACAATATGTAGGTTTTCAACCTCTTACTGCCATTATCCAGTCAATGCACACGAACAATCTTAGATCACATGTCCTACAGCTGCAAGAAAGTATTTTCTATAGGGCTTATCTGTGAGACAACAGAAATTGAGGAGGGTATGGTGAGGTTTCTGGTGAGCAGTTTTCCTGTCTTCAGTGTTTCTGCCATGAGAGTTCTAAGTATACTGGAAATGAGAAGAAGCAAGAGAATTTTTCTCATTCTGTCAAATTTTGCAAAGCCTCTAGAGCAGACTGGACTGCTCTTGGGAAGGAGAAGGTTTCCAATAGAGGCAAGAACAGTTGTTTTTTGGTCAGGGCTTTTGACAAATGCACTTTCACAAGCTGCAGCAAACCTTTTGCACAATGAAGGAAAACAGCTTGCTTGGCTGGGAGGTGAACTGTGCATTTTCCAAGTTTGTAGAGCATGTCAGAAGTCCACACTAACTTAAAACCTGGGCAGTGCAGTTGTTCTGTCTGAATTGTGAGATGAGGCACACAGGCCCATTAGTACAGAACAATGAATCTAGCAGAACTCAGTTAAACTATTAGTATTTCTCCTGGAACAAGGCTGCTGTGCCTTGGCCAGGGTTTATTGCCACACTTAAACATGCAGTCAACTGGCTGACTACAGACACAATCCAGTAAAGCAACAGACAAATTATAGTTTAGTTAAACTGGTTTAAGTGGTTGTAGCATAGCTGTACGATTATCTGCAAATCCGCAATAATAACACTCATTTCCCATTCTGGGCTCAAGATTGCAATGATTGGCACTGATTCAAGTTATTCCTAGGGGTTCTGAAGGAACTATTGGGCTTGGAAACCACACAATCTGCCCTAGCAAGAATACTTTGAATCTGAATATAACTATAGTCAACAACAGCCTCGAATTTATCTGTCATCCACACTGAAACACATTCACATCCACTCCTCTACTTCCCATCCCACATCAAAATGAAAAATTCAACTACACCACTCTATTTCCTAAACAAAACAAGGTTGTTTTGGAAAATGTTCCCCAAATATCAAAATACTCTGCATCTGTTTAATTATTAATGCCTACACTGTAAACAGATGGATACTAGTTCCCCTGCCCCTTTATAATGTATGAAGTAAAAGAAATCAGATAAATTAGGGAGTTTCTTGCAGTTTTCAAGAACTGCACTTTTAAAATTTGGCTCTTGGAGCTCGAATTTGGCAATCCATAAATGCAGGAGGAAGCCCATCCCCAAAGAATACCAACTACTTTCAAAGTGGGAATGCGGACACAGAACTGCGGGAAGTTTAGGACTGCACTTGAATAAAAAGGTGGCATTTCCAGAACTTCAGAGATCAGTCTGCTTTGACACCTGAGCAGAGAGAAGCACAAGACTGGAGATAACTGCATCAGTACTGGGGTTTGTATGTGATTACAGCCACTGAACCAGCAACAGCAGTGTTAAGGTGGTGTTGGAGAATTATTACCTGATTGTTTGGGTAACTTTGTGAAGAAGAAATCTACTCTTCTCTCTTCTCCTTTCCCCCTGAATACATGAACTCTAAAAGATATTTACGGAAAGCAGCACTTCTGGCCCCCAGCTGACACTGACAGTAGCAGACAAATAAGCCACCCTCATTTACAGGTAAAGACGAGCTGGGGCTTTTAACGTAAAAGCCCATATTCACCCTGAATTAAATAAATTCTCTTTTAACAAATCACTGCTGTGCATTAGTAAAAAAAATAACCGGAGCCACTGGGCTGCTGCAGTGTGATAAAGGCACATCAAACAGAGGAAATGTCCGGGTTAATGTGAGCTGGCTCCCCGGGGACCCTCTCACCCAAATGGTCATCTCCGTAACCCAAGTCAGCACGGGGACGAGGAGGCTGGAAATGGCAGTGGATCAGGTTCTACCAAAGTGTGCTGCTCTAACACGCCGCTGTACAACACAATTAACTGCTTACACTGGGCCTTGCCTTGTTTCTGCCACGTTACACTTCTCACATTTCATGTAATAGTGTTTGCAAAGTGCTCCCAGTTTTCAATTAGCCAGCCTTGCCTTCCCCTCGCACTCAGCTGTGCCGTTCTGGCTGACTCCAGTGGACTACTCAGAAGTTGATTCTCAGACACACTCTCAAAGCATGTGTTTCAAAGACACTGGTGGCAGTCCTGCATTTTTGTTATTTTCTTTTTAAAGCCAGCCATTAGATGTAATTTATTCTAAACAATTCTGAGGAGTCAAACCAGGGATATAACTTCCCTTCGCTTTCCTGCCCTAGGTGTACAAGATATTCCTGACGAAATAAGCAGTAACCACTTCATCTGCAGAATAACCTCTCTCTGAATGTCCTTCTACCTATTGATTTACTGATCCACATCACAAAATCTCAAACTACTGCTTCATACCCTGCTTCTCTTTGAAGTAGACTTATGTAATTGCATACAGATAAAAAAAAAAAAAAAAAAAATCAAAGACCGGGGAGTTTTGTCTCCCTTCTCTGTGCCCTACAATGAAAATCACAATCACATTTGCCTTTTTTGTGTAATTATCCTTTTATATCCTTTCATATCTATATGAAATATATGCCTTTTAGGATGGGAGAAGTGAGATGGAGCACTCTATAGCCTTGGTTTTCATTAGGTCCTAAGTGCTTATAAGTGTCTGCAACATTGCCAGTCATCTCAGAAAATACACCCTGTGATTTTCTAGGGCTGCAGGACTATGTTTATGAACCAGATACTGTATGGTCACTTGAAACTAATTTATGTAAAACTTGATTTCAAACTCTCTAGAAGTTACAGAAGATTCAAACTGTTACAGTTTATTTGAAAAATGCAGACATTGCAGGTAGCAAGTTAAATGGCTCAACAACTTGAGCACTGACTTGCAAACTTCCAATGATAAGAAATCTTTAAGCAGGTTTGTATTTGGTACCCCAGTTTAAAACAACTTTGAGAAGTAAGCAAAGCAGCCTCTTGTAAGAATTTGTTTTTTACAAATCTCAACTCAGAAACCTCCCAGAATATGAACAACCCAGACTGTGGAACAAGAAATACTCTATCACACAAAACCAGATGCAACGTGGTTCACATTCTCAGTTTTCAGAGCTGGATGAGAAACTGAGCTAAAATAATCTCCTAAACCCCAACTTCTATTATAAGAAACTGGTCACTTCCAATTGTCAGATTTAGGGCACAAAGAAGTGAGAATATATCTTGCTTTTTTTTTTCTTTCCTGTATTTCTGATTAAAACATTAGATGAAAAGGAGTGAAAATTACAATTTACAAAACTTCCATGCCACAAAGATATCACTGGCAATAAAGATTAAAACCATATTTTAGTATATCTAACTGTTCTGTCTTTATAGTAGTGATTGAAAAGGTAGCTTGTGATCAATGACATTCAGCATGGCACAGAATTCTTTCTGGCAATCCAAGAAATAAAAGACTTACGGAAACAAATCAGGAGGAGCTTAGCTTGGGTACTTGGTCTGCTGCTGGAAAACCTCTGGCTCAAACCAGTCAGCCCTAGCTTGGAACAGCAATGAGCTGAAGCTGATCACACTCCAGCAGGAATCTGAACCAGGACTGAGAATGACTCCCTACATACTGATAATTTACCAAACATTTGGGCATGTTGATGGTAAACCCCTTCCCATGGTGTTTCTATCATCTGGAATGCCCACAGGTGGGTCTACATAAGAGTCTGGGGATGAACAAGCTGTAATTGAAAATAGACCCCCTTCTTGAATATGAATTGTAAACAAAAGAATCGGTTGGAGGAGTCTGACCTCTACTCCTTGCTAACATTCCAGTGTCTGGAGAAGGAATCATTTCTAGTCCAAGACATTTTCAAAACACTCAGGAAGGTCTGAGATATCAACCAGACCTCAGATCTGATTTGGAGGCCAGAGGCCCCCCTACTGACTTGTGGATTTGGATCATGGCCACAGAGAAACAGCAATTCTCCCAGCTTGCATTAGAAGACAATTGCCGTTTGTAGGCAACGTGTGAATATCCAGGGGACTTTATTACACTGAATCCAGTAAAGTTTTACTCTGTAATAAGTTATTGCAATGTTTGAAACTGGGCTGCAAAGTTTTAATTAAAAAAAAAAAAAAATCAGTAAATTCCATATGGCTCCCAGGTGTTCTTCAACCTGGTCTCCAGTTTCCCTTTTACCCCTCAGCAGAAAAAGAAAAAAGGGATCTGGATTTATACATAGAGATACCCTTCACTCTGCCACCATCCTGATATTATTGTATCCAGCACTGCAGACAAAGGTTGGAGCTTCCTGCACAGTATGGGCCCAGGTCTGCTTTCCTATTATACAGCATTTACAGATGTTTTCAGGAAATTTGCTCCAGGCAGGTGAAGAAAAGGAGTACACTTCTTGGCTTTCCTATACATTAATATTTCCTCCCTTGTCCCAACATCCATGTGTAATTCATTCTCCATTCAACCTCAAGATGTCCACATTTCTAAACAGGTATGAAGTCAGTCAGGATTTTATTTTAAACCTTGTTAAGCTATTTTTAAAGCATGTTTATGAGTTTTCTTTCATTCAGTTAATCTCACCACACAAAGAGTTTGAGTAAAACCAAAACTTAGAGGTACCATCTTAGAAGGGACTTACAATATTTTCCCATTATTTATAATGTTGTAAAATGCTACAACAATCTTAACGCCTTTCTTAGTTAATTTACTAGTTTTTCTTGACAGAAGAAAAACACAGCAAAATTTAAACTGATTTAGAGATATTGTTCAATTACAAACCAAAATGGATCGTGTCATAAAACACCCTAGGAAAAAAACTCGGCACTTTCTCAGGTTTTTTTTTTCCTAATTTTTAAACTGAGAAACTTCAGAAAGGCAATTGTCCTGAATTCTACTGCAAAGTCTTCTGGCATTTTTGTTGCTACAGGACAAACCATTTTAAGCACGTTAAACAAATAGAATCACTCCAAGCCATGGAAAAGATCACCTAATCCTACCTGTGATTTCGAGATAAGGTAAATCTACTTCCCCACATAGAGGTTACAGTTGTGAGACCTTTCAGCTCCTAAGTCTAACAGTTTTCCAGACACCCACAGACACTGCAGGAATAGACAAAAAGTGCAAAACTCATGAGTCAATGACAAGCAAACACATTTTCCCACTGAAGACTACTCTGGGACAAGGGAAAAGGACCAGCATAACAAAAACTGTACAAGACTCAAATTTGTGGAATATCTTTGTTCCTCCTTAGTGGGAAAAAACTCTGCAGCCCAGGAAAACTTGACGCTTACACCCAACAGTTATCGTTTGTTCTCTGTTCTCTTCCTCCCTCTGCACATTCCCTGGGTTGTTCTGCATTTCCTTTACTCTGCACACTTGAATTGTCTTTCAATACAGGCCCTGTTGAGCCACTGTCACTTTTTAAACACATATATAGGTGACAGTTGTCTAGGGAGAAGTCCATTTCCTTCTTCTGGTCCTTCATACTAGAGTTGATGCCACACAATTCCCTAAATATGGATGTTTGCCATGGCAACAACTGCAGCACAGTTTTGCAGAACTCGCCCCTTAAGTGGCTTAATGGATATGGTATTTATTCCCTTTCTGAAGATTTAGCTTCAGTGACACATTAATACAAACACAAATGGAGCAAATATTTGTGTGCTTCTTGGGAATAACAAAGGCACGTTTATCTGATACACACAGAAAAGACATTTTTGAACCTCATTAATACATGAGTAGAAGTCAATGGAGGAAAATGGATCTTGTTAACTGGCTTCTTGGATACCAATAAGCATCTCATTTGCCTTAAACATATCAACCTAGCAACACTATTTATTCAATATAGAATAATCAGTGACATTAGAGAGCCCCAGCACTGCACACAGAGGAATGATTAATCTATTATTCATTCCACAATAAAGACTCTGAGGGATTTACCATATGAAAAGTGATATTCAGAAAAGGAGGTGGTATTTTTTTTTCCCTGACCTGTATGGGAATTCCTGTCCTGTGGGATGAATTCCATTGAATAACATTGAGAGTTTTGGTTGTGGGTTTTGCCTTTTTCTTTTTTTTTTTGAAGTACCTTCCTGCAAGGCAAGAGATATTTCAGAGGACTAAGCATGTGGTATGAAGACACATGCAGGCACACAACTTTCTGTAGACTGGATCACACTTATGCCTTCAGAAGAGATGGAATTCTGTTGATTTGAGAAGCAGAAGCATCTTTTTACTACCTAGTGTCCCTCTTGCCAGGATGGTTAGTGATGACATAAGGATATACGCACATCGAGATAATTGTGCATGTGCAGACTCCTCTTTATAGGGACACTTGAGAAAAATAACCAGAAACCTCACAAGAAAGATGTGTCCAACACTGTCAGCAGCCTGGTATCCTTATCTGGAGGATAACCACAATTCTTACATTGCACCACAGACCAAAAATCCTCTGAGGACATATTCCCTGCACAGTCCAGTATAACATTAATCCACCAGCTCTTGAACCAGAGCACAGCCAACCACCTTCATGAAGGCCACTAAACTACTAAACTGTGCACCTGCTTCACATAGTTTAGATGCAGCCATTAATTTTTTTCATCTGCTGTTTAATAATTATTAAGAATTATTCTGCCTACTCTGCAGTAACAGCAATGGCCTGAGTTACAGCACATCGAGCCCTTATACATGAACAGATGCACAGCTGTGCATTTAATTGGTGTCAAGATGGCACCTGAAAAGCAGTTATTTGAATATAGATTTAAATAACAGGACAGGTGACTTACAATAACTACATGTGCATTTGTGTGGACAGCTTGGGATTCTGCTATTTCAAAGACCAAACTTTTTTAATTTCTTTCTTCCAGCAAGTTTATTCCAGGAGCTAAGAGGCTATTACAATCAAGGAGAACTTTTGTATAAGTAAGCACTAAGTAAAAATTATAGGAGTGGGATTTAGATCATGAAACTGTCTAAAAGGCAAGTTGTTATTTGATTTTGAAATGTAATTGAAAATAAGAATAATGAACATAACTCCAATTACTCTGGAATGGCCTTCTGCTCCTTGCAGGGTATGCAGTGATTAACTAGCCTTTTATAGCACTTCATTTTTTTTCCCCCCAGTGATGGAAGATTTACCCAAGAATCCTTGGGTAAGAATAATTTGTTTTGGCAAAGATATTTGCAATAGAGTGAAGGGAGGGTGGTAACCTCTATCTCAGCCCACTCAGCTGATCAGCTTCTCAGTGGGCTGCCAGGGGAGGCCAAGGGAGAAACTTGTGGAGGAGGATTCTCCATGCCAGTTTGAACAGGCTAACACAGCAAACAATGCAGACAACTGCAACTTTTACCATTCTGCCAAAGTAAAATTAACCTTAGGGTCTATATCACAAGTGTACTGGCCTCAGCACACCTGTAAACACCACTGAACTGTTTATGAAAAGCAAGCTGTACTTCTAAGAACCTCTGATGAATACTCCCACTTCTCATTGTTGGACTCTCAATAAGCAGATTTGTTGGTGCATTTCTTTTCCTTTCACTATTAATTTTGGAGAGTCCTACTGACATCCATGAGTTATCTACTGTCTTAGAATACACTAGACTAAAAGCAGGCATCAGGAGCTCTCTTGCATCTTACCAATTGTCACCCATCTGCATCTTTACTGAACTCCAGAGATCCCAGAGAAAACACTTACTTTTTGGTGACTAAAATAAAGATGCTGTTTTTTGCCACAGTTTAGCTTAAATTATGCAGAACTCTGAGATATGCAAAGCATAAAGAAAGGAAGAACAAGGCCTTTAATTGAATTCGAGATCCATTTCAATTGAATTGCTAAAACCCTAAAACAGAAGAGCAGTTTTGCATTCTGCTAACATAATCCACCTCCATCCATGTTACTCCCCATGAGTCACACACACATACCCTTAGTGCATAAGATGCAAGAAAACACCACATAGCAAGTAGCTGAATCAGCCTCTCCTTTTAGGCCTTACATTTGCCCATGAAAATAGTGAATATTGAGATAGGACTATTCCAACTATAATCTACAACTCTTTGTTAGTTATAAGAAAGGAAATGTCTTCCCTTGGAAATTCCAGTTTTTGTGCCAGCAGCTGCATTGGTTCCTCTGCTGCTGTCAATAACTGCATTTACTTTAGACCTTTCTAGCACAGCATTTCAGAAACTGTGTCCTGCTTCTCAGCCCACAGCTGAGTAATTCAATCTGTAGTGCTTTGGTTCCTATAGGAGACAACATTTTTGTGTTCCTGTCCCCTGAATTAGTTTGTAGCATGGGCAAGTGAAATGACAGGGGCAATTAAAAGGCAGAAGCACAAACCCTATGTTCAGAGATTCAGGTTCTCAAAGCTTTAAGCCACAGATTCTATAGAACAAGGCAGAGAGGCTGTGCTCGAATGTGACCCATAGGAACATTTCTCTGCTGGATAGTTGACAGCAAGAGCACCGGGATGTGCCTTTCCCTGCTCTCACAGCCTACACAGGGAAGTCCAGCAGTGGTCCTCATCTCACTGCCCTGCTCTGTCCATTCCCCTGCACGTGAACACAGCTCCTCTCCACTGTTTCTTCTCCTCCTCCCACCTGTTCAGTTCTCTAACCCTGTGCCCATCTCCCTCCCTCTGGTGACCGTACTCCCACACCCTCTGTCCTACCTGAGGAACTTCATGCAGCTTTTTCTGTCCAAGTCAACCTCCATGGCCCAAACCAGCACTCACAAACTCTTCTCTCAGGGAGCTGAGTGAAACAGGGGGGAAATATACCCTTACAATGGCCAGTGATGGCACACTGATGGCTCTGGAGCCCTCCCACTGACTGAGCACTCAGTGCTGGCAGCTGGCAGCAGTTACCTCAGGGTGTGGATAGCAGGGGCCAGGTGAACTCCTCAGCCCACTCAGAGCTGTGGAAATGAGTTTCTAGATCACTCACCTCATTCCCGCACAATTAGCAAATTTTCCATGCTCATTCACCAGCCCCGAGGGGAGAGGGGGAATCTCTCCTCTCCTACCCCCATGGCCAGGGGTGACAGGACACAAGTCCTTCAGAGAAGCCATTGCTGCCGTGGCAGCTGCTGTGGCAATGGGGAGAACCTGGGAGTCGTGGGGGGTCCCCATGAGCGAGATGGGGCCTGTATCTCATTGTTCCCATGCAGGAGAGATCAATAGAGATGTAATTACCACTGCTGCTATTTGGCATAGCTAAAAAGGGGAGCGCAGCTTTGTGCCGGCTCTCCCATTGAGGATGCGGCTCCGCAAAACTACTCCTCTTATCCTCCTTTACATATTTATTACAACTCTTTAGACTGATCCATGCAAACTAAAGGAAAGCAACCAATGGAAAGAGGCCGGCTTGTGCCAGCAATCCCCAGACTGTCAAGCGATCACTGAAGATTGGACAGGTCCTGATGAAATAAATGTTGGCTGCTGACTCTTCCAATTTTGCAACACTCCTCTGTGTCACTGGAGCAGCCTTGTCCAAGATTGAGATATTTGCAAACTGTCATCTTTCATAAATATCTGCCTTGAGTGACACTTTGCCCCCCTCCATTTCCCTTTGAAATGTACCTAGCTGGCACGGAGCCTGCGGGATTTCATTGCTTGTGATAGGTGATTAGCAAAGAGATGATTTCCTCCTCCCTCCCCCTCCTCCCCTCTGCCAAAGGGCTGAGTGACAGGTCCAAAAGGCGAAAGGCAGACTGGGGAAGCAAATCTGCCAGAGGCAGAAGTGATGACACTCCGAAAACACTTCATTCATCTTGCCAAATTACAGGCTGGGCTGGGGACTGATGGGGACTGGAGGGGGGTGTGGGGGGGAGGATAATCTCTTGTGTTTGCCTTGCATGCTCTCTGCTCAAAAACATTGCAAAGCAGCTCCTGAAGCTTGAAGGATGCACCCCAAACCCCTCCAATTTCTGCTCTGTAATGCAAACAGGCGAGCTGCTACCTGGCTCGTGTTCGTGGCTTTGTGACGAGGCGCATTAACTGTCTTAGTCATGGATGTCAGATCCCTTCAGCTCGCACAGGCTTCCTGCCTAGACGTCAATAATGGGGGCTGAGAGGGAATTTCAAAAAGCAAAATTAAGTAGTAAGTCTGTAGCCCTCCCAGACAGTGGAGCTGGTGCCTCCTGCACAGCGTGCCTTCCCCTAATTTATCTGTAGGGAACTGCTCAGAGGGCAAACCAGGGATTTGTGGCTGAGTTTACCTGTGTCTGTTTTGGGAGGGCTCCAGCCTTTGGAGGGTAATTTGGGAATGAACACAGGTGTGAGCCAGTGATTATGCTGGTTCTCTGTGAGCTGTGATGTCTTCTGAACAACAGCAAAAAACTAATTGTGTGCTTGGATGAAGTTCTGCCCAAAACTTCTTGTTTTGGGAAGAATACCTGTTTGGAATGCAAAATCCATTGGACTATATTTTTTTCTTTTTTTTTTTCCTCCTCAAAACATTATCTAAGGAATGGCATGAATGGGGCTTTTTAATTTAGGGATTTTTTTTCAGTTTCTGTGTTTGAAGTGGACATCTGTCTCAAATGTAATTGCCTTTTTTTTTTCATTTATATTTTATGGTTTCACATTGAAATGCTTCAGACTTGCCAATTAACTACTTCAACCCAAAGTATTTTGCCTGAATTCCCAACATGTCCCAAGTCTACTCTATTTACATTTTCAGACTTGACAATTCTTTTTATTACTGAGTTTACTAACAAAGGAAATTAACTGTTTTCCTCCTGCCTTTGCCCATGGCCATTGTAAGCATTGATGTATCACTGAATCTTAAATTCACTCTTTCAAGTGAAGAGCAAGTCAGTTATTTCAGGTGATGCAATTGAAAGACTCTCTCCTCTGTCATCTTGAAGTACTTCAAGAGACACACAAACCAATCCTGAAGAATGAGAGAGAATGATTTTATTTTTAGTAATAAATGAATTTTTAGTTACATTTTCAAGGGAGCACACCAGATTCTGGTCTAAGGCCTAGTGTGCAGTCAAACACAGACTTAATGCTAATATAAAAACTTATTTGAATTTTGTTATATCATGGCTTAAATCTCAAATAGATGCTGATGTCACTTCTCATTTTTACTTGTGTAAACGAAGTCTTGGTTAGTTTTTTGTAGCATCAACAGGATATCCTGAAAATGGAGACTAGGCCATAATAAAGTGAATTTCTAATGACAAAGATAGACTCCTTATAGAGTACAGAGTCAAATGTCTACTCTAGACAGGAGAAATATAATCTAAAATAATCTTAGCTACATAATCTCAATATAATCTTAGCTAATCATCCCAGAATCAAAAACCTCATGGATGGAAAGGATGAACTGCACTGTCTGTCCTGGAACTGTTTGATACAAGCATGTTTCCTAGGAATTCATTTGCTAACAAACAGGGTATTTTGTAGCCATGCAGACTTCAAACAATATTTATACTCTGCTAAATTCTATTCAGCAGAAGTAATTCTGAAGAATATAAAATTATTCTAATAGTTGAATCCAAACATAATATAGTTTCCTTTATCTCTTGAACACCAAAGATGTGCACAACTGGGACTCAAAATCTGCATTTCCCAAATGCTGGTTGCCCTATATCCAAGTACTCAATATTGTCAGCTGGAAAAGACATTTCTAGACAACAAAATGATTAGATTTTTTCCTTATTATAAAAGCTTTTGCTTCTATATTGGAACTGCTGGAAAATGACCATCATTTGTTGTTGGAACCAGAGGGTACCATCAAACATGAAAATAAAGCACAGGAAGGATCAAAGTCAGACAACCTTTTCTGGTAGATTTCAGTACTAAAAAGTGTGCAAAAAAAAAAAAAAATCTGATGCCATTTATTTTGAGAAGTTATGTTCTGTCATCATTCAGCAATTTATAACTTCAAACAGCTAACTGAATATCATGTACAGTGTGAGGTGGGCTTGCACAACAACGTAATATCCCTCCTCCCCACTTCCCATTGAGAAACCTGTAAGAGAAATAAATTAAAATGAGCTTCTCAAAGACAAACACCAACTTTGTGACAGAACAGAGATTAAAACTTGGAGGCCTTTTGTTTCCCTTCAACTACCTTGCTACTTTATACACATTTGCACACACCCAGATGTGCAATCACACACACACTCAACACAAAAAAAAATAACAGAGGGAGGGAGAGTATGGACAGGCAAACCTGCATGTCAGCACATGGACAAATAACCCAGTTCTGCATCTAAAGAGGAGTTCAGGCGAAGCTGAAGCACCTCCATCAGTAATTGCAATTAAAAGTAATAATCCTTCTCACCTGGCCCTGTAGCTTAATTATTTCTCCTGCAAAATTAGAATTAAAAAGGAGCAAAGGAATTCTTCATGTACATTTTAGAGTGTTGGGAGCTTTCTCTTGGGAGTAGGAGCTGTGATATACAGCTCTGAAAGCAGTTCAGGTGACTGGTGCCTGCTAGTAGAAGAGCAGTTAAAGTTGTTGCTCTCACCTTGGAGGTGTCTCCCTGGAACTATGGATGAGATTCCCAATCTATGGAAAAGAACAGGATTCATGCACATGTTTAAGATTTCCCAGTGCTCACCTCTAAAGGTCTCTTAGTCATATTGTGACTTTAGATGGCTCTGCATTAAGGCAGTGAGATGTCTAAAGATTTTAGTGGATGTAGCCATCTAATTTCTGGAGATACAGGAGAAAGTCAGGAGAAAGTGATAAATGTTACATATGTGAGCATAAGACATGGTGTAACCCATCTGGCCACCTACAAACACATGTGTTGTACCCGTGACAAGTTAATTGTGCATTAATCAGGATATAATCTCATACTGCTAATGCAAGTCATGATGTAATTTTACCTTTACTACTTATACAACTATGGTCATTATTATCCTGTAATAAATTGTATCACTTCAGGCTGATGAATGGCACTAGTTAATGTCTCTCCACCTAATTTGTTATTTCACATGGTGATGTAGCATTACTCTGATTTGGTTTATACCAGGGGAAGCTGCTTTAGAGTTGTCTTTATGCCTTCATTGGAATTTTCAAGAACATTTGCAACAGAAGAAAAAAAGAGAAACTGGAGTTTGCTTTTATTAAAAAATAAAAAGGGGAAGATTTTACCAGAGGCAGTGGTTTGCTTTTGTTAGAATACTAATTCCTATCCAATGAGCCCGGCTTTGAGCAGAAACAGGGATACTTCAAACAATAATAACCAAAAAATGCTGACTTGGAATTTAACACACATTTGGTCATGTTTGGCCTTCCTTCACATTTGGTGCAAGAATAAATAGTTGCACCCCACTCCCACAAGACAGGCCCACTTGTTCAGTGGAAAACAATTTAGCTTTGGCTAAAAAAGACAACGTGTGTTGGAATTACAGGGTCACATTTTTCCTGGCTTTTGGAGCTCAGCTCTTTGCCTGTGCACCTGTGTGTCTGACCCTCACACCTTAAAGCTTTTTAAAGTTCTGGATGGTGGGTTTTCTTAGAACACTTTTTTTTTTTTTTTAATGATAAATAGGAAATTGCAAAGAGGGAATACAGATCTAGAACGAGTTATTTTTCCAATGTTTTCCACTAAGCAGCAGCTGCTGTTACCAGGCTGTCATCTTTGTTGCTAGGGTGGGGGATTTTGTGCGCATGCCAGAGCAGGACTGGTTGGTTCAGTGAGTCCACCCTCCTGCCTTGGGAATGTCAGTGAACTCTTGGATGTTGGGCTGAGCAAACTCCTTTCCTCTGAGCTCAGTGGCAATCGGGCTGCAGGAGCAGAACTCTTTGCTAAGGTCATTCAGCACTGCTGTTCCACACCGGCGTAGTCTTGTCTTCTTCCTCCCGCTGAAGAGAAATGTATGAACCGTTTCATTTTGACATTTTCAAAATTTAAAACATCCTCATTTTTAATTTCCAAAAGACATTTTAAGTTTCACACACAATTCTCGGCCTTCTCCTTAAGAGAAAAAACAGATAACCTAGGTAAGATGTTGAATATTTCAGGCAGTGCCAGCAAACTCAGGCAACAAACCAAAACCAAAAATCAAGTGTCTGTGCAATGCTAACCAGTGACTTCAGTGGAACTTCTCCCTCTAAACATCATGCAATGTTAAAGAGCTTTGTTGAACTATACAGAAGACAACAAAGTTGTTTTGCAGAGAAAAATTTCCAAACACAGAAACAAGGGGCCAATTTTGTTCTAATATTAAACTCAGTGGAGCACGTATCTCCTTCCCAAGTGCAACAACTTTTCCAGTCTGCAAGGTAAGACTCCAAGAAAGGAGAGATACCTTTTTCCTTGGTTAGGGCACTGTGATCAATGTACGGTTTCTGAGTGTACAATGAAAGCAGTATGAAAGGTAAAATATTCACAGTTCTTTAATATACTGGTAAGAAAACCTTATCAGTTTACTAGTGAGTCACAAATGGCAACAGGTCAGATCAAATTTCTCGTGTGGCATAAAGATCATAAATGCAGTTCCCAGGGCTACCTCAACTTTAATAAAATGAAGTCATCCATGTGTTGCTTTGTATTAATATTGCAACTATGTTTAAGCATATATGAGCCATGATTTTTCCTCAAGTGTTAAATCAAATTGAATCACAGGTTTTTATGAGTGATAAAATGATAATAGACCAGATCTGGTCAGCTAGGATAATAACTTGATTCAGTACTTTGGATGTAAGTGTTTAAGGTTTCCACAATAAAACTGTAATGTTATACCCTAAAGTGTGTTAATAACATTAAGTGATGTAACAGTGAAAGCGAACTGACAGAATGTAATACCCATAGGGCCGTCATAATAGAAATAATTTATAATGTAACAGCAATAAAATCTTTAATGTTATCTCAATCCAGTCCTGTCCCCATGTCTGGGGTTTCAGATTACATGTGATTTTTTTCTATGCATTTAAGTGTTAACTTAAAATAATTAAGAAAATGGTTTCCAAAGTGGAAGAGCCTTTCAAAGTTGCTGACCTGATAATAATATTATTAACTCTTTCCTTCCTACCAAATTCCCATGTGGCTGATAGCTGATACAAAAGGAGGTACATCTTTTTTTGCTTCCTTTCTTTTTTTTCTTTTAAAAGTAATTTACAGCAATCAAAGAATATGTAGGACTACCATACTTAAACACAAACTACGTAGTAAAAGACTTTGAACAAATACCCAGTAAATGTCATCACACTATAAACACACAAAAATTCATGTATGAGGTTACCTGCAAGAGAAAGAGGAAGGCAGTGAGGTATCTTCCATCCTCATCATGGCAATCCAAAACTGGACAAGGAAGAGACTGCTTGGATATTAGCTGATGTCCTTACTGGCAAAGTACTGGGATAAATTCCCTGGGGGGTCCATGGGGTCTTCCACACTTAGATCTTTAAGAACAGAAATGATCAAATGCCTCTAAGGTATGGACAAAATGCATTTTATCTAACCTACTCACAGAGAGGTACATCAGAGAATCTCATGTATATGACATAAAATCATTCCCTCCATCTCATGCAGGATAAATAAATTGTTTCTTGGAATCTCAGTGCAAACTGATGTTTAGCATCTTAAGACAGTGGTGTTTAGGAGATAAAGAGCTTCTTTTCTCATTATTCTCTTCAAAACATTTGAAAAGAATTAACTGGACACACTTGTGCATAGATGTGTGTGGAAACAAACCATTTAGAAGTAAACCGAAGCCAATCTTTACTACTTAAACCAAGATTTATTTGTTTCAAGGTAAGGCATAGTTTTATTCTTTCTTCCTGATCAAACTGCCTGCTAAGAATATTGACTGTTTCAGGCAGAAATACTGAGAGCTTTCTGTAATGTATGCCATGCCTCAGAGGAGCCAAACCAGAATAAATTCAGCATCTGAATTCTCTTGCAAACCCATCCAACCCAGGACTAATAACCTGTGTCTTTAGAAAATACTCCAGCATCAGACATACAAGATAGTTATTGTGCAATTAAGAACAATCCTCTGACTCTCAGATTCTCTCTGGACTCACCAGGGAATGCAGAAAAAAATAACTGGAACTGAACAAAGAAGCAGCTTATCATCTTGAAATATGCCGGGTTAATCGTCCCTTTAAAAGCAAATGTATTAGGAAAACATTAGATCCTTAGCCCTCTGTGACATAATTACACAGGCTTCTGATTAAACAGAGGCGCTCATTAAGTAAAACATTTTATTTTAGTTTCTTGCTAGTTGTTGGTATTATTGGGCTTCCTGCCCAATTCCAGCCAGGCTACCATATGAACAGCGAAAACAGCCAACATTGTTAATACAATAACAACAACAACACTTGGCACTTCCATCATTCCCTTGATCTCAACATCTTAAAGCAATTCACAGATATTACTTGGTTGCACCACGTGACAAAATGGTTGGGCAGGTAAGATTGATCACACTTATTTTACAGATGGATAAAGCTGGACAGGAGGGATTCAACTGGTTTTCCCTGGCTGTTAGAAAGTTAGTGGCAAGATCCAGAAGTCCTGATGAGAAAACACTTGGAATTACTGTTTTGATGATGACTGAACCTTTTTTCTCCCTCCTTAATCGCTGTTGTCCTTTATTACAGCAGAAGAGGGCTTGTGCCATGAAAAATCAAGCAGGGATGCAAATCATATTGAAAAGGCAATTTTAAGCATTGCTTATTATTTGTAGTTTAAGAAAGCCTCGTACTATTTCTCTCCAAATACATTTTTTGTGTTTTATATAAAGCAGGAAGGATCTATTTTTAGCCAGCTAAGACATAAAGTTCACACTGGGAGATAAAGGTCTAAGCAGTAAAGGGGAAAGATGTTTTAGTTCCAAGTTCACCAAATCTGGCTCTTCAAACACATGTAGGGAGACGTTTCTTTGCAGAGCTTCCAGTGATGGGAATGTGAGGAGAGCATTTTTACCTGGGATATAGGGGTACATTTATAAATGTGCAACCTCCGAGTTGTCTCAAAAGTCCTCTCGTTGTCCTGATCCATCTTTGGCAAAGATACTCTTCCCCAGTGGCTGTGTGAAGGGGGCTCTAGCAGACTAGAATCCATGTATGGATTTATGCAGCCAAACTTAAAAAATAAGGCTCCCATCTACAGATGTATGCACATGTCTTCAGCCTGAGAAAGGGTGAAACAGCTTTCTCCATCTAAAAACACCTCATATGTTGAAAGCTGAGCACAGCTTACATTTGCTGCTCATGGTATTGCTTCAGGAGAAAAGTTCTGCAGAATATAGAGTTTCCCTTCACATGGAGAGGGTTTCATTCCCAAGCTTAATAAATATTTCTCAGTGGTGTGCTGGATAGTAAGGAGACTCACTGGTGATTTGCCAGATTTCTGCCATAGCAAAATAATTTTTTTTCTTTTACCTAAAAGAGAGAACTTTGATATTTAGGAGCATGAAGTGTTAAACTCATCTTAGGCACTGAGGTTTAGAAACAAAATCTTACACAGTGCATATAAATATCATCTGTATCCAAACTCTATCAAATGTGGATTGTAATTGGCACACCGTGAATTATCTGTTACTGATACACACCAACACCCCCTGGTTTGTAGGCTCAGGTGCCCCTTCCTGCCTACAAAAACAAAAACATAAGTCCTACACGTAAACCTAATGGAGTCAGCATTGGAACAAGCTTTTAGATCTGGGTGTATGTATTACAAGAGTAACAGAGGTGGAAACCTGCTTGTCACTTATTCAGCTGGATATGAATGGCTTCAAAAGAAACTCAGGAGTAAAAGATTAAAGGCAAGATGACCATGAACTCTCCTTTCCCGAAAGAAGTTCAAAGCTTCCTGATTTAGGTTCTTATCGCACTATAAAGAGGGGAGCAAGTAAGATAAAAATTTAAAAATAAATGATCTTTAAGAAATTATCCTCATCTGAGTGTCCTCCAATATGTCTGGTCCTCTAAGTGTTAAGTGAATTGTAACTAGATCCTAGGGAGACAGTTGCAACCTGGTTATCAGTGGCAGTAAATGGAAGATAATAGCCCCACTAGAGAGTTATGAAATGGCTTGTCTTTGAGCTGCCAAAGTGTTTAGGCGCTCTTTTATTATATTCACAGCAGTAATCCGATATGTCCTGACTTCTGTCATCTGTATGTAATGCTTATCAACTCTCTGCCAGTGATTCACCCCCTTGTCAGGGACAATTATTCCTCAAAGTGCTGAGGTTACAGCTGAAGCAATATTATGACTGCAAAGAAAATATGAAAGGTGCAGCACATAATAGCAAGCAATCTTGAAGCTGACGTCAAAGTGGAGGAGAACATTGTTGATAAAAAAATAAGGCATAACAGGAGCGTTCCTCCCATAGGAGTCCTGAGCATTGCTAGGGTCATACATACCTGTGATGATGGTGATGGAAGATTTTCCCATTCTTTTATTGAAGCTACGTTTTCATACTTCCCTGGTTAGGTGTTTCTCTCCATTTCCATTTAAAGCCACTTAAAATTAAACAGGCAGAGTGTGTTCTGTCCCTCTAAATTTGCAGACAGAAGTTCAGCCCAGGAAATTAATTTTCCTCCAGAGGCTTATAAAATGAAAAGCATAATCTAAGTGACAGAGGGCCCAACTTGCAGTTTTCAAGTTGCCTGAAATTACGGTAACACCTGTGGTAAAGTTCTGATCCAAGCATGTTCAGACCAACCTGTTTCCTCACTTCTTCAGATGTCTCAGACAAGTTTTGCCATCGATTGTCCTTGTATTGCTCACGGATTCATTAATCTGTGGGAGTAAAATAGATTATCTTGAGAGAGCAAGAAGGCATTGGGGATGCTAAAGTCAGTGTCCTGGCACTGTGAGAGCAGTGCTGGAGAGCAGAAGGCAACCTGTGAACCAGGGCAGGCCCTTGGGGCACCAGAAGCTCAAGGCCACTGGGAGAGGGAGAACGGCTGAGACATTTCGTCTCCTCTTGTAGCAAAGGGAAATGGTGGCTTGGGAAGCTTTGTCAAGGGCAATGAGGAAAAGCAGCTGGTCAGTGAACATAATGGTGGAGACAGGGAGGCCAAAGAGGGGTGCCAGATGGTCCCAGGGGCTGTCCAGCTGACCAGCAGCAGCACCTATGCCCTGCATGCACATGTGGTATCAATCCAGCACAGGCTCTTAGGTGTCAGTCAGCACATAACTCACTTGACTGAGGGTTTGAGCCTACAGAGTAGCAGAAGTGGAGAGAAACAATGCCTCTGTGTGGTGTTTTGATGGTTCTTAGGCTCTAAAAGTACAGTGCAAACTCTGTGCATTTTGTGAACAAGTGGTTTCCCAGCTTAGAGGGTCACATGGGTCCAATTATGAGGTCGGGGAGGGTCCAGTGAGAAGGCAAAACAAGTGGGGTAGGAGTACAGAAGGAGGGAGGAGGCAGTCAGTGTTGAAAAAAAATAATGTTACAAATCATCTGGCTAATCAGAAAGTGGAGTCACTTCTCTGGGCACAGAGATAAGTCCAAGCCACGTCTTTTGTCATGTTTGGTGCTGTCACTGGTGCTGCAATGTTTGGTGCTTCCTGTCCATGGTGGATGGGCACCAACAGGAGCCTACATGGGTCTCCAGGGCCATGAGCAGCAGGGTCAGCTGTCCTTCCATAGGGAGAGAAACAGAGCCTCCAAAAGTGATGGGGAGAGAGAATGAATCACTGTGCCTTGTCTAATATATTGCAGTAATGTAATATAACAGCAATAACCCCCAGAGTACCATCTGGTGAACTTGTGACTAAACACAGCTTGTTTTGCTCAAGGCACACAAGCAATGGACAAGTATATATTTTATTCCTTTGCTTCACCCTGCCCAAGCACAAGTGGTAGCAAAACTATTTCTGGGAGTTTTAGACCATCTACAAATCAGAGCTGCAAGCAGTTATTTCTCCCCTCTGAAGCACACAGGCAGCTCACTCTGCAGGAGGGTGCTCAGCGGTGTAAACTCCTGAGTCTCAGTTATGGCCACCAGAGTAGACAGAGACCTGATCTCAGCTATTCACTACCTGTTTCTGACACTGCAAAATTCCCTGTTCAAGTCCGGTGCGTAGGTCGATGTTTCAGGTGATATTTTCCAGGGATGCAGGAGGCCGGACTCACCCGTGAAGAATATTGGTGACTAGTTGCTCTGACCTTGGTCAGCGTTAATCCTGCAGGAATGAAAAGGTTCAGATTTCAGTACTCACTGGAAGAAAAGAGAAGGGAGGGAGGAGTAGCCCCCTACTAACATAAAGACATGACCAGTGGCCGTCAGTTACAGTATTGCTTGCATTTGGCATTATATTATGAAAATATCTATTCAGAATGGAAAATAAGATCAAAGACAACATTTCCGTAGCGCTGACTTTAGCTCCACTTCACTCTGCTCCCTCTCCTCCTCCCGTCCTTCGCATTTCAAGGCTGTTGCTCTATTCATCCGCTCTATGCCACCCCAGGTTTATAACACCACATCATCAGCAGCACTAATAACCCGTGATTCTTTTCCCCTATTGTGTTTGTCAGAGTCAGTAATCTGGGCACTACAGTAGCAGAGCACTGAAAAGCTACAGTGTGTTCCTATAGCAACCAACTAATCCGCAGGTGGAAGGTGATTGGGCACCTTTTGCACCGGAACAATAATTTGAAAGATCTTTTTCAGTGTGCTGTTCTGCAGCATGAGTTCATTGTATTGCAACCCACCACGAATCATTATAAGCTGTCATGAAAATGCAGCCACGGCTGCACAAATCACAGCGAGGAGAGACATGTCTTCCAGCAACAAGCCCTTGAAATATTTCATGGCAGGTTAAGAGGCCAAATTGCGCAGAGCGAGATGTATTGTATAGGATAAAACAAAGGGCTTGTATAATAAGCTGATGCTGACAGCCTCCGAGTCAGGGAATCCCACTGAAGTGTAAGGCTGTGCATGAATATGAGTTTTTCTGAGCTGTGGAAGGAAAACAGCCATAATAAAAGAAAGCTCTGGGCAGAGCTCCCACATTCAGCTCTTCCAAAACCAATTACTCCCACCTGGCTATTCCCATGTCTCCTAAAACATCTCCTGTTACAGAAGAGAATTTAATATTTTCTAATTGAAACCTCTAATTTAAGGCATTTGCTTGCTGTCCTCAAAGCCTGAAATCCTGGCCTAGACTTTCACAAGGTGATTAGATATTGCAGAACTTTCAAACTTTTAGACACTCAAATTCAAACTAAGAAACCTTCAAGAAACACACAATACCTTTCTTCTGAAAGTCAGGCCTATTTATCTTTCTCACAGTAAGTAATCTGAACTTGAGGTAGGGAGTGACCTTCCCTACCCGTGGCAGAGGTTTTGGAATGAAATGATCTTTAAAGTTCACTTCCAACCCAAAGCATTCTAGGTTTCTTTCCAAGTAACCCATCTCAATCCATGGAGAAGTTGCAGCATAGGAAGTCAGAGAACAAACACCTTCATATCAACCTAAAGCAAGGAGTCCTGTCATTTGCAGTCTATGTCTATTTTCTACTTATTTTTCTTTGAAAACACACGACTAGAAATAGTAGATATAAATAGAAACCTCTTAAAGCTCAGTTGTACAAGCAGATGCATTTCCCACACAGCCATTGCTGTGGAAAGTGAGAGCAGATAGTGTAAAGGATGCAACAGGCACTGTCACAGGAAGGCAAAAAAGGAAATCTGTTAAAAACTTCAATAAAGAGAGAGAAATAGCACAAGTGCTTCTTTACCTCAGTTTAATCACATTGCAGAAAGAATGTCTTTATTAAGTGCCTGGACTTAATAAAAATGTCAAAACCTCTTATTGCATAAATCAGCTCTTTCAAGATTTGTTGGAGTGATGGAGGAAAAACCTCAAAAATAGAGGGCAAACAGAAGTTTAGTTACCAGGTTATAACTTCTAAGGTTGCAGCTTCAGAAGCTTCCTTACATTTATTGGCCAAAGATTTCAACCTGGGATGCTTCCACCTAAAGCAAATTTCCTGAGACAATGAAGTCAGTGTCTCATTTAGAGCTGAAGAGTTTTATAAAGCAAGTGTCCACTCAAAGCTGAATCAACAAATAAACAAAACAGAACAGATGCTGCTTTTATGACCCATTTTTTTACTCATCCCAAAGTAGGATGAGTGAAATGGATGAGGCAGGTTCACACACTCAAACCAAATTGACAGAAGAAAAGCTTGAATGGGGTCTAGGATATTTCCCAGGGATATTATTAGATTATTGAATATTCTACAGCAAATATCAGTGTCTTTCCCCTTCTTCCCCCTCCTGCCTTTCACCTACAACAAATTCAGGAAATTTTCCCAAAGAAAGTTTCACTGAAACTGGCAAACGTCTCTGAAAATTTCTTAATAACAAATTTCCAGCAAAACATTAAAAAATTCTTGACCATCTTTAATTGTGAAATGTATTGATTGTTCCTCTCAAGTAATTCATGTCTTAAAATGACATATTTATGTTCTTTTCAGAGGGCTTGGATAGATAGCATTGTTTTTCTTTCCAAAGCACATCAAAGAGCCCAAATTTTGGCAGGCTTTCTGTTTTCTTAAAAAAAAAAGGGAGGGGGGAAGAAGAAAGAAAAACATCAGCAAAACAAAGCTAAGAGTAACTGCTCTTTTCTGAAGAGTTGTGGGCTTCTTCACTTCTAGATTCATGTCATGGTGCTCACTTCAGGGAGCTGCTGAGACAGAGAGCCTGGAGGTGGGGAGGCGGAGGGGAATGGGAAGATCAGAGAATTGGCACGGGATAGAGAGCCTTTTGCCTCTTGATGTTCAGGCTGAATCTAGACAAAGTCAGTCATAAACCAGTGTCATCATGATTTTAAAACACTTTCCTGGGCTATGTAAGCTCAGACTGTAGCCTCTAACACAGGGGACACATTTCCACACATCTGCAGCTGGGACTTCTTTGACAGCTCTGGTGATAACTGGTCTCCTCTTTGTAGTGTCTCCATTTTGTAATTGAATAAATTCCAGAAAATGGCTGGATTTGGGTTAATCATGGCTTTTTCCTTTCAAGGCAGGTAGGTACCTGAAGTGCATACCTTTTTTTTTTTCAAGGGAAAAAGTCCTGAGAAGCTCCCCCTTCTGCTCAAATGTTCAGAGGAAGTAGGTTGGTATTGCTGCAGAAAGATGTTTGAGTATGTTATTGCCCCGGACCTATTTTTTTTAAATTTAATTTCTCTGCCAGTAAGTATAATTTACTTATCACAGAATTGCACTCCTGTGGCAGGATCTGATGTCTGTCCTATTTGTAAAATACCATGCACTATTGCCCAATGTTAAATATAAAGGAATAACATCAAAACAATGCAAAAGAAATGCCACCAGCTCTTACTCTGTGAAGCAACCTTTATCTTGATTTACTGTGTAACCATGCTTGTTTATTGGTGTTAGAATCAGATTATTTTAAGGCTTAAAATTCTCCTGGAGACTGTGCTATGAGTGGTAGAGTTTCCACAGCTTTCCAAGCAGAGTTGCTTTGCTCTACACCGGGAATAAGATATGAGAAAGACTAGGAAAAGAAGTTATACTGGAGATAGTCTGAGGGAAATGCCAGGAGCGCCTGCTTTATCACCCAAACTGTTGTGTCACACCAAGCTGAAATGTGCAAACCTTTTCCATCGTGACCTGTCTTGGGGTAAAACCACTTTTGACTTTAATGGGACTTTTAATGGACTGTTATGATCCAACAGCCCATACACAATCCTGCAGGAACTGGTAGTGCATGGCATTTCTGCAAAAGGATAGAAAATCCCTGGAGTGTGGTACAGAGCTGCAGTCTGGCACAGTTCACGCTGTCCCCAGACCTCAGGCTTTGGGGAAGGAGCAGAAAGGCACAATGACAGGGCAGCTGGTGTGAAACTCCCTGAGCTTCTCACCTCAGAGTGATAAACAAAACGAGCATCACTTGGCTAACTGGTAAATGACTGGGGTAAAGAATAAAGAATATGTACCCTGGATAAAGATGAAAGGGTTCATTGCTGCAACAAATCAGACAATATGTGAAGTTAGACTGTGCCCTATTGCTTGGTACAATTATGTGACCTTGTAACAAAGCCTGGTGAAGATGGCAGCAACACTTCACATAAAACAGAGCCTGGTGGAAAGTTGCTATTCTTCAAACTCGCATCTAGACATCTTTCAAGTGATTTCAGAATTTAGGGTGAAAGTGGATCTTAGGCCTTTTTTAAAAAGCCATTTCAAATCCTCATTCATATCATAAATGCTTTTTTCTCCTTTTTTCTGCAGGCCACTGAAATCTCTGGGGCCATGACATTGTCTGGCACTGAATGCAGCCCCTTTTTATCATTAAAAAGAAATAATGAAAGCATATGGTGGAGAGGCGCTCATATTTCAGTGTTTGGTGCCTTCCTCCTTCTCCATAACCAAGCACTGAAGAATATATAGTACAATGAGAACATTAATTATTTCCAATACACTAACAGAAAATTCCTAATAATTCAAAGTCATCCCTGCTGCCTAGTGTGATTGTAAGTTCAAAGTAAAAGAAACCAAACATATCCCCACTTTTGTGCATTAAACATCAGCAAGTGACCTGTATTTTATTACAGTACACAGCTGTTTTATCACATAAGTAAATAAATCACCATTGAACCAACTTTGGGAACGAAGATTTTGAATAATAACACAATTAAGTTTTCCCACAAAGTCCAAATAGCCCACTTGCTCATAGTTGCTACAAGCTGTGATTCCCACGTGAAAGATATCAACTTATTTCCTTTTCCTGTCAATCATCGGTACCAAGTGGGGCCCTGGTATGTCAGGTCATGACCTTTCACTCTGGGCATGAGCCTGAAAGCCACTAGTGAATCAACTAGTTTAATTATTTAGGCTGTTTTTAATAAATATAAAAATGTGGCCTTAAATATTTCACATGCTTGTTCAGTTTGGGCTTTCAAGTACCTCTCATCAAGCCCACCAGCCTGAAAGTGTGCTCTTATTGGTAGGAAATCAGTCAATTAATAACCAAACCCAGCTTTTGGAATAAGGTTTATTTTGTTGATTTTGAGCTTCCTGGCTTGGGTATCACTTGCTTGTTGGTTTAGAGGACAGGCTTTTTGTTATCTTTTTTTAACATGAGATCAGACTGTTTTTAATCAACACCAGCAATGGCCTAGTTGCCTACCTCCCACAAAATGATCCTTTATACAGATGCCACCATAGGGTTCACAGTTTTCCATATAAGGTCTATTTTCTACATCCTCTTCACCTATTGGAAAAAAAAAAAGAAAAGCAAGCAGGAAGAAATCCAATATAGTAAAGTACTTATTCTTTTAAAAATACTTTTGAGTAATGTTGGCAGCTTTGCTATTAGGTCCCTTAGTGGTGGACAGTTTTATTCCATTTCAGGTCAAAGTGTGATGACAACCCACCTTTGCTAAACTTCCCAACAATCTTTTTCAGCTTGTAATTCCCACAATCTAAAAATCTAGGCCTGGACCCAGCTGCTGATTCTGCCTGGTATTTTGTACCACTGCATCAGAAACTTGTAGTAACTACAACCAGGTCAGTAGAAAACAAGGATGCCATGGGCTGTGATTTATGATCTACAAACATTTACACTTATTGCTCAACAAACCTTCCAGCTGGTAGACACGGGACAGAATTAAACCTGAGAAACTAATTCATGGTGTCTTTTGAAAGAATAAGCCTCTAAACTTGGACTGCCAGAGTCCAATGCTTTTGAACATTCCTGAAACATTCAGAACTTTCCCAGCATCTCTTCAATTTATTCTGTTCTCCTTTCCCCTAGTGCTCTAAGACTTCTCAAGAAAGTGAGTGTGAAGGGCTGTCTCTATTTATAGATGACAAACTAACTCTTATCTTTCTCCCTCCTCTCCCCCCTGCCACGGTCCTGCATCAAAGTGAGGGCTTGTGGAAAGGGAAGAGAGATGATCTTACTCTGGCTTTCCCAATCACTCTCATGGGCTGCCGGGTCTGGAGGAAACATCAGCATGTCAAAATTTGCTTTTCTTTCAAATAGGAGTAATAATCTAAATGATGACATGTATCACAAAAATGAGATTGCCCCAATGTAGAGATCATCACAGATACTTAAACTGAATTGTGCTTTGTTTGGGACAGTAGAAAACATTCCATCTTGATACTGTTTGAATTCTTCATTTTGCCTTAATGGCTTCAAGTCAGAATTTACAATATCATCAAACAGAAGTCAAATGAAGCATTCTATCTTTATGGAAGAGCAGTGTCCTTGCCTGATAATGCTCCCTCTCAGCAATTTCAGCAAAACTGCTGTAGTCCTGAGAAATCTTTCCAATTCATCTAAGTCTGCGTTTGCTGATGAAAAGCTGCCTTCTAAGAAGTTTTCAATCCGCTTTGCTCAAGATGCATCAGGAGCAGCATATGTTTGTAACATGTGAGCAACCCCCGAATCTCCTGGTGGATGAGAGATCAAAACCAAAGCATCGATCCAAGGATCTACCACTTTGAAATCAGATATGGAGAAATGCTAAGGAGCAGCAGTGATTCTTAGGGGTTTCAAGTGCATTTAGAGTGCGCGGTATCGCCTGGAACATGCTTCAGTTTGCACTTACCTTATTTAGCTTTTCAAAGGCTGACCTTCCATGCACTAAGTTCAGCGACATAGCAGTCAACCTATTAATGTCCAAGGAAGCTGTGGACCAAATCAGACAGTTTAAATAACTCAGCTGTGAACACAGAGCCCCATTATCATTTCTGTGAGGCTAATCTGAACAGCTGATTCATCTCGAGCAGTTTACTATGGACGGTAAGTCTTCACCGCATCCATTTTAAGTTTTAAATCAGATGAGGGTGAGGAACTCTGCACTCAGACACTATGTTGGGAGGTGCCTTATAAAAGGACAGACAGGCAGAGAGGCTTGTATTAAAGGCCCTTATTTCCCATCATATTTTACTAGCTCTGTTCTGACATGATTACTGATTTCAGTGGAATAAAAGCATGTAATGAAGTAGGGTTGGAAAACTGTGCAGCCTTTATTCCCCTACAACACACATCTCCCTGCTAAACATCTCAGCTTTACATGTGTCTGATGGGTTTAGTCACAGAAGGGCTGTATTTAGCACACATGCTTCTGTAGCATTACAGAGACAGCACAACTCATGAGAGAACCTAGCCTGTGTTTTAGAAAACATACTTATTTTTTTCTTCCTTTGCTGATGAGGGTTTGCACTTTTTCTTACATGAGCCTAAAGGCTGTTGAGCAGAAAAATGCATCCACATCTTCAGCAGTCTCTGACAGATCAGGCCTTTTGCATACTACCAAGATATCAACTGGACATGGGAAACCCACATGAGTTCTGAAATCAGGCTGGGAGATGCCAGAAACAATTGCATCTCACAGTTCTTTGACTCTCTGTCATTATGACCATGCAAGGAAAAAGCCATTATAAAATAGGAATGACATAGTTACATTACTCCTTTTCCCTTGGACTATTATTTTGTCTAGTAGGCTGTTGCTTTTTAGACTTTATATGCCTATTCAGCAATTCCATAAATAAGATTTTCATTATCAACATTGAAATCCCCAACAGTTTTCAGCTCATAATGAGGTTTTCACTGTTCTCAGGCAACGCTTGGAAAAGCCTTTTATATGATAAGACAAAGATGTGAGACAGACTGAGCAAGGTGTATGTGTTGCCAAAGGCATTACTTTCAAACAGTCCTCAGTTTCTTCACTCAAACAGGTGGTGATCAGGTTCTAGCAAAAACAGACTTCAAATTATTTCAGTCACTCAGCCACTGCAAAAAAAAAAAAAAAAAAGGAAAGAAAAGACAAAAAAGAGCTGTTACCATAAGCTTCTTTACAGTCTCCAAAGAGGTCAACATAACATGTTTAGAAGAAAATTTCAAGTCTTTCATCGATAAATTATGGCTTCCTGTGGGATTTTTCTAACAGTCACCCCCACCCTCTCCCAAGTTTAAAAATGCTAATGCCTAGGAAGCGTGGAAAAAAATAAGATTTTTGAAATGACATAATGAATTAATACATACCATAAATGGTTCCCAACATACACATACACAAATCCAAGTATTGGTGAAGATAAGGAGCTCCCAGAGTGCTGAGAAAAGAAGATAAAAGAAATGCTGAAGCAAGACTGCAGTATCTGAACAGATTATTTGAGAGGAGAAAGCAAGTGTGGTTCAGATTTTATAACTGCCTCTTTACCACACAGTGACAGTGTTCTGGATTCATATACCAACAGTGAAATGTGGGACCAAATTTTGCAGTGAAAGCCAGTCTATATTCGAGGAAGACAAAATATTTCCAATTTAAGCTGAACTTGCATGCTTAACAGCCTAATGAGCATTGGAAAGGTCACAAGAAATACAGGAACCTTATGTGACACTATTTTGTAGAAAGGTCAGACATTCTCCTTCAATTAAAATTAAGATGTATTTATATCATTCATACTTTGCATTAAAAAGCAGAGGCTTGGTTCCAGGAGCTGAGAAACTACAATGATCCCTTCTGTATCTGACTTATTTTGAGATGCCAAAGTACTCTTGTGGAGTGGGAAGAGGTGAAGGGGATAAGCAGCCAGTGAAAGGCAAAGCAACTCTATGGCTTCTCTACCATTTACTAGAGACCGAATGTATAGAGGGCCCAGACCCAAAAAAGCAAATTTGTGCCCATGAAGGTTTAAAATATCCATATAGGGCAGTCTGATGGTGGCAGTAATGCTGTTTTTGAATGGCTAAAGTCACAGTGAGTTTTATGGCTAAATGCCACGATGCTCTTTGAAGATTTAAGAAGCGTTACATTTCATTTGAGATAACATGCTTTTGGAGTTGAATGGCAAGTTCCAAAAATTCCTCTTGGATAAAATCTGAAGTAAACATCACAAAGTTTTGCATGGGTTTCTTGCAATTTGTTTTGGAGCTTTTGTGTCAAAGGGGACTGGAAAATGGCTGGAAATGTTTTATTTCACTTATTAAACATCGTTTTTGAGCATGCAAGTCTAAGCAAGAAATGTTTGGAGAGCATGACTGTGCTGCAGTTTTTTCTGGAATAAGTGGTAGTTTTAATTAAAACAATTATACAAGTCTTTGTTTTCTTCAACTTGTTTGATTTAGTTGGTTTCTTTAGCAACAAACAAAGCTTTCATGGCTTTTCACATTTGCACAGAATATTAATGTGGCTGCCTTTGATTTCTTCTTAAGTCTTGTAGACTTAAGCAGTGCATCGGCATTTAAGTCCCAAACACTGCTAAGATTCCATGAGCAGCAGAGATGAGGATGTGGGTATCCCTGCATGTGGGTCAGGACAATCCCAAGCACAAATGGCTTCATGTGATTCTGTGTTTCCATGTGATGCTTAGTAACCCAGCTGGGGCAAAATGGGAAGAGAAAGGGCAATCTTAGGTTGCAAAAGGCTACTTCTGTCTGAGAATTTCAAGTTTTGCAATCTCAGCAACCTTCAAAACCTTCTGATCCACTTTATAGTTAGCTCAAACTTACGGAAAAAATAACTTTAGAGTGGTGAATTGGTTTTTTTCTTTAAAGTTTCTTATTTTCTTCCTTATTTTTTTGAAATATTTTTGATCAGCTCTACTACAGCACATCAGGTTTTCCATTGAAACATGTATGCTTGTGTTTAAAATATTAATTCATTTATCTTCAGAAATGTTGGCACAAAAGATAAGAATCAGTATTAAAAAGAACTGTTTTAATTCTGGTGCTTTTCAAAAGGAAAGGGAGCTTAAAAATGCATTTCTCTCTGAAAATGCAGGTTCAGATTTTGGCTCACATCCGAAATAAAAGTAACGGTGGTATTTAGTTTCACATCACATAATTCTGTACAGTTTATCCCAACAAAAAAAGTAATATAAATGGCTGGGCATCGTGGCTGGCCTTAGAGGTGACATTTGGGGTGGAGTGAGCAGAGTGTGGCAGGCAGTGCTGTGGGTGTCCCAGTTTGACCAGCATGGAGGGTTCAAATTCACCATGTGCCAGGGCAAGAAGCTCACAGATTAATCTCCTGCTGCCTAAAACATACCTTCTCTTAAAATCTATTTAATTTATGCCTGTCGCTCTTTTTAACATACATAGCTAAACTTTTATATTTTTTTTCAGCTGCTTATCCAGAAACCAGTACATTTTCCTTTCTTGGAGCTGTAACTTAATAAAAGCCAAACCGTTTCTTTGCAAAGAGTTACAGCTCCTCCCAGATGAGTACATCTAGGTCAGGTTTCAGCCTGGCATAAATATTTTATGTTTGAGAACTAAAGGTCTCCAGAAATTGGGGTTCGTACTGGAACGCCTGACGTAGCCTCGACCATACCAGCACATGCGGGTGCTTGCTTTAATAAAAAAGCCCTTAATCTCATTTGGCTCTACCTCACTGGCAGCTTGAAGTACTTGAATCAAACAGTACAGCTGTGAATTGTGACACTGGCTGGATGGAAGCCCAGAAAACTTTTCCCAGAGAAAACCCTTGAGGGAGGGGAAAAAAAGAAAAAAAAGAAAAAAAAGAACAGAGAAAGAGAAAAGGAAGAAGGAGGAGGAGGGAAAAAAAGCTTCAACAACCAAAATACAATAGAGCCCAAATACAAAAGCCCACAGGCAAACTTTGCCCCCCTCCAACCTGAACCGGAAACCATCCAGACAACCAAAAGATAAATGGAATTCTTCTTTAAAAGGTTATTTTGTAAGGTAGAAGGGCCAACCTGAGTAGTCCTGAGCAATGGCCCCAGTCCATATTTTCTGCACAACAGCAAATAACCAAACTCCAGCAAAGGAATAGGAAAGCTGAATTATACCACTCTTTGAAAATCCATTTAAAAGAAAAGGGAGCTTTGATTTTTGTGAGGGAGAAGAAAAATATCTAACTGAGGAAATTAAAAGAGGGTTGGAAGCACAAGTACCATAAACCAGACCTAGCACAAGTGCTCTTGCAGTATTTATAATCTTATTTTTGCTTGAATCCTGATGATGATACCTTCCCCTAAAGCAAATAACTGAGCAGTAAGGAAAAACAAAACAACAAAACCATAGAAAGCACATCTGAATGGAAGGAAATGTTCTTTTTTAGAAGGCAGCAGCCGTACTCTGGAGTCATAAGGTCAAGAGGTGAATTTCTACTGAAGGAAAACATTAGGGCTGGATATTTCTCATCTGTCAGTCCCATTAAATAACATTTTTTAAGGACTGTGCATTGCGCCTTTCTTCAAGTTAGCAGGATAATAAAGATTCTGTTGCCTTTTGCAGATGTTTAAAGACATGATGTGAAAGACAAATTCTCCAGCTAAAACCCTCAAGAAATGTCACTTCTGTGTCTTACTGAAGGAGCTCCAGCACATTCTCTACATAAACATCTGCCGGAAACATTTCAAAAAGGAGGCTGTTTAAATAATGGCTTTTGTAGGCTCAGTTTGGTGGTTGTTTTTTTTTTCTTTTTTTAAGGAAAAGAAAATGAATTTGTGGAAAGTTCCCACTTCCAAAGCAACTTTCCTTTGCAAACATGCTTCAGCTAGGATGATCTGAGGAAGCAGCTGAAAAATGAAGAAGAAACACTGAAAATATTGCTTCAGAACATTCCATATCAATCACACCTCAGAGACATTCATAAATCAGCACTTTCTTTGACTTCAGGAAGTTGCTGCTCTTCATTGTTATGCTAACTTGTTTGTGACAATTATAGCAAGGCTCTCTTTACATAATAATTGGATTTTTCTATTAAATTTAACATACAAGGCGAAAAAAGACAAAATAATAACCAACATTCTGTCACAAAGTGGTACATTTGTGGCATAAACTGAGGAAAGGAAAAAGAATGGAAAGCAACTCGGTTTATAGGCTTCTTACTGTAATTTGACCCTTCATCTACGTGACTAACACACATCTACCTCCACTTCTCTATCCTTAAATGTCTGCCAGAGTGCTGGGTTCTGCAGTAACTGTGGCTGGGTAGTAAAGTGGGCTTAGATTTTGGATGGATTGATCTTACTTTATGTTTATTAGAAGAAAATCCACACTTCTGGACGCAGTAGTTCTATTTCAAACTGACAGAAGTCAGAGACACTTGGAAACCCCTCTCGGGAAGTTGCCCTATTGCCAAATATAAGGGTGTTTCTTCTAACAAGGACTATATATCCATGTTGTGGGGTTGGTGGTGGGGTGGTGTTTAATGCAGTCAATTAAAAGCTTCATTAAACCTAGCAGATTCCACATAAGAAAACTGGTAAGGATTTTGGAAATGATACTGTGGGTGTGCAAATGCCATTGGATGATTAATATTGTCATTCTAACATACAATGCTGTAGGGAGAGTTTTCACAAGAAATTTTATTATATAGAATATGGTTTTAGGATTAACATCAGATGTGTGACTGCTTCTTCAGGATAGAGATGGAGAATGATGAATCTACATCAATTTATCTGATAAGCAGTTCAGACCTTCCACCTCCTTAACTAAGAGAGAGTGCAGGGCAAGTGCTGCCAGGTACTGTGGGGAAACAAATAAAAAATAATCTGTTACAGTACTAGCAAGTAGAGTGGTACAGTATATTTTATACTCAGGTCAAAATCAGGAGAACAAAACAGGTATTGTCTGGTTGGAGACCTCTCTAATGGCACAGCTCAAGCAAGTGATTAGGAAAGAAAAGAATCTTCCACTTTTGCAGGGCTTTTCCATCGCTAATGCCCCTCCCTTGGTGTTATCTTCATCTGTGGATTTACACACAGTATACAGAAAAATCACTTTCAGAAAGTCCTTGATAATTTCTTCGGTAAAGTTCTCAAATGTAAGTGAAGCTATTTTGGCAGAGATATCTCTGAGGAAAAAGAGTTCCAAGAGGCCACATATTCATTGTTATCCTCTGGTTCTGGCTTTTTCTGGTGCTTGTCAGTGACAGCTCCATTGCTTAACATCCTTATTTCTTGTGCTATGCATAAAAGGTCCTTAAGTGTTAACCAACATACTCCTTCCTTTCTTCCTAAAAACCAAGAGAGGTGAAGACCCGATTTCCTTCTTGTTTAACATCTCTGATTTTCTCAAAGCTTACAGAGAGAGGAAAACTGCTTTCCAAGCTTAAATAAGGTAGGTGCAGAAAACCAGCAATATTTTCCAATTGTTTCTTATCTGCTGGTGATTTCTTTCACAAGTCACTAACGATTGTCTTTCTTGATGATTAGTTGCTATTGTATATCAGCTTGATTTTTGTATTCATATGCTTTCACAAAAAAGGTTGAAAGTTCAGCCTTTCCCACTTTTCCCATCATGTAATAAAACATCTTCTGTGTGATCTTAGCTCCCAGAATCCCTCGTGGCTTTGACTTCACTGCTGGACACAACCTTGTAAGATTTGAAGTTCACTGGGTTTGTGAAAAAAAATAAAGCCCTTCATTTGTGTGTCCCTTACAGATGCATCAAGAAGTCTGTGTGATGCAATATCCTCAGGCTAAAAGTGAGGCTAATTTTCTCTGTATGAAAATTATAAACATCTCATTTAACATTTCCTTTAATTAATCCATTTGCTTTTGTATAAAATGTATTTTTATATCTAGTGATAAGAAAAATGAAAATAACTATCTATGTAAGCTTTTAGAACATATTCGAGGATTTAAATGGAAAGACATCTGAATAATTCTGTGTAGGGGTAACTTAAGTAATAAAGGAGAGGGAAATTGATTCTTTCACCCTTTCCTACAAAGGAGCAAAGAAGGTCTTGGCTTCTTGCTAATTATACTCAAATGGTGATTGCTGATATTTACTCTACACTTTCTCTTAAAAAGCCCCTCTAAACTGTACAAATCTCCCTGCACCACTCTTTATCACAGCTGATAGACACCAGCTGTACTGTAAAACGAGAACTTTCTGAACAGACAATGATTATCTGTCAGTGGATAATATGCTGTTCTGAATCACTAATGCCCCTCTGCAGGTTCAACGATGGGATATCAGAACAAGCTTAAGCATGAGCTTAAATATTTGCATGCAATGAAAGCTGTGTCAGAAAGATGTCTGTGTTAAAATATTTGTGATAATGATTTATTTCGAGGACTTTTCTGCATAGTTTAGGACCCAATCATTTTGTGGAACATTTTACCATTCTGTGTAAGATTTCTGAGTGCAAGCCAGGCAGGGAATATACCTTTTTATTAGCAGAGTGGGTGTGATCTAGACAGGTGTAGTTTGATCTTTCCCACACTGACCTTCACATAACTTCATATCTGACCTGAATGAAGCTCTGCCTCAGGGGTAAGAAACAACTTGCTCACGGAGAAGAAAATGATTATGCTGCTGAGTTATGTGATGCAGCTTTATGAAATGGAGTGTATTTTGGGTATTTGACTACAAAGCCTCATGTTTTCACAATTATGCAGTGTATGCGAAGGCCCATTTCATTCACAGAACCCAAGGGGATGATACAAAGCTTCCTCTATAAACACAGGTTACAGCCTATTCACAAAGGTGCTGCATTGGTTCTTTTGTTTCATTAACTGCCATACTCTAATTGTTAATTTGTGGCTTCAATGCAAATCACAGCATTTTATCCCAGTAAGCAAAATTAGAATAGTTTTAGATTTGCACTTGGTGCTGTGTGAAAATGCCAAATCCCAAGTGTCAAGTTTGGTTCTCATGTTTTTGATTTTCAGAGACCTTTTTTAGTTGGGAAAGAAATATATCCCAATCGTTAGAGTTTGTAGGTTTATTTTACTATGAACAAATTTGTTTCTCTTTCACATTTCCGGGAGGCGAGAATATTTACTTTTATAAAAAGAAGAGAGTTGGGAACTTCAGCTTGCATAATTCCTCTGGATAAAGGATGCTGCATCTGTGTAGCAGCAGCTTCAGGTTCCAAACACTCTCCTGCATATGACATCTGACTAACACAAAGAATTCAATGAAAGGCCTGCCACTTCTACAAGCAAGAGCTTTACTATTCAAGGTAAAGGGCCAGGATTGTAGCAAGGGCTGTCAAGGACTAAAAATCTTTTGGCCTTTGGGCCCTTCTTGCATTTCAGTCAATATGAAGATTCCCTGGCATACACAGATACCATGGTGATGGCTGCATTAGTTTTTTAATTGCCAGATGTTTCAAAAAACTCTTTGAAGGAGTAGGCAGAGAAGGAAGATGATTGAATTTAAAAATAAGGGAAAAAAAGCCCTCAAACTTTCTCAATGTACTGATATTCTTCAAGGCAATGAGAGTGAGATGAAGGAGAGGGATAGAAGAAAAGCCATTACTATGTTTAGTTCCAGAAATTCTTCAATTATTGCTAGAAAAGCCATCTAAAAAGCACTTGAAATTGGTGATGTGTGCTGTTTACACTCTTTGGGAGAGGAGAAAAAAAATCAGAACAAAACCCCAAACATCTTCTCTAAAGAAGGGAAAGGTTAGAAATTATTTGTGCTGCATTGATCAATTTACCCGAGTTGTCTTTCGATGGATTGTATTAATGGAACTTCATTTTCTTTTATTCAGCTGCTGGCCAATTTCTCCTTGACTCTTAAAAAGATCAATGAACACATCTCACTATCTTTGTGCAAAATGAGCTTCTATTTTTTTCCTCAAAGTTTAAGGGACTTTATTATTTTCATTTGTAATGGATTTTTCTGTCTCTTTTTTCTTTCAGCCCCTGTTGTGATTTCTCTGATGTCTATCTATTCTTTCTTTTTCATGGATTTTGTCTAAACTACTCAGGTTTGCCATTCTGTAGGGTACCTGCAGGTAGGAAGTTATGTCTTTAGGTCCAGTAATGTACAAACACTTAAGATTACTCACAGCTCCTTCTTTAATGCTGGTGTGAATTGGAGGAACCATCACTAAAATGCGACTAGAATGAGAGCGTGTTGTTTGAGGAAATTCAACCAGCCATGTCAGTGAACTGAACTGTACTTGTAAACAGTCTCAGTAAAATCAATCAAATATTACTCAACACAAGAAAGGCTAACAAGGTATGGCCAGACAGAGTTAAATTTAAGCAGCAAGTGCTCTTTGGTTTGTTTGGGTTTTTTGTGTCGGTGTTGTTTTTTTTTGTTTGTTTGTTTTTTGCTGTTGTTGATTCTTGTTGTTGTTTGGGGTTTTTTTGGTGGTAGTTGTTGGTTTCTTGGGTGCTTTTTTCTGCCTTCCCCCCCCCTAGTTTTGACTGACTGTAACTACTTTTAACCCTATGTTTTCATTTTGGAACATAAATGACTGCCCTTTAAATGCGGCTCGTCTGGGATCTGCTCTTTGTTTACGAACATAAAACACATGTCACTTAAACAGCAATGTAATGACTTTGTGTGTCAACTCTTAGTTCCTTATACACTGCAATCTTAAACTCTGCAGAGAAATTCAGTAATGTGTTTAATCGTAATTTTGCCACAAATCCAGTCTCTTTCATGAAATGTTGACGAATGGAAAAAAGCCAATCCCAATAACTTTCCAACTCTACCAATAAGAAAAATTTTAATTCTGCCAGAACTTCTAACACTGAAAACTGTATTTGTAAAAGCAACCTCTCTTCCCCAGCAATGCTTAAATAATTCCTGGGAAAGGAAGTCGTTAACACGAAATTGTTAAAAATTACTCTGTTTTATTTCAGAAAAGCTGAAATATTCCACTCTGATTCTTATTTTAAAATTTAAAAAAAGAGAGTTTGAAATGACCATTTGAAATGTACTGCTGTGGTAAAGTCTTTGTAAAGACATTTCTGAATTTACTAATGACATTTTGTTGAAACTGATCTGCTCCCATAAGACACTGTGATTTAGGTAAAATGGCATTCACTGAGTTAAAAAGCTTTCAGTGAACAGTATTTAGCCTATAGGAACACTGGAAGTTACTGTAATTCCCATTATAAGAATCAACATTTATAGGCCTTGCTGAAGATGCCTGGGACTGCTTCTCCTAAAGTAGAAACAGGACATGTTAAGAGGGCTCAGTGTTTTGGCTCTTCCAAGACCCGTATCTGAAGACTGGGGCAGGAACTAATGATTTTTAAGGTCCTTTCCAACCCAAATCATTCTATGACTCTATGATTTTATGTTTACAACTTATATCCACCCAACACCTAGAGGGTTTAGCAATGTGCACAGATTCAGTAAAGCAAAGGAGTAAAACAACAGGTTTGCCTTCTGTACAAAAACATGGTTTAAAAAACAAAGACAAAACTCTCATTCCAAAATCCCAGAATGCCTGAAGTATTTCAGAAGTGGCAAAAGGAAAAGAAAAACGCTTTGGCAGTATTGTCACTGTCCATTTTCCCCATGCACAATCCTAGTCCTATATGCAACTCCTGCCTCCCTTTGGCTGCTGTGCTGCTGTTAATAAGCATGTGCTGTACATTTGGCAGGATTTCCACCTTCCACTTGCCATTTATTCCTTTTACAACCTCTGTTGTTATAGGTCTAGTGTAGCAAACTGCTGCTTTATGGGAATTTGCAGCCCACTTGACATATGGTACGGGATCACTGGCCAAAATGGCAGCAGAGCACACAGGATTTTACAACCCAAGTTCATTATCTGTCTTGTTCCAGGACTTATTTTGGCCTGTGCCCAATAGGAGCCTAAACTCCTAATCATATGATAGCAAGACTGGCTCCTCCACATATTTGTTGGACATCTCAATGGCTTCCACTCTTCTTGGAAGCAATAATGGACTGTGCTGGCATTCCCTCCCCATGAGCTGCCATGGCTGAGGGGTGTCAGCCTCTGCTTTTTCTCTCTGCTGGTGATCTTGTGACACCGAAACCATGGTGCTGCAAGTCTTCCCGTGCTAAACTTTCTGTATTTCTCAGAGTTGTGTGACTGATGGGTCAGGTCAGGGAAATCTCCCTTCCAAATGAGCCTGTTGAGGCTCACAATGAGATGACTGGCAATGTGGATTCATCCTAGCACTGGCACCGCTGCTCTTCTTCAACCAGCAGTCAGAGCAGTTTTACCAAGCGAGCGTCAAATGTGCAAAATTCATTCAGATGCAATTTTTAGGTTAAATATTCCAGCTTAGGTCTATTTTCACTGGAAAGACAGCAAGTTGAACTTTTCAACTACCCTTCTTATTTTCTTTCTGCTCAAATAAGAGTGAATTAATTATTATTTAAATTGCATAACTACACACTGTGTAAAAATCTCTTCACCAGGTTCTCTCTGGCTTTCTTGCCATGGGTATTGTTGACATTTTAATTTAGACACTCTGCTATGGGTGTTCTGTCCCTCACACTGATTGTCAGGAGAACCACATGTCACTTGTGAATTAAAACATTCCAGTGGAGACATTCACAGCACAAATCATTAGTTGCTCAATTTGATTCAAACCAGAAACATCTATCTCAAAACTTCTGTGCTTCTAAAGGGCGGCACGTCTGTCTCCCTTCCACCACGACCCCAGTGAAACATTGGCTTTCTGCAAAGTGTCTGAGGCCCCATTTCAGCTAAGGCTTCCCACTTACAGCATGAGTCCACCCAGAAAACTGTACAGAGCTGTGAGCCTGATGAATAAGACGAGCAGTGTTTTAAATTAAAAAAGGGAAAAAAAAAAGGTTTCTCAATAAAAATACTGTGTGGTTAAGCAAAGTTAATAGCAGAGACAGGTAACACAGCCAGGCTTTTTCCTGGCATCACGTATGTGCTGCATCCCAGGCTTCATCAATATCCACAGATTCTGGATTGTTGCTTCCGTGTACCCCAACTCCTTATGGCTTTTATTCTCTTCCTTTCATTTTCTTTCATTCTGGTTTCTCCTTATTGTTGTTGCTTCTTTGAAAAGATCAATGAACAGGTCTTACAGTCTTGGCGTAAAAAAAGCCACTATTTTCCTTTAAACTTTAAAAGAATTCATTATTATTATTATTTCTCGTAAGAGGGATGTTTGTATCTTCCTTCTTGCCTGTAGCCCCCCTGCAGCTAAACTTTCTGATGGTGCTTTGTGTTTAAAAGAGAATTAACTGCAAAGAATGCACAATTTGACTTAAAACATATTGATATTGTAAAATGAAGAGCCATTTAATGAATTTTTTGTCCCCAGTGAAGAACCAGTGTAAGGAACAGTAGGGGCTGCAAACAAGACTGAAAATGGCACTTTAATGGCAAAATGCATTTGTTTGAACAGTGTTTCCCTTTTTTAATGATTTTACAACATTTTCTCTCCTTTGTTCTCTTCATTAGCTGTCTGTGACCACAAACACATTTCAGTAAGAAAGGTAAAAAAATAAAACCATCCATCCAAATGCTTTTGACAACAGGAAAAACACCTATTAGTACATGAAAGCACTCCAGTTGGTTGGTGTCCTGTTTTGGACACACAAGAAAACCCTCAAAAACAAAATCCCAAATGACCAAAACTCCCCAGCAAGCTCTTTGCCTTGCAAAATTTTGCTTCCTGCCCATGAGAAGAAAGTAGGGCCTGGAGGAGGGGAAGTTGTTGACAGAGAAGATGCCATTAATATTTCTGGAATTGCAGGAGCATTGATACAACTGTTATTATTATAACAGCACTTACAAGCACTGTTGAACGTTAGGGATTGAAATACTGGTAGCTGTGTTTGAGGCTTTATTTATTAATGCCTGTAAAATGCTTTGAGATCTTCAATTACAGGACTTTTACAGAGAAAACTTTTATATTGTCTTTAGCCATGTTGGCCTCAATCCTCAGCTGAAAGTTGATAAATACAAGGGCCATACTGTCCTGTAATGTAAGTTAATGAAAAATAACCACAGACTTCTCTAACTTACATTGTTGTGGCTACTTGCATCCACTGGCTGGAGTTCCTTAGGGTACACTGTGTAAGGGTCAATCAGAGCATCTATTTTCTTATCATATTGCTCCAAAACCACGATGCTTCCTGCCAAAACATGAATTTTCTGTCTTCCACCCCACTGGCTCAATTCACTGAAGGATGTCAATTAGTACAACTCCAGAGCCTGCTCAATTCCATGCCCTTGGGGTGCTCACAGTATTTGTTGCTCTGTCCCTGTGCCACCTGTGCTGCAAGGATGTTCCCAGGTTGTATCAGTACAACCTCATATCCCACCACCCTTTCCAATCCATGCCCTCTAGTTGTGGGAACATGGCCTTGTGGTTGTGCAAACCTGGTTTGGTAGTGGCAGCTGTAAAAATACCAGTTTTTAAAAATAATAGTACTTTTTAACAAGTTCTTTTTACAGATCTTACTCTGGACCTTTTCAAGATCTGTCCTCAGCTTGGCGAGTGGCTGTTCCTTCCTCCTGTTCCCATTCCATCAAGCTGGGGAGACCTGGAGGTTCCCACCCCATTAGCTGAAAGCTGTCCTGTCTCCACCACCTCAACCATTCTCTGTCCTCTGATCCAGTCAATATTTCTTTGGCAGCACAAGCTTCCCTGGAATTTTCTCATTACTGTACATGGCAAAGCCAAAAGTCATTAATATGTGAGATATTCCACAGAGCCTTTTTGGCAAACCCAAGCATGGCACATATTTAATAGCAAACCATTTCCAAGGGAGCTGAATGTTTTAAATAGAATTATTTATACTGTCTCCTTTTTTCTCCTCCCTACTTGCAAAGTCAAACTACCTTAACTTGCCAGAAGTTCATTTCTCCAGACACAAGAGTGAGGGCAAGCATTTTAGAAACTTTAGATAAATGTCTCCTCTACTTAATCATTTAATACATAACAATTTGAAGACTCAGTATCTCAGGACATATCAGAATGAGATGAAAGCTCTAACTGTAGGAATATGGGACAGTTGTTTTGGTATTGACAGTGGGTAGCAGAAGACACTGCTTGGATTTTCTGGGAGAAGGGGAAAGGCTCCTTCATTCTGTGTTTGTTGTATGTTGCTGCTCTCTGTAACCATGGCTGGGGTTTTCTGCTGTAATCATGGAAAGGACACGAGAAAATCTATATTCAACATACGTGCCTGAAGTGTCCTCCAGTTTGAAATGTTCTACCATTTCAAGGGAGATTTATTGACCTTAGCATGGGAAAAGCAAGCAAGCCAGGCATCATTCTCCAAAAGGGGAAGGCACTTTCACTACAAGTCTAGAGATGAGGGAAACCCACCCCTGCCTTTCCTGTGTCAGCCTCCCCTGGCACATCAGACTGCAAATCTACACTAACTTGCAATTCCAGGTGTCATTTTGGGAGTATATATGTATGTATATAGGGAGGGAGGGGAGAAATTTTTCCTTGTGTTTTATTTTTCCTTTTTTAAATTATATCCTAAGTTGTGTAATATTAACTGAGGCTTGAAACAACACCTTAGCACATCGGAAAGGATTAGTAGCCACCATGTTAAGGTGACAATGTAATGAAATAACAACAAATTATTTCATAGTTTTCCAGTTTTTAAGATGTCTCCTCAATCTATAAAATTAATTACTACTCTATAAGGTTTTAAGTTTACTCAATTTTTAAAGAGAAAATCTTTAAAAAAAATAGCTTTCTGCAACAATCAAGGACATATTTAGATCCTGACTCACACTTGGACATTTTATAACTGATTGATAAATGACAACTTGCTGTTTAAGTACAATGTGATTAACAGTAAATAATATGTGATGGTTGTCATAGGCAATGAATGAAAAGAAGTCATATTTACTCACCATCTACAATACTTCATATCTACTTATAACAGACTAATACTTCTCCTGTAATAAATAACCATAACAAGGCCATAAATCAGCATTAAATGAAAGCACTGTTTTAGAAAGCCAAACTCAACATTACATGTTAGAAAAAGATTTTCAGCTTTTCTTAATAATAACTTGGTATTTGGTTTCTTCAGTCCCATTTACACTGCTGATTTTTCCTTAGCTAAATTCATTGAAATGCTAACGTAACTCCATAGGCTTTATCTACTAATGAAAACACCATCAAACATCTAAGTCCCAGTTGCATAAATGGGTTTCTTGCCTGAAATTAGCTCTGAGCACACAATATTATCACCTTTTACACAGGCAGTATGTTTTTAACATACTGAAGGCTGGTCTTAGACTGGCTACAACCCCCTACTCCTGACCTGTTGTGTGGGGTATTCATTCAGTGAGCTGCTGCTGCTTTAAAACCACCTGCCTTAAACTTTCATACCTGTTCTGCTGGTCTAACTAACTACTGATTAAAAGAAATAATTAGATAACACAAAGTTTTATAAACCTGCAGCATGGTTGGTAGGATGCTAGTTGTGTCCCTTCGCCCAATCAGACCTTGTACATGTGACACAGTATTGAGATAGGGATATATGTGCTTGATGATAAACCTCTCAAAAATTGAAATTCTGCAGAGGAATGAAGGAGGAATGCAGTACCTCACCCTGTGGTCCATCATGACTGAAAACATTTTTGGCTGGATGAGGAATTTTGAGTTTTAACAGTCTTCTCATTAAAACAATCTGTAGATAAAACTCAGTGCTATCCAGTGCTCCAGGGCTCTCTCTGACTGATCCAAGAGCTTTTGTTTACGACACAGACACCAATTGATTTACACTTTTTGCTTTCAACAAGCCTCTCATGAAGAACACAGTGACATGCTGAAGTGCCAAAGAAAGAAGGAAGGCACACTGATGAAAAACAGACATTGCAGCCATTAGCATCGATCAGCGATTGATCAGTGTATAAGCAAGCAAAGAGGTACAGGATGATTATTGTGTATAACAAAACCTCATTTAATCTTGTTCAAAAGGTGTATTTCCTGTGAAGAGGGTCTTTGGTTGGGAGGCACAAACTTCATTAGCACAAACCCAAGAGTCATGTGAGGAGCTTTGTCTTGGAGATTATGGCGGTCCATCCTTGTGCAGACAGGAGGATGTGAACACATTTTTCAAATGATGCATTAGTCAATCAATAGCTTCATGTCAAACAGGACTTTACCTATGTCCTTTGCTTATTTAATTAGATATTTTTCAAGACTGGCTAAAACCACATCACTACAGGAATATGATTGATTTTGGAGAATGAGTAGGGGAAGGAGAACAGCTGAGAAAGAGCCTGGTCTTCTGAGGTGCTGGGGATCCTGCACATGTGATGGATAACAAACCTTTGTGTTCAGTCAATAGCACTGATTTTGTTATGAGCAGGTTCTTCAAACTTAGATAAACCTGAAAGGGCATTCTTTTAAGTGGAAAAAACTCCACCCAACTGTCAACTTGACAGAGGTATGTGAGTTAACTCCTATTACACTCAGTCTGAGCTAAAACAACATCGCTTTTCACTCTCACCCCGAGACCTAACGAGCTTCAGCACTTGAGATGTGAAAGACCAATAACTTAATCCACTGTTTGAAGCAATCCCTATTTTTAAAGCAGTGCTGTATTTGATTAAGCCACTGTAAAGCTCAGCAGAGCTGTGTCAAGTTAAATTATATTCTTTAAAGTAAAAATGCCATTTTACATGAAATGTAAAACTTTGGTCTTATTGCATTTTTATAAGAGAACCAAGTACCATTTATTTACATCCAGACAGCCCCCATTAATAGCAATCTATAGCTGGCAGGTGCTACAGGCCTGGATGTGTTCTAAAGGACTAAAATATTGTCTTTTAGATTTACAGATTAAAAATATCGAACTGTTTTCAAAGGCATATACAGATTCCCTGAAATCATAGCCAAATAGTCACTCTGTGATTATCACAGAGTGATTATGCGAGTCCCAATATAATTTAAACATTGCTGCTTTTACCAAAAACTTTTAATCTCATCAAAACTGTCCTTGTTAGCTCAACAGAGTAGGTTTCCCACGATCCTATGTTGACTGGTATTTGCAACCTTGCCTTTCTTAAACCTGTTACCTGGGTCACTCCATTCTCACTCTCTAAATATTGGCACAACATTAGATTTCTTCTAGACCTCTGGAAACTCACCAGCATTCCAAGGCACTAAAAACCAACACTAAATGCTCGGACAGTTCCTTGGCCAACTCTGTGAAAACTATTGGATGCAGGTTGTTCAGATTCAACGTTATTATTAAAATGATCAACCTTGGCATTTTTGGAAAAGAAACTATTTCAGCAGCATAGTGGTCCTGTATGACTACATACCTTGGCTTTTCCTCAAATACAGAACAGAAATGTTTGTTGAGCACTTCTGATTTTTCTGCATCGTTATTAAGTATTCTATCATATCCACCTAGGAATACCCAAGCACGATGTTCTGGGAGTTAACCCCTACCCTGCAATCCAAGCATGTGCACATGCAGACACACGCACAGATTTTGATGTTTCACTGCCTTGACTGGAAGTTTTCTTTGTGTCCCTTGGTTCTCATAAGTTTTCTATTCTTTCTAACATCCAGGCCATGTGGTGTTACCAATTTACCGTTTCTCCCTTTCTTATACAACAGTGATGATAAAGGCTCATTTTCCTCCCAAGCTGGGTAGTTCAACAAGCGTCACCTTTATTTCTTGAACTCAGAATTGTGGTTTCTGAGACAGAAGCAGAAGCTCTGGGACTGCCTGTGGTGGGGCTGGTACAACATTCCCTCCGAATTTCAAACCTTATGAGAACGAGATTATCAAGGGGTCTCTGCCAACAGTTCTTGTTCTGCCCAAGGATCTTCCAGCCTTTAGTCTGCCATTGCAACAGAACAACATTATCCTGAGACACTCAAAATTCATTTAGTTTGTGACCTGAATCATACCTGCATTGCTATCTACCAAAATAAAGATACAAACAAATACAACAGAGCTGAAAATGACCACCAATGAGACTTAGTCCATATCTAATTATTGGTTATAAAAAAAAAATCATCATCACCAGGACTTTCACTGATTAAGTTCTAAATTCAGAAATGAGATACAGCATTGTTCAAGTCAGAAATGGTCATCTCTGAGAAGAATTCGTGGAAAAATGTATATGACACACCAGAGCAGTTGTGCCTTTGGCACTGGGGATCTCAAGTGCTCAATATATTCTTGCATCAGTAGCATCTTTCAAACATGTAGATGTTCTAAAAGAATGAAGTTATAGTTAAGTGAGTACTTAGGCAATAAAGGTTGTTTTTATTCAAACTTAAACAGGATTTGGAGGTCTTCAGGACTTCAAAATGTCCTATTTTCTTTTTGTATTTAAAGGGGGGTTCAGACTCATACCAGTTATTCAGATTTGCAGATATTGGCCAAAACAATCCAAACCTCAGCAGCCAACCTCTAAGTACCTCCTAAATGTATAATCCACATGTATTCTGTTTAACTGGAGAAGCATCTGATTTTGTCAGTGGACTGTAATGGCAAGAGGAACAAATTTGAACAGAGGGACAATCAAATTTTTGTCCCCCCACTTGCTAACACAGAGAGATGGAGCCTGTACTGTCTGGTCACTGAGAAGACAGCAGTAAATTCAATGACATTCACCCCACCTGTGATTTCCCTTATACTTTATAAATTAACTCTTTATATAGTGTGAGATTCAGGTGTTACACTGTGAGCTCACTGGCTGAAACAGCACCAACCATTTACCAGAATGCCTTGGGAACCTGAAAAAACTTTCCATACTGTGCTCCTGGGAACGTGAAGTTTTCTCTCACTGAGGTTAAAATGTTTGAAAAGTGGAGCCCTATATAAAATTCTGTTTGTGTAGCTGAAGTTCTGATGTTGTTTACCTGAAATGTTTCTATAATTCCTCAACTTCTGAGTTTCAGGTTGGTGATTTGCGAGTAGCAGATTGCACTCTCCTGAACTAAATCTAACAAGCGCCACAAAGTGAAAATAAACTGGAGACACTTGAAATAAAAATCACTTCAAGAAATCTAAGCGTGGTGGGGTTTTTTTGTGTTGGTTTTTTTTTTTTTTTTCCTCCCACTTTAAGCCAACTAAACTCCCAACACATTCTGATCATCTCGCCACAGTGTGTCTGTGCTGGTGACAACTGATTCATGTGTACATTTACATATCCCCTCAGTGCCAGCAGCAGAATACAAAATGGGTCCTCCTGCTCTGGCAGATGACACAGCGCTGGCAAATCAGGAGGAGCTGTCAAAAACAGCTGTCCATTAAAAGAGTTTGCTGAAACAACTAAGAGCTGTTTGAAAATGCTAGGTGGTAGAATTTAATTGGAGTAGCAACTGTTCAAAATTAAGATTAAAAAGGACCAGTCGGTACGGGTGGGTTTCAGGTTTTAAAGGGCTGTTTTTATATATGGATATTTACATTGGGGATATAAACAATTAAGTTTGCTGGTTTCCTGGGTTTCTCTCTGCTTATAGTCATGCTCCATTCTCTGGGTCAGAGGGTTTGGGCATGTCCATAACTTCTTTGTAGCACATTAAGCAGAGAAACTACCCACACTGGTGCCCTTTATTCTAGAGATAAAGGGAAAAAAGAGAAGTCCATGTTTTTTAAAAGCAGCCCGTCCGTGTGGGTGCAAACTCTATTCTGCTGCACTGCTGGTATGTTATTAGCTGCCCATGTGGACAGGGGATGTGGTTAGTTTTCCACAGTGGGAACAAAATGCAGGCACAGACGGCCCAAGCAGAGCTCCCAGCAAGTGTATTCCATTACACCACGCACCCTGTTTAAAGACCACATTTGTCTCAGCACATAAAATTGCATGCACATAAATGAAGGACTTTATGAAGTTTTCCCTTTAATATGAATGCAGTCTTGGGAAAAGAGACCACTGTAACCATCCAGAAAATTTCATTTTTCACTAGGAACTTGTTTTGAATGTGCTGGAGGCAACACTAAGCCCTGCTTTGGCTTAGGTGGTTCTCTGAATCAGAAACTTGACTGTGGAATAAATGTAGCAGAATAGAAACACAGGCAAGCAAAACTGTTTGGCAAAAATTAGAGATCCTGCATATTCTCCCTAGTTTAGTTGGATATTTTGTAGAACAAAACCATTTGAAAAAATACTCAAATGAAGTCAGTGTGTTTCACTTTGACAGTGTCAAACCAAAATTATTTTAATTGTGTGATATAAAAGGTTTTACATTTCCAAATTTTGCTCCCCCCCCCCTCAAAAAATACTCAAAAACCCAGGAAAAGGTTTCCTTTAAGCTCAAATAAAAGTGTTTTTCTTTTTGACTATTTTTTTTCTCTCTCTGCAGCAGCTCAAGCACAGGCAGGCAGAAGATCTGCATTTAGTTCTTCATTTTGAGACCAAGTCCTCATCACAGAGCCTCGGGCACTGACTCTACTTATGTGCTTTAGCTTGGCGCATCTGTAACTGTGTGTCTAAAACGTTTCTAGTACTTTGATTACTTGGTACTTATTCTTTTCCTCCCACAAGTAAAAATCTCCTTGTTTTTTCCCTTCAGAAAACAAACACTGTGTGGCACACTAACTGTGTCCTGTCCATCACAGGTCAATGAATTTGGTCTCAGGCAGTGAATCGAGAGAGGCCATAAATATTAAGTACAGAGCCATGATTTCTTCTGGCTTGAGATGCAAAGACCTACCATTAGAAAGAATTCAGAATAGTCACGGACATATTGCAATAGTGTTTTGTAAGTTTTAGTGCCATTGAGCATTTTTACCTTGGTTATACATTTTTAATATGTTGGACCTCAGCTTTGGTTTGTTTGCTTTAAAATGCAAGAAAAAAATCCCAAAAAACGTTGCAGCAAATCAAAAAGCACGCAGGCACTAAAATTAAATTTCCCATTCTGGAAGAAAATAGAAGTTGAAAAGGCATTAGGCTCAGTTTCCCAGCAGAAACCTTACAGTAATGCCTGTGACTGCAAGTCTATAGCTCAGTGTATGCAATACATTGCAACTAGAAGTAGCAGTGACAGCTGGTGGGTTAGTAAACAGATTTCATTTCAGTTTTTGTCTGAAAACGATACAAATTTTTCTTTAATATGATTCTTCACCGCATCTTCTGTTTCCATCCAATGATGAGGCCCTTTCCAATTTGTATCCAAGCCCTGTTAAATATTTTATTTGACTTAACACACATAAATGAAACAAACAAAAATCATTTTGAAACACTTGACTGAAGTGAGTAGTCTATGGGAATGAATAAAAAAATGTAGGTCCTAAATGAATTCGGAAGAGGATAAATATAAACAGAAAGCATGTTAACAGCCTTGTATGCACAGAGTGCCACACACAGCAACACAGCCCAACACATCATTTTAGAGTGTTTCAATTGAGCAGAGATGTATTTTTAATTCAATATTTTCTGAAATTTCCTTCAGGAAATTCCTTCAAGTAATTTCTTTCTTTTTGTTTTCCGTTCTTCCCTAAGCCACCTCAAAAGCCTTTGAACTGAGGTAGAATTATGGAAAAAAATCTTGGGCAAAAAATCTGAAGAAAGAAAATGCCTAAAGTGATCAAAATTCCACAATCTAATGACACAAAAGTGTGAAGGTTCACTCTGTTTCTTTGCATGGATATGTACAGGTGGGAAAGGAGAAAGAGGGCTTGCCAAATGGATTGGGCAATTTCAAGTTGAAAGAATAAAAATTCCTATTTGCATTTGCACTAAAAATTATACTTGACATCTATTTTATGGCAAACCATCTATAAGTGTTCACTGGCCAAAGGGTAAATTTTGAGTGAGATACCTCCCAGGAACAGGAACAGGGGTGGCTCAGGCACCTCTGTGTGTGCAGGGTGTAGCCTAAAGGCAACAGACAGACACATCTACGATGAAATCTGTTACTTCATTTTCCTTTTCATACCCAAATAATTTGTCCACACAGACAGATATTTGTAGATTAGCTAGAAACATCCAAACTATAATACAGCTTCACTTGTTCCTACCACTGCAACCTCTTGCTGCAGAGACTTTGCAGAAACAAAAAGACCCAGAATCCTTCAATATAAGTGAATAATAAAGTGACTCTGGATTGAAACTCTCCCTGTGGCTCTTGTGTGAGGTGAAAGGTTGTTGAGGCAGGACAGGACAGGACAGACCTGTGCTGTGATCAGAGCAGTGATCATGGAATCGAAGCCCTCATTAGTTTTGACATTACCTTTCCTCTCTTCTCTAACCAGTCACTAAGTATGGGTTTCATGTCCCTGGATGCTGCAGAATCCCATATTTCATGAGTATTAGCAGTGCATGCACCAGTATGTGAAAGAACAGCTTTAATATGAATTTGTAAATAAATCAATATACAACTGCATTGAAATCTAATACATTGCACAGACACTGATACAATCTTGCCATTAAAACCTCACCTTCTATTTCCTTTTATTAAGGCCTTTGCTTTTAAAGATCACTTGCTCTGCATGCTCTGTCCTACCTCCTGCTTCAAAACTCACAGTTCAGCAAGGAATAATCAGCCCTGGGTACCCCAATATATTATCTTTACAATGGTTTTGTTGTTGTTATTCTAGTCCAAAAACATCCTTGTGATTAAGAATAGGTGAGTCTAGGTAATGACAGTAACTGTGGAGCTAGAGATACCTGCTACCTGCAAAAAAATCCCAATAACATGATTTTAGTGCCACCACCGGCTGGTTCCATGGTGCAGTGGCACTAATAACCTACACCACATATTTACCATTAATAACTGGGACCCAATTTTGAATTCAAATGGGAAGTAATAAGTCCATGTGTTCATGCATGGGAGCTCCATGGTGGGAACAAAGATCTTTCATCCTCAGCTGAGCTACAGGTTGGCCTCAATAAAGAGAGAACTCTTAATTAAGAGTATTTTCTCTATTTCTGAGAAATATTGGCATTTTAAATAAGTTTTATAAAAGTTTTAGGAATTGAAGGTCTAGGAAATTACTCTAACAAGGTTCAGTGAGAGGAGATGGAAAAGGGCATTTCAAGAAGATAAAAAAATGTACAAGTTAACTGTATGTTTTATTGTACATAAAATATTCCATTGTATCATAGAATATCAGGAGTTGGAGGGGACCCACAAAGATCATCATATCCATATTTTCTCAATAGGGAGCTTTAATATTAACAAGCCTGATCATCTACAAAGTGTGAAGCAAATGCAGTACTGGATACTTTCTCATGGATTTGTTTCAAGGTGGCCACACAACGAGTAGAGTGACACATCCCTGAGGTGGAAGCTCTCAGACTTCCCTGAAATGATACTAAAACCTCTGCACACCAGGCCACTGGGAAGCTGTTTGAACTAACTAAAGCTGCCATGATGTTATCTATGGGAAAAAATCCAAAAGCAATCTCTCAGTCCAGCCACATACAGTGGGGTCAACTGCACGGGCAACACGGATCTCAGCCAGGGCAAAGGCAGCTCCGAATACAACTGTAAATTGGGAAACAGGGAAGGGGGATATAAAAAAAAACCAAGGGATCATTCTTAAATCAAAAGCTATGGCAGGTCACACTGCTCACTCATCTGTGTGTGCACTCCGTGATTCTCATTCAGTTCTTCTGGATTCTCAAACAAAGTGCAGAGTCCTAAAAATATTTGGAACTATTACAAAGCATAAATTATAAATGTGTCGAGAAAATGGAAAAAGGTGTCTTGGGCCTACTTAGAGCACAAAATGATCTCAACCATTATTCAACAATGATATGAAGATCTTTTATTTCATTTCTTCTTAACAGTTCCCTGTGTTTGCTATCATTTCTTGCCCAGCACCGTGTCAATAATTACTAAATTAGCAGGACGCCTGTACAATTTCAGCTAAAGTGTTATTACTGACAAGTCAAACAAAGAAAGCTGATCGAAAAGATGGGACTCCATCTCCTTATTTAAATGGACTGTGTTCAGAGAAGAAGATTGAAACTCCTTTTTCTTCAAAGGAAGAAGGGAAAGGTATAGTTTACATTTTGTGCTGCTCAAGGACAGAGAGTCAGAGGAAATGCCTTTTTAATGTAAACCTCTTTTCATTTCCAAGGGACAAAAATGAAGGTTATTTAAAAGAATCATGCTTGGTGGAAGAAGTAATTACGTATTTTTTTCAAATCTCAGAAGAATAATGCTTTTATATTTCCCTGAGATGACCCAATTCGCTTTGTGATGTGCTCCCTTAAATGTAAGTGTGTTGACTTCTCTGAACCTCATTGTTTTTAGCGTCTAAAGAAGCTCCTCTCATACCACAGTGTTGATTGATTTTGACTCTGTACCAATGCCCGAATATTCATAAAGCTATTGCTGGTCTATACAACCTACAAGTGAAAATGGGGTATAATATCTATTCCTGATATCTCCAAAATGCTCACGTGTCATGCCACGTTCAATTTGGTTTTTTTTCAAAAGTATTGCTCCAAATTTGTTACTCATTTGGGCTGGAGAGCTCCATAATCTGGGAGATCCTAACAGAATCCCAAGATCATGCAGACTTTTCTTAATATTTATTTAATGTTATTTCTTTTGGCAATTTTTGTTGGAATAAATATGAGTACCTATTTGCACCCCTTAATGTGTGAAACAGGATGCAGTTCTGTAACCTTTGTCAGAGGTATATCTACCTTTACTGCTTCATTATTCCAGTAGCTCTTTCCCCCCAAAAATATGAGCTCTTACTACCAGGATCGACAGCATTTGTGGTTTTTTAATACAAATCACCTATTTCAACACTGTTGGAAGAGTTCAGGGGCAAGGTTTTTAGGCAGCAGCCATGTAAATGTGGAAAAAAAGAAAAAGATTAAAGAATCATAATCACTCCATTATGGTAAAGCAGAAAAGGAGACAAATTTCGTCAGTCTTAGTCATCCAACGATTAGTATGTGCTACTCCCCTAAATCTGGAATTTATTTACTTGTTGTCACTTGTCATGTAAACAAGCCAACAGGGACTACTTAAATCTATAAAATTAGACATTAGGTTTTAGGCCCTTTCATGTTTTTTTGATTAGGTCTCACTGGCTCTCTGGGCGCTGCCTTAATGCAAATAAATAAACAGTGATAAAGCTAACTACAGCATCTCACTGACATTTTTCAAACCTTAAGAAACTATTTCATTTCAATTTTTTTGGCAAAAGTTTTGAGTTGAGCTCTCACTAGCTCCAAAGCAAGACAATTCTATTCCCACAGACCTGAACCCAGTTACTAATTTCACTTGTAGTACACCCTATTCTATTCCTTAATTCTCAGTTAAAGGAGTAACTGGTTTAATATCTGTCATCTGTTACTTGCAATTCTACAATCTCACAGGCCAGGGTCCAATTATGTGAACCATTATAAACCATTTTCTGGGTTAGAATCATTTAGAAATCTTCTTTTTCCCTTTAATCTGTCTGAAATGTTCCTCTTTTTTTTTTTTTTTTACAAAATTGATTGTTCTCAAAGGTTTACTTTTCATGAAAAAATGGAATACAGAAGACTTTTTTTTCCCCCCAAACACAAGTGTTTCAAAAATATGACCAACTGAAAGCAAAGAAACAGATTTGTACACAGATTTTTGGAAATGAGTGGCAATATTGCATTAGACGTCAAAAAAAGCACCAGTCATTTTTTAATGCTGAAGGTATTTTTGAAGCTGGCTGCAAAGTGATCTAGTAATGGTGCTAATGACTTATTCATTATTTTCTTTTTACTCAAAATCCTCTGTAAGACCTCAGGCATGCATTTTCAGTTTCCGAGAATGCCACAGAAAATGCAGAATGAATCAAAAGAATAAGAAAAATTGATCCTGAATCAGATAAAACTTGAGTTTTCACTGTATCACACAAGGAGAAGGGTTATTCTGTGAAAATGAAAGACAACAGATACTTGAATATACTTGTAGAATGCACAAATAGTCTGTGGTGCTCTAGGCCACAAACTATTTATTGAGGATAAAAATTTAGCAATAGACAAAAAAATTACTGAAGCTGTACTCTTGATTCAATTACAGAAAATTAAATACTTTAAATGGTACTTAATCTCCACAGAAAAAGGAAACAGCTTTTCTCAATGAGTAGATTACATCCTGTTATTTATTAGGGAGTTTCTCGCACTCTCTTGTGGGGCATCTGGTTCTGATCACTGCTTGAATCAGTCTGGGGAAGGAGGTGGAATTGGCCTGATCCTCCATAAGCACATTCACTACTACCTAAACAGAGCCATATCTGGGGTAACGTGTAGCTACACCTTTAGTAACGAGGAACAACATCCCACAAGGACAAAGGAACGTTCCCCTGCTATTGAGAGAACACGGCAGAAAAGGTTCAGCTACTCACACTGGACTTGGAGAAGTAGAGAATTTAAACCCCACATGTTTGTAAGAAAAATAATGCCATTTGGACAGCTTTGCATGAGGTTCATGTAAAGTCATTTTAGGGAGCGAGAAAATGGATGTCTACTTAACCATCTGTAATATTATTCCAGGAAAAACGTTTTCCTTATTCGCACGTTCCCAGCCTGTGCAGGAAGGAATGAGCAGGATTGCTTATGCTAGGATGGGTTTTCTTTTTAAGCAGAATCGTGATGGTGTTTACTTTGGCAGGAAACAAATTTAATGCTAGTTAAAACGTTTTTTGTTGACTTTTACACTCATTACATGCTGTTGCAGCAACTCATGAAAATTATTAATAGAAATACAAATAGCCAAATGTTGTTTAAAATCACTGTTTGTTGCCTTTGAGTCAAGTAATCAGATCTTTGTACGTTGAGAAACTGAGATATCGAAGGAAAATTTGGCATTCTGAGGAACTAGTTCATTGCAGAGTATTTTGCAATATTAATGTTGTATACGGAGAGTCTGGTATAAAGGTTTAAAGAAACTCTAAAGATTTCTTAGCTTATCTCCAAATTATTATTTTTTTATCACTAAGAGTCCGGAGGGAATGTTCATAACTTCAAAGAAATCACAGCAACAGTGTGACGCAAACAGTTACTTCCAACACAAAATCTCCTTGGCCAAGATTTATCTCCCCCCCCACACAAGGCAGTCAATTGAAGTATCAACCATAAAAACGCTGTTGCCCTACAGATAGGTGTTGGAGGAAAACAGGAATCTCATAAGGACAATTCAGATCCTAGAGAGGCTAAATTGCCTCCTTAAGGTGCCTCTCTCGCTCCATTGACTACATGGAGAGCCACAGGAGAGTATATTCTTAAGCACCCTAGTTAAGTGCCTAAAATTAGGTGGAATAAATCTGGGCCTTGCGGGTGAAAGTAATTTTATACGCGGGCCTGATTCATGTTTACGTGTTTTTCTCATGCTACATATGCATCTTAAGTGGTTTAAATGTGCACTTTTCTGTACCTGGGCCCATTAGTACATAAGTTTTTATCCCGTTACAAGTGGAGTGCAAAAAGAGGATTTAATAAAAATTGCAGTTTGTTCAACAAACAAGTCAATCAGCTTTGTGTATATAGTGGGATTCTATACCGTTCATGTGCCTAATCCTGTTCCTATCGAAATACTGTTGTATCTTTGGGAGACAGAGACTTGGTCTACCACAGTGCTGTTTTAAATTCTCAGTAAATACAACTCCATGGTGTCTATTAAGCAGGTGACCTTCCTAAGTGGTCAGCTGGTTCTGTTTGGTCTTCCTTCAAAATCTATAAAAATCTAAACTGAATATATGTCCACACATGCAGATGTGTGCAACCATGCATAAGAATTATTGGCTTACACTGTATTTTAGGCACAAGCTAAATTCGTCTGGCAATGAAAACTCACAGGAAAGGACTGAATCTTTTAAGTATCCCCTCATGGAGCTCTCTTGTAAATAGCATCCCCAAGGAGAAAATGTTATATCACACTTGAGTTTATAGAAAAGTGATCACCAACAGTTTTCAGAGCAGGCATGGGTCTCCACAGCTGGTGTTTTCCTGCTCCCACCATTCAAACAGCTGCATGTCTAAATTTCGACCACCCCTGAAAGTCTCCAGTCATGGAAACTGGACTCATATGCTTAATATTGTGTACACTGGCTTTTTCCTTTACAATAACTCAGAGTTTCCCACCTTCTGGTAGGAAAACATTGATTTAGTTGCAAGATCCTGACTGAGAACTAATTCTCAGGGAAGATGTAAATAGTGTGTGAAGACAAAACAAACCCAGAGCCCTGATCTCAGTGCCTGGTGTTTTTTGCAGTCTTCACACATGTTCCATCAATGCTCAGCTGGACGTACAGCTGAAGGAGTCCTTAACAAAAGTAATTTTGCAGGCAACAAAAATTTCTGGTAACAAAACCAATGTTTTAGCTGCCTGGGGCTGGTGCATCTTCTATGACATGATTTTTAGGAGAGGGTGCGTTTCTGGCCATTTTGTGAAAAGATGATTGCTCATTTGAGGGGACTGGGGCCTGGGATCTTCAGCTCATGTGAACTGACACAGTCTCCAGAAGCAGTGCCAACTGACACCTGCTGAGCTCCTGGCATGCCAAATTCAAATGGATGGACAAGTTTCACTCCCCAAATACCAAATGCTATGATGTCCTACATCAAACAGCCAATTACGTGTGGGCTGCTTCTAAACAAAAGTTTGTCTAATTGTTTCAGATACACCATCTGTTTCTGATCAAAACCATGGTGAAACTGCAATCCCTCATAAACATCATCCTAGATTTCTCTTTTGAATGAAATTAGATTAGTACTGAAGGGTATAACTTCAAAGAGCTCTGAGGTGCTGTTGTTATCCAAATGTACATGAGGCTCACAGGTCTTCTAAGACAAGAGGTCTTAAGGGAACAGCTATGTTTTTTTATTTTCACCTACAGGGAAAATACCATTAAAATGGCTTTTTCCAGTTGTTTTTTGCTGTGTTTCTAGAGAAAACTAGGCAGAATTGGTTCAGGATTTCTTCATTATTTTCATATAAAACCAATCTAAGATCAGTGGCTGAACAGATGTCAATAAATTTTTTAGCTGAAAGCCTCTCAGTGCCTTTTTTTTTTACTATGGAGATCTCTTCCCATCTAGATAGAAGTTTTGTCTTTAACTTCAGGATATTTCTTAATATACTGACCACAATAGTGTTTACATTCCCCAAGCAGGACTCCCTGCTTAGCCCATTCTTCTACTCAGAAATATTCTTCAGTGTAGCTGGCATGAGACAAAAAAGAAAACTTCCCTTGGACCAACACCAACACATTTCAACAAAGCTTCTGATCAAAGTGCAAGAAAGAAATGAGAAACAAGAAAGGCAATAGTTGCAACAGCTCAACAGCTAGTGTGGAATTTCTTTAGGGAACCAGAAACCATCCTTAAAGAATCTATATTGTGGCCTTAAAGTACGAGCAACATTTCAACAAAATGACAAGAAGAAAACTTTCATCAAGGCAGTTTAAACATTTCTGTCAGTTTAGGGGTCAAAGAGGCAGGATGGCAATGGATCTCAGGGGGGAAGGGCTTCCTCTGCAAGGGGTGAAGAGCAGGTGAAAAGGAGGGATGCATCTGGTTCCAGAAGTCTGGGTACCACCAGCACAATCCAGCAGTGTGGGTTTGCAATGCTTTATGGAAAATGTGTCCCTCTTTGTGACTGTTCCTATGACATTATGGGCAAAAGCTTCCTCTTGGTTAATGTGGTACAGCTCAATTGATCATAGCTGAATAGCTCCAGATGTAATAGTGTGGAATCTGTCCCGTTACATATATTTAAACCTGAACTCAGTGGATGAAAAGCAAATCCTTTGAATAACGAAAAAATAAAGAGAATAATGAAAGAATAAAGACGACACAGTATGACTGTGGCTTAAACACACCAACTCTGATCACAAGCCTGGTAATGAAACAGTGTTTACTGGCCATGATATTTTTATTTTCACTTAATCCAAAATATTTCCTGTGTGTAATTGCTTTGGAAGTTACAGCTCTAAGGCACGACACATTTTTGTGACGGTAACATCAACGTGTAGAGAAACATTAGTGCTCTGTGTCAAGCACACTTGAGTTTCTCAATACACTTGGAGGAAGATACTCATAAAGGCTCATCACAATGGCATGGAGGACTAATATTCCAGACAATTAGGCTTTCTGCTTCAGATGCGACAATTCAAATGCGGATGTCTTTAAAGCACATTTTCATCCCCTTTATTGCTCACAGGAGGAAAAGAGATGCCTTTTTTGTTTATAAAATGTAGGGCTGAAAACTGAACAGATGTTGGAGACTGTAATGTCTTGCTTTCACTGTTGCAGAAACCACCACTTGGTCATCTCATGCCCCTTTGCCACTAAATCTCATATAAATATGATTAGGACTTCAATTGTCATGGTTTGCAGAGGGTTATAGGGGTAGAAAACATAAAGCTGGAGTCAGCCATCTGAAAATCTTCCCTTTCCCTTCATGACATTTCCTTTAAAACTTACAAAATCTATGCTTGCTAAATAAAAGTGAAGGTCTTTGCCACCTGAATCTAAATTGAATATAATTGGATACTTGTATGTCAAAGCACTCAGAGACATAAATCCAGGTATCAGCACATCAATAGGAAGGCAATTGGGTCACAAGGTAACCTATAGTATATATGATATATCTTCTTAAAGCTGTTCTCAGAATCCAAGGAATTCTTTTGTTAGGCACTGAGTGGATGTCTCTTATTAAGGGGGTGTTTATAATGGTGGACAATGCGATTCAGATATAGAGCCTACACTAGTCTTCCATCAAAGGTAGAGAGAAACCTAATAGCCTAAAATAAATCTCTGCAATACTTCAATGGCAGAACATTTGAGCAATTTTTAAATGCAGTCGTGAGCATCAGAAATGTATCTGAACCTGACGGAGAGCACAAAGGTAAAGGAGACCTTGAAACGATCAAAACCCTGTCCAAGTAATTATGCAGACTATTTATAACATTTATTTTTCCTGCCCAAACTAGTTAAGAAGCCTCAGCCAACACAAGGAGGAACCCTGGCCTGGTGATATGGACAGAGGATTTCATGTTCCAACAAGGGATATAAAATGAAATTATAACTGCAGGCAGAAGTCTTACAAAATATTATTATGAAAGAAGAGAAGTCAAGAATAAAATTAAGTGATGAAATCCTAAACAGGAGGGAGTATTTTAATTTTACCTTGTCTTTAATTTAACAAGTTCCAAGTTCAATCACAACTGGTAAGGCCAGTGCTTACTGTAGAACATATCAAATCCATAATCATTTAGCTGAAAATGGGGTTATGATGACAGGGCAGCAGTCTCATTGCTAATGGTGGTTACTAAGTAGATCAGTAAAGCCAAGTACCTGACTCTGATAAACTGAAATGTGCAGGGTTTTTGATACAGTGACTTCATTTAGCACAGCCAAGTCTACAATACACTCAGACACACGTAATTCTGCTTTATGGCTCTCCTTACTGCACCATATGCACAGACTTCCCTCCCATCCCACCAAGCTATATAGATTTTCTAAATGCATGCAAATGTATCCAAGATGGCTCATTTTGTTATCAACTCCCCAAGTGCTAACATTCTAATCATTAACTAATTGTCTCTGTGCTCTATTGACAACTCGGCCACCTTCTTGCTAATTTTTGCTGACATGATGGAGGCCCTGAAGAACTGGGTTAACCTTTCAATGTCCATTGAAGATCCACAGGTCTGATGACGATTGATTGACCTGGCCTCTATGTTAGATAAAACCTCATCAGCTTTCCAAGTGATTTGTGTAATGAGGCGTCAGTAATTGACAACAGGTAAGTGAACTTAGAAGTCCCCTTCTTTATTTCTCTGCAAAAATGAGTAAAAAAATTCAAGTATCTGTAAGGAGTGCAAACTTGTGAAATTTGGCAGAAAATAGGGATGCCTATGTGTGCATTGTAATTTCATGTATTTTTTTTCTTACAGGTGTAATGTTCTCAAAATATATGGCACTTGGGTTCTCTTCTAACATATAAGTGATACGTGTCTTTTATAAATGCATATGTAAGTATACATATATAACACATATATATTGTATTTGGTTTGTTACAGAAGCATATGCTCACTCCTGTGCTCTCATAAAATCTTCTGCCTGGTTTAGGAGTCTATATAGTCCACATCAATCTGGATAATGATAACATAAAGCTACAAAATCTCTTCTGTTTCCAAATGCTTCCTGAATGTTCAAGGAATATGCTGTAGCTAGCCATCCGGATTCTTGGGTGCCCACCTAACCCTGGCTTTATTAAGACTAAGAATTAAATGCTCTCAGAAGCTCAGGATTTACCATGGTTTTAAGGCTACACAGCCCTACACCTGTTTTCTCAGTGGTGTTGTGGGAACAATGGAAAGTGCTGCAGCCTCACCTCTACATGAGCCAGCTCCGCTCCTCCCATTTTAAGTCATTTATATGTCCTTGCAAACAAATTTATTTAAAGCATGATTCACCTTTGTGCTCTCAAGAGGTACCCAAAATGACTAAAACTATTCTAAAAATAAAAAGGGAACAACCGAATTTGCTGTACCATAAACCTCTATGGTTGTTTTCTTTTAATTTTATGTTAAATAGCTATAAAGCTATCCACAAGGAACAATAATACAAGATGAAATAAGAGCAAATATTATTAACAAAGAGTGATCTTCTGTCTGACTCATCACAGCCAGCCAGAGAGCATGAAATGTTCCATGTGTGCAGACAGGCACAGACAGGAGATGTATACACCAAAAGCACACAAACATATGCTCAGAGGAAATATAAGTGTAGTATATCTGTTCAAAATTATTTGATTAAATTAGAAAAAAATCCCCCCCAAAAATTCTGAATTTTGTATCCAAGTCCGTCTGTGGAAAGACAGAAAATCTCCTGTCTTCCCTCTTTAGCAGTGTGTCCCTGCACTTTCTTCAATCCTTTCAATTTTTTTGTGCCAAAAACACTTGCAGTTTCCAGATAACTCTGATTTGGTGTCCATGTGGCCATCAGTGCTTTTCATCTGATGACACAGACAAAACTGGCAGCTCTTGTCAGAATCAAGCCAATACCATCTCACACACGTATGTGCAATTCTGTTTGATTATTTTCTACATTTTTTTTTTGCATCTTGAAGATTTTCAAGAGTCCACATACTTTCTTTTCAAAGCCATTATTTAGATTTGGCATTGTATCACTTATTGTAAGCTTGTATAATGATAATTAAAGAAATAGATTTCTAAAGAACATAACAATAGAATCATAGAATCACAGAATCATTTTGACTGGAAAAGAACTTTCAGATCATCAAGTCCAACTGTTACCCCAGCACTGCCAAACCCACCACTCAAGCATGTCCCCAAGTGCCACATCTACACATCTTTTAAATCCCTTCAAGGATGGTGACTCCACACTGCCCTGGGCAGCTGTGCCAGGGTTGAACAAACCTTTGGGCAATGAAATTTTCCTCAATATCCAAACTAAACCTGCCCTGGCACAACTTGAGGCAAAACCCCCCAAAGCAACATCCTACTATTGCTCAACAATAGCTCCTAACATAAAGGAAACACAAAGTATTTTAAAATGCTAGATCAAATGAAGACAGCGTTGATTGAAATGAAACATAATGGGTAAAATTCTGGCACAACTGAAATGAATGGCAAAGCTGTTGTTGACTTCAGTGGGCAAAGGATTTCTTTAATGTTTCTTATGTACCACAAGGGGTTGTTAAAGTCCAGTCCTGATTTTATTGGAGGAAACTACCAATTTCTTCAATTGAACTGCTTGAGGGTTATCACCTGAAAATCAAGAACTTGATAAAACAAGAAAACAAAGATACACCAACCACTTTCTTCCAGCCCATTATCAAAAGATGACAACCAGCCCTCAATCCTCATAAAATTCCAACTTTCCTCCTTATGATGCTAGGTGTAATTTTTTTGAGATACAGCTGGGTTGTTTTATATTTTTATTTTTAATCAGCAGGCATTGCTGCTCTTTGGGGACAGCCGTATTCAAAACTTTTGTCAGCATCAAATGAATCCCACAAAATGAGTTGGCACAGACTCCCTGCACCTGTGCTTTGTCCTGGTCACTTTGGTGCAGACACAGATTAGGTCTTACCTTTCCATAGGCAGAGACCACTAGGCTGTTCCTAAATACAGCCAGAGACCTGTTCAGTGCAGCACAGGAAAAAATCTGGCTGCATTTGGTTCTAGAAAAATTTGGATTTTGGGGAAGGTCATGAGGAGAGGCACTTTTGATTTGGGGCAACAATGACATAATTTTCCATAGTGAGTTACTGCCTGTCTTGGCTGCAAATCTCATTCTTCATCATTGTCCTGCACAGCATCAGTTCACAAGACCAGAACAGTACCAGTACCTTTTTATAAATTTTTAAAATTGAATTTAGCTAAAATAAGGCAGACAGAGATCGGAAATATAAATATGGGAAACATCCTACAGTAATTCAACATATTAGCATATTTTTAAAAAGGTCAGAAGTGTCTCGAATCCTAGGAACTGAATCTACAATAAATACACAAAATTAACAACCAACCTTTATAGGAGAGATAATTTTTATTTTAAGATACTTGTTACTTTCTTGTTTTAATATTTCTCTCTCTAAATAATGAATAGTTTCTGCATAATCAACTTCAGGATTGGATGAAAATTATTAAATTTTAGAATAATCTTTGTAGTATATATAAACCACATTATATAAATATGGAAGGAATAGATTTAAATGATTGTTTTATACATACATACATATATATATATATTTATTTATGCACATTAATATTTGTATATGCTCTCCTCTCTAAAAATCCTGGTATTTAAAAAGCACATCTAATGGCATCTTCTACCTATCATTTTAAAACTTAAGTGTTAACACGGTGCACTGCAAATAAACCTTGTTTAATATTATTTGTTCTATTGTGAAAAATATACATGTGAGTGATGTTTAATATGTAAAAACATTAAAAATAATCAAATCACACTTGTATTTAAACTATTGGAAATAGCAGCTAACTAAAAACAGAAGCATGAGGTCTTGATGGAATGTATAGCATACAAAGTACTCTTTTTATTGATAAAATATGTTGCATCTTCTATATTAGATGGTATTTAATGAAGTAAAATCTAAACCGTGTGACGATGCTTATGTTAACAACCAATAGTGAGAAAAGGACATTTATTAGTTAACTAAGAATTCATCAATTTTATATCACTACATAATTTTTTAATTAATGCAATATCAAAGGCTTATGAGAAAATTTTGATAGTTGAAGTGACAGAGCCTTGACATGGGTATGGAGTCTATGGGTACTGTTTTCAAGAGCACTTAAGTGATTTAGGAACTTGAGTCTGCCTGACTCTCAAAGAAAACTTTTTAAGCGGTCTGTGTAGCACAGATCTGCTCCGGAGCACACACAGCAGTGGGAGGTCAATGGAAACATTCACACTTCCATCAGCTGCCTTAGATCTATACCTCCTTCCTACAGATTTGATGCATTCCCCCACTATAGGCTGCAGTGAGGAATTTGTGACTCTTTGGGGTAGGCATGGGTCTGGTGAGGGAATTCATCGCATGGATTGTACCTTTGGCCAATTTGAATGCAATTTTTTCCTTTGCTGCACTTTTTCTCTATTAGCTCCAATCAAGAACTATTCCCCTTGTTGAAATCCCAAACAGGGCAAAGGAAACCCAGGAGTTACTTGGATGGTATAACAAAGGGCCATTATTTATTATCTTACCTAAATCAGATTCCACAAATCTCAGTTTTAAGCTGAGAGAACAATGAATCATATAGCAAGTGTTGGGTGAGGACCATTTCTGGTTGTTTCCACATTAAAACAAGGTAGGTGTGAAAATTCCACAGCACTAGTAGGACCAAGGCTCACAGTAACACTCCCTCCTCTCTGCTGGTTCCTATTACCATAAGCAAAGCAGAAATCTGGCATCCATTACTAACGACAATAAGTAAACCTGGTGCTTAATCAATCTAATAAAGAATGTTGTTGCCTTGGGCAATTGCTTGTGTATGTTGCCTGCCCACAGGACCACCAAGCTGAGCATCAGCAGAATTCCAGCTTTGGCTCAACCCACATGTGCTCGTGTTTTCCTGTTTCTAATGTAATTATTTTAAGTTATTCACAACATTATTAGGCTTTCATATAAAGGGTGTTTTGGTGGTTACAGTTTTCTTAGGGGTGATCTCTTCAAACCCTGTTCACTATCTCATGACCAATCTTCTTTAGCACTTGCTCTGAAAACAAACACATGGGTACAAAAGTAATTTCTCCTTTGTATGGTGAAGGTCCCAGCATGGGCTGTTTCTGATGTAATGCTGGGAAAGGAACTGTCTCCTATATCTGACATAAATTACTTCAGGCAGAAGACTAGAAGTACATCAAGCTCCTGTACTGTTGCACTTTTTCTGAATAATTATACATGAAAGGAGATCATACTCTCTTCTGCTGCTCCCACCCACTCCAACCTGGCTTTGACCAGGGATTCTTGTCTGAAACCTGAGAAATCTTCATGAAAAACAGTTTTGCAAAACCTGATATTAGTTTCACAAACAGGTCTGGTCTATTTTCAGTGACAAGTGTTTTCTAAGAAATTCCCAGCTGGCTCTATTGCAATTCCTAATCCATTGTCCATAACTTTAGCTCTGTATTGCCTGATACATTCTGCACTGAATACAGAGGCTGGAGCTCAGTAACAGCATTTTCCCTAGATTCACTTTTCTTCTGTGCTCTCATCTAGACTTCCTCTGATCTGAAAAGCTGAGGGAGCTTCCTTTTCATGATCCCAGTGGAAGTGAGGTAAGGCTGGCCATCAGACCAGGTACTTCTCAGGTGATCTGCTGGAGGAATAAATTTTTCCTGAAATTATTCTACTGAAGTTTTGCACTTAAAGAGACCTCTTACAAAGGTCAGCAGAAGTTTGGACTCAAGAACAGTTTCTTGCCATTTCCTAGTGGACAAGAATCACAGAATGATTAAGGTTGAAAGAGATCACTGGAGGTCATCTAGTCCAACCTCCCTGCTCAAGCAGGGTCCCCTAGACCACATTACTCAGGATTGTGTCCAGACAGCTTTTGAATATCTCCAGAGAAGGAGACTTCTCAAGCTCTCTGGGCAACCTGTTCCACTGCTCCTATCCAAGGATCTCAGCTATCAGAAAAACAGGATGGTCCCCAGTGGGTCTGCAGGAGATGCAAAGCATCAAAGGCATTAAAAAGTCCACATTTTCTTCCCCCCAGAGATCCATTAATACCTGGGACTTATTGCTTCTAGAGAAGAAGTTGGGTTAAGGTCCCTCTCTTGAAATCTCTGTGCCAGATAAATTCTAAACTTGCAGGATCAATACATTGCTCTCCTTCTCCAAGCAGTACTTTGAGACGGTGTTCTGCACTGAGGTCAGAGGGGTTTAGAAGAAATTTATTAGTGATGACTTTAAAGATGCCACTGACCTCTGTTTTCTACTTTTGCATCACAAACCAATTGCTATCTGACAACATAATGAAAGATTAAATAGAGTTGTCTGCTGTGATTACAATATTTTAATGTCATGTTGGCTATTTATTGTCCAATTACAACAGCGATGTCTGAGGCCTTCAGAGAAAGAGCCCACTAAGATGCTGTTTTCATCTGTGGTGAGGGGCAATGTGCCCACTGGTCACTGCATGAGCCCAGGCTGCACCCTGAGGGTCCACACACACCCAAACACACAATCACAGAACATCCTGAGTTGGGAGGGACCCACAAGGATCCTCAAAGCCCACAAATTCTGTGGGAAGCTACCTCCACAAGGACTGACTCTACCTTCCACTTTCATTACCAATGTAATTTTTGCCTCTGCTCTCTACAGCTTTTTCTAAAAGGTCTGAAAACAAGCAATCAGAACCAAAGGAATTATTTTTGGTTTAATACCTTAACAACTGACTTGCTTTACCTTGCACTGACAAGTCATTCCTTCTGCACTCAGAGTTTGTACCTGCTCTTTCTGTTGATGAAATTTCCACGGTTTCCTCCCCTGAGTTTCCATGGAAATAGTTTATTATAGTTGTCAAGGATAGGCAATCCAAATACATTTTAAAGAAGCAGAAGGTAAAAAACTTTCCCAAACAAACTTGTAGCAGTCAACATCTTCCATCAATACTTTATTTCTTTCTTGGGTTTTTGTTTGTTTGGTTGGTTTTGGTTTTGGTTTTTTTTCCTTATTAAATAGGCAGATTCAGTGTCTGCATTAAATCATAGAACCCTATAATGGTATGGGTTGGGAGGAACCTTAAAGACCATCTAGTTCCAACCCCTTGCCATTGGCAGGGACACCTTCCACTATCCCAGGTTGCTCCAAACCCCATCCAACCTGGCCTTGGACACTTCCAGGGATGGGGCAGCCACAGCTTCTCTGGGCAACCTGTGCCAGGGCCTCCCCACCCTCATAGGGAAGAATTTCTGCCTAATATCTAATCTAAACCTTCCCTCCTTCAGATTAATGTCATTCCCCCTTGTCCTATCATAGAATGCCCTTGTAAAAAGACCATCCCCAGCAATGGAGAAAGTATTATTTTAACACACTTAGAAATGGAGAAACTCTATAAAAAGATAAAACTTTGGAATAACACAGATGAACTTTTAAGCATGTTGGTATAAATTACTTTTTTTTCTCTATTGCAAGGCAGAAGGAGGAAAAGGTAATCAATATTATTCAAGGTTCATTTAAGTAAATCCAAATGTTAATAAACAAACTATTAATTTTTTTCTTGAAAAAGACCTTATTGGCATTTAATATTTTTAGGGCTACATGACAGTTCTGTAAGGGCACAGCCCAATTACCCCCATGAAGACTATGTGTTTCCAGGAGTAAAGACAAAATAATCTCAAAATACTCAACTATTTCCAAATGACATCTACAAATACCTTAACTCCCAAACCACTTTTTATCTTTACAGTACTCCTCACAGTGCTTTACTTATGCAAGTACTCAAATTAATCTGTAGCTCAGCCAGCCACATCCTCATCTTTGTCTTTAACAAAAAATAGGTTTCAATATAAAAATTCCTTGAGTTGTTCATAATTTCCTTATTGTCGATAAATATTAAGCATGTTATATAAACTGCATTAAATTTACTGCTGCTATAAGATGTTGAAATACTGTTTTAATAAAAATGACTCCAATCAAGTTTAAGTTTTAGTGATGATGACATTATTCCCATAGATTATCTCAGGCCACTTTGAGAACTCAGTAAAGACAAATCATCAGCCCCATAGTACTGAACAGTTCAAGCAAAAGTATGAAAAGTTGGGAATTTTCCCTTAAATTTTTAGGAATCCTCCACAAGGGGCCTTACAATGTAAACCTACACTAGAATAGCTGGGTATTATTTTTAATTTCCCTTTGGTCATGCCTTTTTTTACTAGGCTTTCATTTGTATCTCATTATTTCTAATGATTATCCCCAATTCAAAAGTGAATTATGTCAGTAGGGAAACTTCTGTTACGTTCAGCAGACTTTGATTGAAATGTTAATTTTGTATTTTCCTACGCTTAAATTTTAAATAATTTTCTTTAAAATAATTTTTTTATAACGCCTTCAACACACGGGCAGGAGACATATTTCAATTGAAATTATCCCCAAGGAATAATATTTTTTTTATAAAATGCATATATTAACTTTTCTTATTAGCACAGTTTAAAGTTTACATATATGTGTACATGGAATAGCAACACAACTACTCTCATCCTTTTTTATTTTTCTATTTTTAAAATACAATGGGTTCTTTTTTACTAGAGCCAGTCTGTGACTGGTATCGAAATCTTATTCTGTGCCTAAGAAATGTAGGGTTGGATGAATTTCCTCTGGATTTTTCAAAATAAGCTTTGTGCTAATTTGTAATTTTCTATTTAGCAGACGATGAAAATTGTCAAATGGGAATTTTCCATGCAATTTGTGCTTTTCCAATGTTATTTCTGTGGCTAGAACCTATTAATACAAACTGCATTAAAACCCTCAGCTTCCATTGATGCTGTTCATACAGTCAGAGCTTTCACTATAATTTTACTATTTGATAGATGTTAGATATTTAACTCCTGTCATTTTTGCTTTTAAACAGACATTCCAGTTCACCAGCAATGAAATATCCTTCCAAAAAGTTTTCCTGCCTTAGTTGTTTGATAAAGACCTTTTAATTTTTGTGCAGCTAAAGAAAGGGGAAAAAATCCTTTATGTGTGTGGCTTTTGGATATTGGTAAGAAAAATGTGAGCAGAGTAGGGAGCAGGGGGAATCTTGTTCAGATATTGTGATGTGAAGGTTTTTCTCTCTCATCTCCCAAACCCTGTAGATGGAGCCCTCCACTAAGATCTTGCTGTATCTCTAGCACAGATTGACTTCTTTTGGGTTGATGATGATTGATCGTGTTGTTTTCTTCATTACTTTAAACCTAATCAGTGCTTGGTGTAATTTGAGTAATGATTGCTCATTATTGGCAATTGTGAAGTTTAAGGCTTTCTTCATTTTACCTCACAAGACAGTCAGTTGGGAGATTCTCGTACATCCCCATTTGGGCAATGTTTGAGGTAAGGGAAGGGGGAACCATCATCAGTGATAGGTGTTAGTGAAAGCTTTCTGCAAGTTCATTACTGTATGTCTTCTTGGCAGGGGGCTCCTGGTCTTACCCCCATCATCATCAGATCTCATCATGGAAAAATGAGTTTCTTAGCAGACTATGTCATTTAGGCCTTACTGAAATGCCTCAGTTCAATAAATCACGCTATTTCCTAATATTTTGTCTTATAAAGCGATATGTATGAATTTGCAAATAAAAGGGTTTTTCACTTCCCCTTAGCCCCCCTCCCAAATGGAAAGAAGACAGTGAATGAGGATACAGGCCGAAACGATATAGTTTCTCATTACCCAAATTCTGCTGCTAACTTTGTTATTTTGAATTAAGAATAAGGGGAATTACTGCATAATGGAGTGGTTGATTTACAGGTGTTAAGCTTGGTAAGCAGAGGCAAAGATGCTAAGCTGTTCCTTACACGAAGGACACACCATGGGAGTCTGGCTAAGCCCTCTGTTTGTGCTGAAATTATGCTAAGGACATAATGAAAATCTATATAAATAAGAACATTTCAGATTCATGGTTCTGGGAGTGAGGACAGTTTTTCTTCCTGGGCCTAATTCCACAGGTACAGCTACAGCACTACCTAACAGTAGATGATTATATATAATGATTTATCCAAACATAGCAATAAGGGAAAAAATGAATCCTTCCCATATTATCGGTAATTCCTACCAACTGCTTCAACCATGTTAAGCCAAAAGTCACATGTGATGTTTTATCAGTTCAAAAAATTGCTGTGGAGTTGAGATAAAACACATGGTGCTTGCATTAGACACCACAGTTTTATCCATTCTATTTTCAATGCTTGCCTTGACCCAGAGAACATGATAGCTGATAATTTAATTAAAACATTGGGATTTTTCTTCAGTTGTCTTTTACATCCATTAAAAAAAAATATCCGCACTAAAAACAAAACGTATGAACCTCGATTTGTTCTACAGCAAACCAGCTAATTCTGGGGTGAAAAGGTGCCCAGAGACATCAACGGAACATTACGTGGAGCTATTCTCTCTCCCCGTAATTCCACGAGGCGTTTTTGTAGCACGGGAAGCAGGGATGCTTTTCTCTCTGTGCCTTCCCGAGCTGACATCTGAGAGCCACGAGCGTGGTATCAGTGACACACTCGGTAACGGAGGTGCCTTCAGAGGAGGAGGTTACGTGTGTCCTACCCGACATGATCACACTCAGCCTCGGGGGCACTTTCAGTGCATGCAGTAGCACTGATAGAGAGAATCTTAGCGACAGCCCAGGCGCCTGCTGGAGGGGACAAGATATCTCATTTGCTTAAGTTAGACCAGAGGACCCCACCATGGATAAAGCTCAGCTATTTTTTTATTATTATTATTATTTTTTTTCCCCTTCTTTTCACTGTTTTTTCTTGAAGGAAACACTCCCTTCTATGACTGTGCAAGCAAAAATAAATACATTCTGATATTATAACATCACAATAATGCGATCGTTTGAATTCATACCGAGAACAGTAAAAACAATATGCTTTCTGATTGAATTATTCAAGCTCGTAGCTTTTAAGTTTCAATTATAGTTACAAACACTGTATGCAAGGGAAACTGAACAATAAACAGCATTTTCTAGCTGAGGTATAAAAAGCAGTGAGTTGCGGAAAATGATTTTTTTTAAAGATGAAAGTGTAGCCCATCATTAAGATCAAATCTATGAGAGTAGAAACTCTGTTGCTACAGTACACTACTCCAGATGTAATCCCACACAGACTTCCTTGGCTATGATTCCGACTTATTCAGTAATTACAAGCAACAAAGAAAACAGGCGCCTGATAAGTGTATGTTCAAATACTGAGTTTAGATGAAAAGTAATATGCAAAGCCATTAAAAGAAGTATAGAAAGCAAAAAGATATTTTAAATTCTTCTTCAGAAATGCAAAAAATATTGCATGGTTGTAAACAAAAAAAAAAACAACCCACAAATGGTTTGTCATTGTTTGTAAAAATGCACAGGGAAATACTAAAGGCTGAGTGCGTGTTGGTGTCTGTGTGGTTTCTCAGATAAGGATTTGGACTAGCAGCATTTATGTCTTAGAACACTTCTGCAGAATATGTTATAGTCTTACAGGCCTATGTATGCAGAAAAAAACTACATACTGGAACGTAGGCATATGTGAATGAAAATAAATAAGAATCATCCAACTTAATAAAGATTAAAACCATAACAGAAAACCAGAGTATTTATAGCCCTAAATTGACTCACTATGTTTTTACTATAATCCGTGTTACTGATTCTACCCCCCTGAACAATTCTGTGATATGTCTTCATTTGGGGGCTGATGCTACAAGCATGTGTGCATGTATTTATAATTTCTTTACTAGTACCACAGAACCAGCTGCACTGCCTTGGTGGTTGGCATTGCTGACCTAATGAGGCAAAACCATGTCTTGCTGCTTAACTTGATGCTCTGTGAGCAGCCAAACTTAAGTCAAATGTTGAAGTTATTCTTCCAAAACACACAGAATGGAACCACCTCATGTTTTAGCTGCTCTCATGATTTTTCTTCTGAACTCAGGACAAAAAATGGTATTGCCAGCTTCATAAATAGTTATCAGTAAATTTACTTTTTATAGGGATTATCCTTTTGCTACATTTTAAAATGTAAAAGTGAAGAGGTCCTTTTCTGTTTGAGAATCAAAATTGAAATTTCAATCGATCGAAAATTTACTTCTTCCCTCAAATGCCACTTTTTAATGGAAGCTATTCATGGTCCAAACCATTCAATTTGCTGCAGTGCCTAGAAGAATTTTTTACTATGCAGGCACATTGGAAACTACTGTTTCTTCCCAGCGAGTTCCTGGAGATCCCAGAACTCCTGAGTACTGGTCAGATGGTTTTAAATGGCAATACAGTCTTCTCCTTTTCTAGTCCTTGGCTACTTGTTTGTGCTCTGGCAGAAAAGTCATGAGAAAAGAAATGTCTGTGTGTGCTAGGTTGGTTTGCAGGTGGATCTGCTCCTTGACCTAATTCTGCCAGGGCTGGTAGGAGGTCAGTACCCATGAAGAGAGGTAAGACTTCTTTTGCTAGCAGGGTTGGTTTATATCATTAAGATGTTCACCAAACCACAGTCTAATCTATCTTTAATCTAAATTTATCTTTAACTTCTTTAATAATGCAATGCCTTTTACCTTCAGTCTGAAAGGGGACAGCAAACAAGTTGGAGAACCATAAATGTAAGGAAGGACAGTTATGTTTCACAGCTTATATTGCTTTGCAGTTTTATTTTATATAAGGAAATAACTGTGGGAGACAGATTAATGTGGCTGAATCTACATTTGTATTTTTTAGCATGAACTTGAAGCCATTTTTATATAGGTAAATAAAATATATGACCAGGTTACATTTAAGTAGATGGCAGATGAACAAAACTAGGCATATGAGGTTTAGACATGAGCACAAAATTAAATATTAAAAGCAATTTTTTCCTTTCTAATTGAATTTTGCTTTGAGATTTAATTTCTTGGTAAGCAGTAGATATATATATAGGTCCATTCACATAAATAAAGAATTTCTAAAACCAGGATTTTCACTTTTTGGCATATTTTTCATCATTTATCATCATGATTACTTTTAGATTAGAGCAATATGTATTCCCATTTTAAGTTGTTTTGAAAGAGATTCAATATTGATTGCACGTGTTTTCCCACATCAACATGAACAGAAAATGAATGATAAATACATTCTCTATGGATGTTTTGAATACAGCAACATTTGGGGGTTAATGAAGGTAAAGAAAAAGCTCTCAGATAGAATCATTGGCCTTCTGCCACAAAACTGGAGAAGTAAACTGGAGCTGTAATTTCCAGTTCTGAGGGAGCTGAAATAAGACAGCAAAATTCCAGGGCTCCAGGCACAGCACATCTCCCTGCACGTGAAGTTTAGGTCCATGCTCCCCCATGAATGGAGTGCCATGAAGTTGTATTAACTGATGGAAACTATGGTCTAGTGGCCACAGTGGTATTCCTCTTTTATTTGGACATATTGGAAGGAGAGGTGGATAGATGATACCATATGTCAGAAATAATTACAATGCTATTGAGTCTCAGTATGACAAAGAGGAAAGTAATGACTCTGGCTAAGGCCAGAGAGAATATAAAGCAATATTTTTTGGGGAAAAAAAAAAAAGGTCATTGTCTGGGAAGATCACCAGAACTGGGGCTGGGTGAAAATAGCAAATTTTGAAGCCAATTCTTCTGGTTTTCAAGGAAGACAACAATTTACATCGCTGATAATTCATAGGCAATTTCAATTAACTATTTGTGCATCCTAGAAGAAGCCAAAAGTATCTTTTCAGATAGATTTTCACATTTCAGAGCTGATTGACACATGTCATCCAAAAGCAAAACCATACTTGCTGCCCTCAGTGTGGATGTTGCTGAGACTTCCAAGCATCACAAAGAGTAACCCATAAGAACAGACTGCAGGAGGACTAGCTTTTGAGGAAGCAAATTTTGAAGAATCAAAATGAAGAAAAATGAAGAATCACAGCACAGCTTCTTCATTGCTAGTGGGGCAAACGTGTCTCAATTGATCATGGAAAAACTCATGTATGTTCTGAGTGCATTTGATGTGTTTCATTGAGCAAAGAGAACTTAGCTAAAAGACATCATGGCTGTCCTGAGAGATGATTAACAAGGTTAATTTGCATGAGAAATTGGTGCAACTCTGAAACAGAAAAATATTGCAGCAACACACCCCTCAGAGAGACAAATGAAGCCAATAAGAGGAGCATGAAAGACCTGAGAGTGATACTCGCAAGATTTATCTAAAAATCAACAACTGAACTGACTGGAAAGCTGAGAGGCCTCACTAAAATACACCCTGGATTTACTAAATTGCTCCTGCCAGAGGATTTTTTGTCTCTAAAGCTCAGAAGCGTTCCCAGTGGGGAAGAGCAACAAATATGAGCTATTTACTAGAAATCGTCTAAGGCAATACATATACTTCCCAAATCGTTCTTAGAAATGTTCAGTGCTATTTAAAATGACAGCAAACATTGTCCAGCAAGTTTAGTGCAGAGCCAGACCAGAAGAACGAGGCCAATTTGTACCAGATGAAGAGCCAAGGCACAGAGACACCTCCTGGTACAGGGCTGTGCCTCTGGCTGCACTGACTGGAAACCTCCCACCACAGCCCTCGAGGAACTTTGCTGATAAAGGGATTTGGGAGCTTTTCTAGACCACTAGTGGCTCAGTGATGGAAATTTCTCCATCTGTATGAGATAGCCAGAGTTTTTAATTCTCGGAGTCCCTCATCACTGCCTTGGCAATAGAGGCAAGTTGTATGGAGGGAACTGAGCTGTTTCTGAAGGACATTATCTGGATCATGTAGCTCTCTCCTACAGCAGGAGGCTGCTCTCATTGTCTGAAGTGGTCCCATTCACTCATCCTCCAATATTTGTCAGGCTTGCTGTGTATGTCCAGTTATGCCACTCGACATTAACACAGCTGCCAAGTGAGTTCTAAGGCAGGATTACTCCAGTGGGAGAGCAAACCAGTGCATTTCCCAGCCCTTCTCCCTCTCCTCCTTGCTTGCCAAAGCACCCACAGCAGAAATGGTTCACTCTAGACCAAAGGGCAACATTTTGTGAAGCTTCTTGTTCAAGTCCTGGTAACATATAACTTGCAAGCATGCACTTTGACCCTCCCTGAGCTTGGAACAGGCAACTCTCTGGCAACTGAGAGTATTTTTCCATCCTGATGGTGACTTAATTAAATAAATAAATCTTTGAGGCTAATAGGGTTGCCTCTAAGTTTCATTCCTTGGCTGAATGCCCCTTCTTCTCCAAAGTACTGTCAAGTACGGATAGGACAGCAAGGGAAAAAGAAGATTCTGGTCCCCGCTACTGTTTTCATTCTTGTCTTGGAAATCAAAGGCCTTAATTTAGAGCTGTAACTGTAGGGAAAAGAACTATAATAGGACTATGACTACCCAGAGGCAAGTTCGGTATGAAAATTAAAGTGAAAGAAAACACTGAAAATATGCTCCTTTCATAAAGACGCCAAACATTTGCAATGTTACTGAGAAGGAGCAGCATGCTTCAAAGGGGAGCACACACATTCAGTTCAGTCCTTTAGACAACAGTGCTCCAAAGGGGAAACAACAATAACTGTTTGTTTTATCCGTATTGGTGCGATGCAGGGTGTAATACGGAATGTCATCTCTTATCTGCCATGAAAAGACACTACCACCATGAACACCTGAGTGGAACTGATCCCCTGCAATCCTACAGCATCCCTGTGGTATACAGGCCTTTCCTTGGTTGTTTATTTGCTCAGATGATATGCCCTTGAGCAGCATGTCAGAAATCTGAACACTGATTAAACCTCACAGCTGACCTAACCTATTGGGAAGAAATGTTCATGTATTAAGCCGAATAAATTCTTGCCAGTTATAACTGAGAAACCCAAATGCTATTCAAAAAGGCCAAAGACAGAAACCCAGATACAAACTATTTCCTCTCTTAGGAAGTCTTAAGTTTAGATCTGAATTTTGCTATATAACAGCAACAGTAATAATGCTGCTTCAACATGACTGAGAGCCAGTTCCTTGGGGTCAGAAGGATGTCATGGGATTTAAGATAAAATGGAACTTATTTAATACTAACAATACATATTTTATTCCACTGTTTTGGAGTTGTTTTTGTTTGGGCTTTTTTGATGGTTTTTGGATTATTTTTTTTTAAGAGCTGACTCTGAAAAGGCAAAAAGAAGCTTTTCTGATGCATGTCAACTGTGAGACCAAGCATTCCTTCTTGTTTATTTATGAAAGACTTTCCTGGCTGACTCTTAGAGTCCTCCTTATCAGTTTAATCATAATTAGTTTATTATTGCTCACTGTAAAGTCTAGGAAATCAAACTCCAAGTACAACATGATTTAAAGAGTTTGTTTTATAATTCTGTTCTTGGCGTCCTCTCACTGTGTTTTCAGATGGCAGGGAAAACTCCTTGGAACTCAACAATATTCAGAAAATTGTTTTGATTAGTAAAACTGTTATCCAGTCCTCTAGCTTGATCCCCAGGCGATTGACTTAGAGATAAAGTTTAAGTCCTGAAGTGTTCAGCAACTACAAGGTGTATAATACAACCACCCCCAGAGGATTCAAGCATTTTACAAACTATTTCCAAATGGAGCTCCACAGTTAACCCAGCTTAAAATTCCAGTCAGTCCAACAGGTGGAAGCAGTTTCCTACTGCAGATCTCCTCTGTCAGGTTGAGAAGGGAATTGTTTGAATCACGAGCACCACAAAGGACAGTAAATGTCCCTGTTTAGAGTTCAAAACTCTGGGCTGAGCTGGTGTTTTTCATCAGAAGGCAGTGGTATATGGTGCAGGAAAAAAATCCTATTTAAACTGGTGCACCAATGTTTCCTTACCCAGCTAATCCAGGGAAAAATAGGTATTTGTGTTTTGGTCATTCTACTCTTCTTTCATTAAATCCACTAGATTAATCTGCCCCAGCATAGGGATAGTTCAGAACAGCTTTTTGTGTATTCACCAAGTCTCTCCACCAATGTTTTTGGGAGGGTGGCAATCAGGAGTACGGCTTACCAAATATACCAAGGGCTGCAATGGACACACTCTGGGATGCTCCTGAGCCTCAGCAGTTTGCAGAAGATGTGCAGCAGCTCACTGATTCAACCCCACTTTTACTTGAGACAAATGAACTCACTATTCCAATATTTCATATCAAAGGATCAGTGAAATTCCAGCCTTAGTCTGAAACCACAGGCATATACAGGGTTAAAGTTGTCTCTAAATGTTATTTTAACATGGATTATGTGTAGAAATTTTGATGGTAAAGAAAGAAATTCTGTAACTGACAAAAACTATGAAAATAATACAGAGTTATCAAACGTAACCATTTATGGCATGAAATATCTCCTCTGATATATCTTCTGTATTTCCAGCAGCAGTGTACATACATATTAAAAAGGAATTTGCCTGAAAGCATGTGATTAGATAACCCATCTCATATTTAATGTTAATTTATGAGCATTAGGCAAGTTCTTATGAAGCCTTTTTAAACCAATTCATTGCCACAGAGATGATCATTTATATCAGTCCTTGTACTCAGGTAGTAAAATTCCATAATTCACTTCACTAGATAACTCTCTTAGCAGAAGGCTCCGCTAACGCTCAATATATTATCATCAATACTAAGGAATACTATTATTTCTCACTAAGAGCATTATTCATGATGAATGAAGATGCCCTGTATCTGCTGCTGGTACCTTTGATGCTAAATAATCCCATTCTCTCTGAACATAAAGGCTCTGAGCAACACAAGGATTCAGCAGTTCTGTGTTTTAGTCTCAGCTCTGCCACTTGCTCCCCTTAGAGCCTCAGGTGGATCTTTTAATTTTCCTAATATTGGGGTAGGCACTCAGTGACAAAGCAAAGCTTGAATTTGTTGCACCAAGAGCATCCACCACTTTGTCCTGTTCTCTATCAAAGCCTTTTGGCAGAAACAGAGGAATAAGTCAATGTGGAGACATGTAACACACATGCACCTTGGAAGTTATGGGAATCCAAGACACATGGAGCTTAGGCTTCTGACACAGGGATTGCATTGGAAGAGTTACAGACATATAGATAAAATCTTACAGTCTTGGTATCCACACACAGCTACGAAGAGAGCAAAAATTCAGCCACAGCCCAATCCTGCCCTTGGTTTCGGGTGGTATTTCCAGCAAACTAGTTCATGTGAGTCTGGCTGGAAAGTCTGACTCATTTGATAAATAATTTCAAAGTTTCTAAAATACTGGAGATTGTGAAAGGGCAAAGTATTATTAGAGTCACAAGAGGGTCTGAAATACAAAAAGCAGATTTGGATTTATGGCTTTGATTTCTTTGCCAAAGCTGGGGTCTGAACATTCAGTTCAGTTTAGTCTGCAGATAGGGACCGGCTCTGACATTTAGATTTGGTTTCTGGTTTCAGCCTCCAAATCCATTCAAAGTCTTGGTCTTTTTAATATTTATTGCAAAAGTTCAGATTGGCTTCACCCAACGGCCCTGCGGTGCTGCTGCAGTGCTGTGGCCAGCTGGCACTCCAGTCCCACAGCCACAGCTGTGCTTTATCCTCATGTCCCCATGTTGGCTTGAAGAGCTAAACTGAACCCAGAAACTTCAAGGAACAAAGGAAAGAAAGACACCAGAACACAGATGTTGATGTGGAGTTCAAAATGGCATTTGGTAAAAGGGCATCTAAGCAGTGCTGGCACTAAATAAACTACAGGCTTGTGAAGCCACACATCACTCAGTAAAATACTCAATAAATAAAGCATGCCACAAACTAATCTACATTACAGAATAGTCCTACAGGTGGGATAAATCTGATCTAACGTTATCAGTCTCTTGGGAAGCACCTCTTTTCCTAGAGTAGGAAAGAAACAGGAAATGCCCATTCCCTTTCCGGTATCGTGTGGTGCTCAATTCAGACGAGGCATCAATTAGCATTTCTCTTGATGAGTATTTGACAAACCATTATTTAAACTATTTCCACTGCCAGGTCTTTGGGAAAATTGCACTCAGTGCCAAACAGTCTGTTAAAATCTTGCCTAACAAGTCTGCACGTTCCACACTTGAGAATTTAAGCAGATGCTTTATGTGGCTAAGAAAAAAGAGCTCCCTCCCAGTGTTCATGGTGGAATTTCAGGTTGCTTTAATGGTGTCCAAATTCCTTCCCACCAGACACATTTCCTACCAAATCATGAATAAAATACATCTTCTGCTCAGGCATTAAAACACAGAGGAGAAAACACATCAGCTGTGATGTCTTAATGAGGAAGGCTGAGAGAGAGTTAAGGTCCACAAACATAGAAGCAATGATGGTTTTTCTGGCATGTGCCTTCTGTAGGTAGATCTTATAATGTCAGCTAAAATACAGAATTAAAGTTCAAAGAGGTAAATATTCTATTATTCAAGGGATATTTGAAGTGAATTCAAATCATGCTAAATAAAATATTACAGTTGTCTAGTACTTAATGTATTAGAAAAAGGGCACAGAGGTAGTGCCTGATGCTAGGGAAGAAAAGGATTATGAAGTGAGTTCAGAGCATTTGGAGCTGGGTAAATTCTCTTTGAGAAAATCTGTTATCCAAATCCCAAAATTCTTGATGACTATGGGCAGTCTCCAAAGCACTTTAGTCACCAGATAACTGAAATAGGATAGGAATAGCTGTTTCATGAGATTCTGACATTTGGGGCTGCAACCTTACAAGAATAGGTTTTGTGAGATATGAAGCAGAGGAAGACCTGGGAAGAAAGGTCTTCTCTTTTTGAATTGAAATAAAAGGTGAAAGCATGGGACAAATTCTACTGAGGGACTGAAACTTCACTACTTTCTTGTTATTTTCACAGTGCTGTTTCATTTCTAAAATAGAACAAAAGAAAGCAAAATAAAATAAGAAAAATGAAGTAAAATAATCCTTACTGATTACTAAGAACCTTCTAACTGAGGAAGGAGGACTATAGGTGACTAAGATTTACATAGTACTTTCCAAAAATTGATCGGTGATTTTTTAAAATAAAATAATGTTTTACTAAAATTACATGTATATTAAGAGACCTGTTTCCTCTGCAATGTCTGCCAATAGCTTCAGGTTGTTTTATGTTGGTCTGTGTTGGCTGTGAGTTCCCAAGCTGAGGCAATGGCCTTGGAGCATATAAAATCACTTCCTGTGTGACAGAAGCTACAACACTGTCCTTCTTTACCAACTCTCCAAGTGGAATAGCACTCATCTGTTCCTCCTCATATCACTTTGTGCTTATACCAGAAAGCAAATTAAACAAAAAGCTAAATAACCTAGAATGAACACAGCCATACACATTTTAGACCCTTCAGACTGTATTTCTCACCATATCACTCTACAGTCATACAGAGATGAGGAAATCATTATTATCAAGTTAGATGTTTTCTTGAATAGTTATTTAAGCTAGTCAGTCCCACCAAACTCTCTCTTTTGCACAGCTAAATAGCTTTTTGCTTCCACACCCAACACCACCGGAAGAAATCTCTCCTTTTCTTCACTCTATCCTTGTGCTAAGGCAGCACCCAATGGACAGGCCAATGAACTGGGGATTCAGACACGTGGGTTCCATCACTGTATTAGCACTAAGGGATATTGTGACTTGGTAAAAGTCACTTCACTCCTCTATTCCAGTTTTCCCATTTGCAGACTGGTATCAACACCTACACATTATCTGTGGCCTGGGGAACCAGTGCTGTGGTCCCAAGAAAGTGTCAGCAAAGTCAACAATTCCTGCCCAAGGTCAACTTTAAGAAGGAAAAATCTCTCTTCCCTTATTGCTCTTTACCACAATTCCTCACCTTCATGGGCAGTTTCTTCACATGCTTCCTGAAAACTGTGTATTTTTGTGGTAGGACAGAAACAGACGAGGAAAATTCCTCTGAGCTGCTTGTTCTGGTGTCTGATGTCGACAAACCTCATCAAAAACCTTAAATCCTCTGAGCTCAGCAATTTTCCTCTAATCATGTTGTAACTGGCCAGTCTGTAACAGTCTTCAAGTTTTTGCCCAAAAAAGGAATTGAGCAGCTTTTAATTAGAAAAAAATCTTTTTTTTCAGAATTTTTTTAAAATATTTGGAGCATTTTAACTTTATGTTGAACATATTCTACAGATCAGTGTTGTGTGTTTTGCGTAAAACCCCGGATAATGATTTTCATTTTCACACCAAGTGTCAGCTCTGGATACCTCCTGCACTAGTCAAACCCATTACCAAATAGGTACCATTCAGTGGCACCGATGGAAAGGTAAATTGTTTCCTTTTGCTGCAATATATAATAGTGACATCAAAACCAGAGTAGCTGGAGAACCACTGGTAAAGGATGAAGCTTGTGGTGAGTGCATTGAGGTACTGCTGGCCCAGATTCCCAGTACAAATTAACACTGGTTTCCAGCTTTGCTAATGAACGGCTGTTACACTTTGCAGCTGGAGGTTTCTGCTGCCACAAATTGTGAGAGAATTTTTGAGGCAGAGGAGAAGGGACAGACACAGAGACTGGGAAAGCTTAGTTATTGCAAGAGACCATCATTTGGACGTTTCCTTTAAGGGTGAATTATATATGATAATGGCTTCATTGTCATCAAATAGAATACAATTAATTTTATTTTTTAGTATGTTATCAGCAAGCAAACCACCAGTATTAGCTAGATACCATCTGGGAGTGACAGTTTCCTTATTACAAAATATGTAAAAATATGGACTCCCTTAAGGAATCTGTTGCACTACATCTGCTCCGATTTTTGTTATATGCTAATGGATTTTAACCCAGCATATGAAGCATGTAAAAAAAATAACAGAAAATTTTCAACTAAATTACTTGTTTCACATTTAAAGTGTCACAAAGACAGAGACAACCACATATGCAGCCTTAGCTACAGGGGACTGGGAAGAAACAAAGAAGTAAGGAAGAGGCATTTCTTACCTGCTGTTTTGCTATCCAAGCCTCTCTCTCAAGAGGAATTCTAGCTGCCCACATAATTAAGGCCACTTGGTATGTGAAGGAAGTATTGGGACTATTCACAGCTAAATCTCCAATAAGCTTAGGTGATAACAAAAGATTGTGACTGCTGAAGCACAATTATCTTCCCTATTTCCCTCTGTTCATAATATTTTAAACAATCACAATGATTAAAATGGGCTATTACAATTAAGAGACTATTCTCCAGGGGAGAGGGTTGGGTTTTCATGGCCTTCAGATATTTCCTTAACTTCCCTTGCAACGATCAGATCTCAAGAATCAGCTGGAATGACAGACTATTCAGTGAGGCAATGAGATACACTGAGAATATGGCAGATTAAAAATCCTTTCTGCTGAAATATTGGTGTCATCGTTTTTTGAGAGAATGACCCATTACCAGGGCTTGAAATAAATGACTGTGCTGCAAACACAGGGCAGAGGAGGGTTGGGGTTTTTCTGCCCTTTCCCCCTCCCCACCCTGCACAATTACGTGGCGCTGTAGCTTTAGGCTAACGGAATTTTTGCACTTGTAAAGCAGTTTGGTATGAACTGCTTTTCCCTGGATCTGTGTCCCCAGGCCCCGCAATGTGAAACATTCCAGGCATTACTTTTTCATTAGCATCAACACAGGACATTTCTATGTATTAAGCACTAAAAAATATTTCATGATCTGTTTACACTTCATATTAATTAATTAGAGCCGGGGAAGTTTTTGACTGCACGCAAGCTTTTTGCCTAAGTTTTCTTTAAATAAAAGAAATGCACTGCCAGCTGTGGAGTCCCAGAGATTTTCCAGACTATTTGGAAAGACTATGTCTTCTCTTGCTTGTGTGTGTATAAACATACATATATAAACATATACAGACATATATGGCCACACGCATACATGCTCACACATTCAAGATATTATTATTTACAGGTGTAAAGATGTAACTCACAATGGATATCTAAATTCAATGTTTTCTAGAAAGAAGTATTGTGTGATTGTACTCGAAATGTGATCGACCTAAATTAATGTTCATAAGAGGGGAAACTACCTTACATCTTTAAAAATAATTAATTACATGTTTTATACAAGCTCTCCAGTGTGATAAATTGAAAGAGTTTCAAAAATATAAATTAATTAAGTTTCACAACACACAGGTATGCTGGTGAGGTGTCCTTATACCCACTAATAAACCCAAAGGCTAGATTTAGGTGTAAAGAATCTGACTGAGTGACAGAGCCAGGAAAGAACTCAAGCATCCCCAAGGTCTGTCTCCCCTTTTCTAACAACCAGATCACATTGCTTCCAGACAAAGAAAGAATTCCCTAATCAGGACAGATGTATAAATCAAAACAGAATACCCTCTCTTTTATCCTTGGTGGCCCAAGTTCTAGATTTGCAATTTCTAAAATTTCTATTCTGCTAATCAGGGAAATACACAAATGAAAAAGCTATGGCCAGATAATAAGAATACTAATAATAACTTTTAAAATGGAAGAAGAAATGGGAAAGATATTTCTGGATAACGTGTGGGAGAGTTTTCAAAGAACAAAACTAAACTGAAATTCATTTCGAGATCTAACACTGCAAGTTGTATTTTGGTGCTTCCTATTGTTGCATGACTTAGTACCTGCTGAGTTCACTCTTACTGGAGCAGGTTAGACAGTTCAACCTAAATAAATTCATAAGTTTAGACACATGAGTGTCATAACAGGAAGCGATGGTTTATGGTAGATGGTTCTGGCCAGACATTACAGCTTGCCCCTGCTTGCCAAAGGGGTGACTGCCGTCTCCCCGCAGAGAAAGTGCAGCTGGAATGACGACAAGGGATGGATTTCTGCTGGGCCCCGAGACGGCATCTGGGAACAACACTGGGATTTACTACCCTGGCTGGCAGGGAATACACAGCTTTGCCTGGCTGACCCAAAGAACGAGCCCCAAGCCCCTGTGCTTCTGAAGAGGGATGGAGGAAAATAGAAAGTAAGTAACATGCCCTGTTAATGGTGTAATGAAAGCAACCCTTCAGCGCCTCGCTCCCCTGTGCATTCAGAGGGAACAGACCCCTGTAGCATTCATTTCCATTTTCATGGAAACACTTTATAGTAAGTGGCAAAGCCGTACTGCCTCCTTTGATACTCACTGCAATAACAAATACTTGTGCTACATTTCACTGCATTAACAGTGCACCAAGCCTCTCTCAGCGAGCTGAAATGGACTTCAGCGGGCTTGGGCAAGTGCTCAGATCAAAGCGATTGCTTTCTCTCTAGGGACAGGCTCACCAAAGAAAAGCCCACCTTTGGTATTTTATTTTGTTTCCTAATGTTTTGGACAAATTTCCCAGGGAAGCCAAAGATAAAACTCATGTTACCTTTGTGAGTCCTGATGGAGGGTCTTGTCCACACATCCCAACCCCGGTACATTTAGCACTTTGATTTAGTTGAGATGTGCTCTCAGAAAACAGCTACGTGCATCTTCAGCAGCCCTTTTTAGAGACATTTTCTGTTTCCAAACCAGTGTCACCCCCAGTTTCTGCCTTGACACAGTTAAGAACACCGAATCAATACTTGGTAGTATTGACTTTGTGGTGTGTTGATTTTGGATTAGACCAGTCACTGCTGAGTGCTGGATGGGGGCTGAGGATTCTCCAATGGTATGGTCAGGCCAAGGGGGACTTTATAATGAATCTCAGTGAATTCAGAGCCAGAGTATCACTCCAGTACATTTCTAACAAGACATACAGGAACAGATTTAAGTGGTACTTAATGTTTCTCCACCTTCAGTACTTTCTGTCAGTAGGTGCTAAATAAAAACGACTTACAATCTAGCTTTGAACTTTGTGAGCCAGCACAACTGAGTAGGGCTTGCTGAGGGCCCCACAGTTCAGGTTCATGAAGATACAATTAAAATGCACAAGACAGATGCTCAGTGAACTCTAGCTTTTAATATTCTACAAACAACCTGGATGCCTTTACTCCTGACCCCCAACAAAGAGTTTTTTCCTCCTGATACTCAATCCACTTGTATTTAAGATTAATGACTAGCCATTTGATTAAGGGCGGTTTTGCCATTGTAACTTTTTAAAGCACTGTCATAGTATTTTTCCAGGCATATTTCCTCCCTAGTAGTGCTGACTGAATGAGAGAGAAAAATCTTGGCCAACTGACATCCAAAAGGGAGACAGTATAGTAAAATAAATCCAACCACTGTCTCCTAACTCCTGAAGTACCCATATTTGCCACACTTCCTACCCGAAATAGATGTCTCTTTGTGTACAGTTACATGGGCTAGCTCAATTTTGAGCACTTCTAATTTATGTGAGGTTTTTTTCCAGTATCCCCATGAAGGGGTTATGGAAACCAGTAATATATGGGGGAAATTTGGGATCTAAATATGCCTAATACTGCTGAATCAATTAAATACAGGGTCAACATTACAGTTAAGGTAACGTAAGAGGGCCTGGGACGCTCTTTAACAAGTAGACCTGGAATGCCTAGTTGGGAACAGAGCAGCATATTTCCCATGCTGTTTTGGCACTTGTGTAGACATGGTACTTGAGCTAACCATTAACTTAGATTATACTTTTATTTCCAATGTCAAAAATTCCTTTGCAGAGAGAAGAGGAAAGTTTTTTCATTGGCTTCTTTCCATGTGTTACACTGTACTGGAAACTTACCATTTCTTTCTTACCATGAAAATTGCACGTACCACTGAAACAACAGTGACTATTCTGTGTAGTACAGTACTCTGTGAGTAGCCAAAAATGATTAATTAAGCCTATGTTCATTATACAAGGCATCTAAAAAACCCTGGATGTCTGTGAATCCCAGGCTCCCAAACCAACTTATATATTCTCTCTTTTCTCTTCTTGGTATTCATACACTTAATACCTAATCATCGCATGACTCACAATAGATGAGAACACTGCAATTCCAACCTAGCATTGACCTCCAAGTGTTTTTAAGAAGACACTAGTGAAGGAACTACTCGAAAGGCAGACCACAGCAGAGGAAGAGTGAGAGGTCTGTTTCATGTCAATGTTTCAAATTACCCCAAGGAAAGGAACGCACATTTTCACTTCTGGGAAGTTGGCTTTGGCAAGTGGGCAAAACAGTGCAGGAGATCTGATACGATGTCAATACCAGATCAAAGAGGCTCATCAAGTCAGCTAGTGAGTGAGCCGGGAGCCCTGGGAATTGCTGCCGGATTCCCTCTTGCTTTGGTGCTTTGCAGATTTCTTAAACTTAGCAATACAACCAAAGGCTGCTCTTTTCCTTGTCCTTGCGAATTAACAGATTGTTAGTGAAGATATTATTTTAGACTTTCCCTATCTTTGATTGTTTTAAGCACTCAGCCTTCAGAGAACACTAGCAGCCCCATATAGCCTCACTTTCTACCTGTAGTCCTTGTAGTTCAGGGACTTTGTTTTCTTCTTCTGCTCCCTCCCTAAAGTTAGAGAACTGGTTAGTTAAGAACTATCAGTACTGATTCAAAGATTTAACATATAAAATTCAGCAACAGCAATAGACTGACAAGTTGGGCTTTAGAAATGCTAAGCAGCTTCTCTTTGCTTTTGAGAAAAGAGGTTGGAAAAAGCAACTGAAAGACTCATGTCAGTAATGCATTTAAGAACTCAGCATCCAGCAGTTTAGCTTCTATATTTCAACAGCTGAAATACTCATGTCATTGTAGCTTGAGACATAAAAGCAAATTGCATTTCAGATGGAGTTATATTAATTTATAAGACATACTGTCAAAGAAACTGCTTTACATGGAAAGCTTCACTTTAAATTTGTTTTCGTTTGTTCAAAAACAGGCATACCTGGATGTCTTGGTATTTAAAAGACATGGGGATATGATCTCATTTTGCTGTAGATCTATGGCATGAGATTTGTTCAGAATAATTCAAAACAAGTGTTCTCAAACTCTCTCCTGGCTGTGGATCACAGCTTTAGGGATTCTGAATGGATTGCTAATTGGTGCCTGACAGGCAATCATGTACAGCAGCCACTCCACAACTCCCCACTCAGAGAAAAATAGGTAAGTGTACTGTGTATACACACTTCCCTTATGGTGTGGTTACAAACGAGAGAAGGAAAACAAGTTGTGCTCAGAAGGAGCTCTCAGGACCACTAGAAAGTGCCAAAAGCATGCAGTGAGAGCCACTGAATACAGAATATTCATCTTAAAATGTCAAATTGATACAGGCTTAGAGTGACAACATCTGGGGGTGGCTTAGGGGGTGGGAACTGTTCTTCAGCTTTCAAGCTGAATTCAAGAATGTCCAACCAGCTCTTTCCATTCATTTCAGTGGCCTCTGGGCAGGCTCTTCAGTGTTCCTCTATTCATATCACGATTCTCCATCTGTGTACTGGGGCAGGACACCTTCCCCATTACCCACCACCCCTGCAGAGCATTGATACCTGAGTTTGGAAGTAGGGGTCAGCAACAGGAGGCTGTACCCTCTCTGTAAGGCAGCAAATGGGACACTTGGTGAGCAGATCTCTACTGAGAGCTACAGCAGTGATGGCAGGCACAAACCTCTGCTCCCTCTCTGCACTCAGAGGAAAACCACCAGGCCATAGGTGGCTTAAAAACAATGGCTGTTCCCATCAGCTGGCTCTCCTTCCTTCCAAGCCATCCTTCTCCCATTCCTGCCTGCTCTTTATTTCTTACTTTCCTTGTCTGCTCTCCAAGTCTCACTCTAGGTCTGGTCTCCTGGGTCAGCTTCTGAGAGTGGTCACCTTGTCCCCTGCTTTTCCTTCCATTTTCCTACTAACTTCCAGCTTGTTTACCTCCTTTCTTTATCTATTGCCCCAATGATTAAAGATTAGCAGAGTTGACACAACAGAAAAGAGTGGTGCAATCGGAAATGACAGGTGACCTTTAGCAGGGCTGCCCACCTGCCTGTTGCATATTCGATACTAATGAAGCTTTGCCAAAAATAAATGGATGAAACAATAACATTACTTTGTTTAAATATTTAGAAATCCCACAGATATCCACATAGCTGCCCATAATAAAATAAATCCCCAACAGCTTCTCGAGGTTTAGTAAAATTATTCCATGTTTATAGGCAGTAAAACCAACACCAAAGTCCCGAAGATTGATCTGAGCTTACAAAACAAACAGGAGTCTGTGTGCGCTGAGGGATCTACACTCAAACAATTGGGACCCTCAGGTGATTGTGAAATTTGGAGGTAAGCCAAGCTTGCTGTTTATTTTTTGTTTTGTTTGTTTCTTTTCAAGCACAGGTGTTGTGTTTTTTCTATTATGTTCTTTTTTCTTCCTTTTTTTTTTCCCCAGCAGAGTAATACATTATTCCTTTAAAAGCCTGTGTTATTTTAGTGCAAAAGGGTCTCTCTCCTCCACTCTGCCTCTCAGCCTTGAGGTTCACATTGCACTGATAGCACTAATCTCTGAAGAACCTTTTCAGGATCAATGATTATAGTACTGCTAGCCCCTTGTTTTGCAGACTTTTAAAAATAAAATAAAATAAAAAAAGTAGCCAGCACAATCAGGACACATTCCTTTTCATCTCCGTCTTTCTCATAATTTTCCATGGCAGAGTTCATGTCAAAAATGCTTGGTTTCCACCCTCCACCCAATTGTAAGCTCTTCAAAGGGAGAGAATAAAAGTTGGAGCCTGAATCCCAGAGCAAATGCTCCTGCAGCCATGCTCGAGCCAGCTTTTGAAGTCTTTCGGCTCACCTCTTGATGCCAGGCAGGCCCCTATTATTACCAATGTTGTTAGCCATTTCAGCTCCATTTCCAGGCCTACATGGACAAGAGAGCAAGGGAGGCCCTTTCATGTCAGGCTTTGCAAAGCTGCTTCAGTGTTTGAAGGATGAAAGTCACTCTTGTTTGTTCTTGCTGCGGTGCACAACATTTGGCTTAAAAAATAGAGGATGTTGCCTTTCTTGAAGTGGACTGTGCATTGCTGGACACAATCAACGCTAATGGCAGTTCTGCAGTCAGGGGGTTCAGGGTTGATTCCTTTTTTTTTTTTTTTTCTTTAAAGAATGTAAACAGCCAAGTGTAGCAGCAGCGAGATATTTTTTAATTTGGAAAAGAAAAATACGTTTGTGCAGATAGCAGGGGAGAGGAATGGGGAGGGATCAGCCATTTCCTCGTGGCACAAGTACAGATGAGAGATTATTTTAATGAGGTTCAAGTAATGAGAGGCCTTAATTCAGGGATACTGAGAGGAAAAGTTTTCCCCTCTGTCCTAGAAGCAGCCAAAACAAAACTGACATCCCAGACACAGAATTGTTCTAAATTCTCAGAGAGACTGACCAGATTTGGTGCAAGATCTGAGTTTGGTGGGGTCCCTTTTCCCACCTTCCAAAGGGAGGTTGGAGGGGGAGGATTAAAACTTCCTCTCTTTGATGTATCAATAGGTAGACTTTTTCATCACACTATCCTCTTTTTCAGGTTCATTATGTCTTTTCTTAGCCCAGGACTTTCTAACCACACTTGTGTTTTGAAGGCAACAAGGGAGAGGACGACAAGGAAAAGGAAAAGCCAAGGAACCCTCCTGAAGTATAAAGTCTTCAGGGAGCAAAACCCTGAAATTCTGTCCAGTAACACAGCAGCAATGAGGTTGCCAAGATAAGAGAACCCCAAGCAGGCAAGCAACTAAATAAATAAGAACATGGAGAAAGGAAGTTTTTGTTTTGATTTCTTGTTAGTCATGATATTTCGCCTTTTATCGCAGTGAAGTTCCCATCCACCCCCTCGAATCCGGTGCTATATATTCTTCACCAGTAACAACAACAATGCTAAGAAGTCTGAGAGCAGGGAACGGACGGTCAAATGTACTTTTTGGTCCAGCTGTGTTTAGTTTTCAGATGCCCATGTGTTCCTTGTTAGGCTGTCTTCCAGCCCTCCTCTGCCTTCTTTTCTATTCTTCACAGGCCAAAACTATGAACCAATTACAGACCACAGAGTCAGCTATTTACCCCCTCCTGCCTTTACACAGCTATTTCCTGCCTGCTATCAGCAAAGTCAGACAAAGATGACAACAAGCCCAAGGTTTTTACCATAAGTTGAACCATAAGCGGGGACCTGAAAACACCCTAAAGCTGTTATATTTTATGTAGGGGAAAATTTGAAAGGGATTATCTGAGGAAAGCAATCAGCTCCAGACTGAAATCTATCTTACTGGTGTTTATATGATAAAATAATTGCCATTTAGGCCTCTATCACACTTGGAATATGAATCATATGTCTGGAGGGCTCTCCTGCAGAGGTTCGGGGGCAGAGCTTCCTTCTTCACCGTAGTAGCCTCTCTGGAGGTGCACATGGGTCTCCGGGCCAAAGAAAACAGTTGTGATTACAGAGTGATAGAGGCAGCCACATGCTGATTCAAAGACCTATAATCTTCTCCCCTTCCACCCTCCCCCTCCCAAAAGCAACAAGTCTGTAAAACTCATTCACTTGCCAGAGGCTGTTTATTCTGTTTAATGGCCACCTATCACCCCTTCACTCATTCTTTTTAGATTTACTAGACAAGCACAAAGCAAATTAGTGCAAAATGCTTTCAGTCAAGTGTCAGGTGGAATCAGACTTGATGAATACTATACTGCTGGGCTTTATAACTGTAGGAACACATATACTGACAACATTGTCTCCTTCAATTAAAGCTATGCTGCTTGTTTTCTGAATCTCTTATAGAATCCTACCCCCCCCAAAAAAAAGAAAGAAAAGAAATAGTCAGATTTATAACTTTCTAATATCGTATTTTAATAAAGTCATTTTGACACACACCATGATGGTGCAAATGGAGAAACCTCAATGCTAGAATTTTTTATGATATGTTTCAAAAACGTATTCTTCAAAGGAAATATTTCAGTGACACACTGCTCTGCAGCAAAGTGTGGATGTGTTCGAAAATAGCACCGTGTCGGAACCTTGTAATGTAATATTTATAGTATAAATCTTGCTAACTTACCATAGAAATGAGTCTCCATTGTTGCTCATCCATAAATACACAAGGCCAAAGGGGTGGGGGTAAGGGTGGAGAGGGGGCTGGTTTCTTCTTGACAAGGCAGGGCAGAGGTGTACTCTCCCCCTTAGAGCTAATGCGTGGAGCAGTCCACACACATCAGGGGAGAGCGTAACCCCAAGGGGAGCGCATGGGCTTCTAGCAGCGTGACTCCCATTAAAGTCAATAGGAGCCATGTGGCTGAAACCCACACACAGATCTCAGAAAATTCACCCCCTGAGCCAAAAAAACGCTCCTCTGAAGATGGATTGTATCTGATGGGCACAGCTCAGAGTAATGAGCTGATGATGCCGTGCTGCCCCGGGGATGCAGTGAGCCTGCAACAGCATCCAGGAGCAGACAGCTGCACCAGAAACAGGTACAGCGTGATAACAACCCCACCGATGGACCGGGATAACTGCTTTGGAGAGGGAGGCACTACAAGCTTGCCTGGAAGAACGAGTTCAGTAAGAACACTGTGGCCACACAGGGGCCACCCTGCTCAGAGCCTGTATGACAGTGATGCTCCTCTGCCAGTGAAAACAGAGCGTGATGCTGCTGACTGACATTTGAATATGTTTTTTCCAGCAGGTAGAGCAAGATGGAGTTACTCTTATCAAAGGCCATGGTTGTAAGAATTTTCATAACAACAGCTTTGGAGAAAACATACATGGTAGAGAAGCTACAGAGAAACATGTTTTTAGGCATTCTGACACCATGGTGGTATAAGGTATGAGAATGGTATAAGAGTGGTATAAATAATATATTCTTCCACACCAAGAAGGGTGGATTCAATCCTTTGTATCAAAACCATCCTATGTCGCCTTTCAAGGTCTAAAAGCATTAAAACCAGATACTCCTACCAGATACACTAAATAATGAAAGCATCCCCATTTCTTGATGGTATGTTTGAATTCCTGTTAAACTGGCAAAGGACTGCAAAGCTGAAAGATAGTAATAAATAAAAAGTATTATTATTCTCTTTCCTCTTCAAGCCACTGGATTTCACAGGTAAAGTCTGGTTCTGCACTCCATTACAGTGTCTAAAAGCAACCCTAAATAGGGATGAGAGAGATGAATAAGGACCTTTATGCAGGTGTATTCCATGAATGTCTTTTATGGATGCCAAGTTGAGGATAAAATCTAATTTACAGCTTTAAATTGGAAACATGCACAGACCCTTTGGAATGCACGTTATTAGTAAGTCAGCTTAGAAGTCTGCATTAACTCATGCCCAGTTGCAGTAAGGAGGAAAATATCATAATTATTTCCTCTGCTGCTCTTTGCTCCTTCTGAGAGCAGAAAGTGCCCCAAAAAATTCAAGTTTAATGGAATGGCCCTGACCCATTAATTTTGTTCTAACCCCCTTCCCCGCCATTGGTGGGCAAATAGACAAACTTTTTTCCTCCCCTCAGCATTTGTACTTTTTAAGTTTAACATATTCATTTTTTTTAACCTTTCCAAACTTACTCTTAGCCCCTGGTTCCTTAAAAAAACTACTGTATGGTGAGAATGCATTGAGGATGAACATGTGAAGTAGGGGAAGGAGGACAGAAGAAAGACCACCTTAAAGGTGTTGCCTGACATGATGCCTCTTGCTCTCAGGCCACAGACTGAAAAGTGAAACCCAAGGCAAAAAGATGGGGTCAGCTATGTATAAATGCCCTGGAAATCAGAAATTTTGATACATGAGAAAAATGCGTGAACCATACAGGAAGGAAAAGACTATTCCCTGCCTCACTTCTTTTGTTTTTTCTAGAAGAAAAAACAGACACAAAGGATAGCATTCACAAACACCACTTCAGCCATCTCTGTAAGTTTACGTATCTGTAAGTCTTAGCCATCTAGGCTGTGTCTATAGGCAGTGGAGGGAGACATGACAAAGGTTTTTTCATGCTATTATAGTTTTGATATCTAAACTAAATCATAGAATCATTAAGGTTGGAAAAGACCTCCAAGGTCATCAGGTCTCACCTTCGACCAAGTGTCACCATCCCCAGTACACCATGACATGAAGTGCAATGTGTACTCATTTTCCAAGCACTTTCAGGGATGGTGACTCCACCACAGTCGTGGACAGCCTGTTCCAATGTTCAGTCACTCTTTCAGTGAAGAATTTCTTCCTAATCCAACCTGAACCTCTCCCAGGTATATCCCTTTTAGAAGCTTCACTTCCTCCATGGTGGCTCCTAAACTCCTACCTAAATTACTGTTCCAGGTTTAGCAAAGGCACCCCCCTGTTCTTCTGTCCTCAACAGTGGGCTCCTCCACTGAATTCATTCAACCACAAGGTGGCAAATTCTTTACCAGAAAACGGCATTTTCCTTTTCCCAGCAACCTGCCTTAGCAGCCCACACTCAACAACAAATCCTGCAGCACAATTGCAGCAGATATAAATCAGAGTAGTTTCACTGACCAGCCTAAGCCTTTTCAGTGTTTCAATCTTTTTCTGAGGCCAGTGAAGAAAGAGAAAATTTTTGTAAAAATTGGATAAATGCATAATAGAAACATCTACCAAGGAATTCTGTGAAAATAAACCTGTAACATTTCCAACAATCATCATCTCTTCACTGTGTTTTAGTTTCCTATAGTATCTATCGCAGGGTTTTACTAATTCCGTAGAGAGCTGAGAACCTGGCATTTAATCCTGCCAGGAAAAAGCAGCTAAGAATAAAAATTCAACTTACAATTCAAAGGTGCAGAGTCATCCTTCCTACTAAATAATTCACTAAGATTTAATATGCTAGCTTTAAAAAACAATTATGGAAACAAAACCTGTTTCAATTTCCTCTTTCATTTTAAGATGTGACTAATATTAAAGTAGGATCAGAGGCTCATATCTGAGGTACTTAAACCAGACTGCTTGTGTGTCACTGCTGTCTCACCTGGGGGGTTCTTTCAGGTTGTTTGAAGAAATGAAAGTTGTTGGCTTTAATTACTCTTGCTGAATGGTTACAGTGTTGGAAAAGTAGAAGGATTCAGGAAGCAGGTTTTCTGTTCAGTAAAAATGCTTTCCAAAAGTGAAATAAATGGGATAAATAATGAATAATAAATAAAAATATAAAGCAATAGAGGCCAGTTATTAAAATAACAATTGCAACATCTACAAGAATGAGGAATAGAAATCATTCTAACACCTAATTCCCATGTCTGTTCACTGTTCTGGTTTAGTATGTTGTCTGTGAATTCAAGAAAGATTTTAGAAAAATCTTCTTTAATAGTTCCCTGCCTTCCTAACTGAATAAAGAACATGTAATCATAGATTTTCATCCTCCAGCCTTTTTGTTTGTTTATTTTTAATATAAAAAGTCTGACAAAATTATTTACAGAGAGGGTAATCAGCCATTGGAATGGGCTGCCCAGGGAAGTGGAGGATTCTCCGTCCCTGGAGGTTTTTAAGATGAGTCTGGACGTGGCACTTAGTGCCATGGTCTAGCAACTGTGGTGGTAGTGGATCAAAGGTTGGACTTGATGATCTCAGAGGTCCTTTCCAACCCATCTGATTCTATGATTCTATGATTAGTAATAAATAAAAGCCCAGAAACCCAGCTTCTCCCACAGGAGGGATGTCAAGCAAAGGCTGCAGTGATTTGCCTCCATATTACTGGTAACAGAGATGTTTTGACCTGAAATATTCTTTGGAGATGAGGTTTGAGATCTGGACAAGAAAGAACAATCAGCAAATCTATTTTTTGGAAGCCAAATGATGATGATTCAGCATCAGTAACACAGACAAGACAATAACCATTGGCCAAAGCCCAACATGGTGTCCCTGGTGGCTGCAGGGAGTCTCACCCCACCCATGGCTGTTTCAGTCTTGCTGGGACCTTACTTTGATTTACTACCTGTGCCTTGACAACAGTTTCAAGCCTCCTTTTCCCAGTGGCACAAACAAGCCATGATGGTTCCTCTTTGTGGCTGCTCTCAATTCAGACTAAACAGAGGGAACAGCCCCAGGGAATGGTGCCACTGAAATTATTCAGATTAAAGCCATCAAAGGGAAGGATCAGGAATGATCCAGCTACTAGGAGTGCAGCTGCCACCTGGCCAGGAGCAGCAGAACAAACTTGGGATCAGACTGGGGTTAGAGATTGGCACAAAAGCTCAGGAAAGCTTCCTCCCATTGCATTTCAGTGCTGGGCTTCATCAGCTATTTACCTGCAGGTCTCTGCAAGGGAAACATATGACTGGGGACAACCAAATTGATTTCCTTCTCAGCTATGGAAGGTGTGAGACCTGGTGACTCAGCTCCAAAGAAGGATACCAGGCCCTGAGATGAGCTCAGTTGGTTAGAGCATGGTGCTCACAACACTAAGGTTGTGGGTTCAGATCCCTGTCCAGGACATTCGCTGAAGAGCTGGACTCAATGATCCTTGTGGGTCCCTTTCAACTCAGAATATTCTGTGATTCTGGAAGTGGCAAGACCTACAGGAAAGCAGAAGAGGCCACAACACAAACACTGAGGAACCTGAAGGAGGTCAAAGGAGGACAGCCAATCTTCAGGGAAGCAGGGTGGGAGACAAGAGAACGTATCCAGATGGATCAAATCCTCATGTGGATTGTGTAAAGTGTGACTGGTGGAAAGAGGCTGTGCTCTCCCTCCTTAGTGCAAAACTACTTCTCTTGTTATACCCACGTCACCAGAATCAGCATATGGCTTGCTGTCTCCAAAGGTTGTTATACTGACAGCATTTCCAAGGGTAACGTGAAGCCATAATCTGCTGCAGACTGGAAGTGAGGAAAAGCCAATGCTTTCTGCTGGCTAACTGCAGAACTGAGAGTCAGGAGTCAGAATAATTTTTCCAGCTCAGCCAGTGGTTTACTCCATACTGTCGATTACAGCACTTGGACTCAGTTCTCAGTGGTGAAAGGAAAGGGTAACAACATTTTCTATTGTTGGGTGACTTGAAACTTAATTAATGTTTTCTATGTGTGATGACCCTCAAAGGGGAGATGCCAAACATCACAAAGCACTTGGCACCTCTTTTCTCTCTCTCAGTATCCAAGTCAGCTAAGCATCTTGATTATCATAAAATCACACAATAATCTGTGTCTTTTCTGCCTGTTACTGCTGGTGGATTCACGACAAGAACTGCATAAAAATGATTCCGCTTTCCCAGAATCTACAACTCATATGGCAGGCCAAGAAAGAACCTGACAAAGAAGTGAACTCTTCTGCACCCATGTCACTTTTTTCCCCATATTTTACAGCTTCAGAGAAGTGTGTTGAAGCTCACTCCCTGCTACCTGGTTGGCAGGTCTTGCTCAGAAATTATTTCATTCATTATTGGTACATTTTCAGAACTGGATGTTTTTACACTTCCAAAGAGTAAGCGCCATAAAGTGGTTGAGAAAAATGCATTGGCTGCCATAAACCAGCCTCTGTTGGATGCACTAAATATGTCAAAGCAAACTCAGATGGTCCTTTAACTCGGTAGATGCGGTATCATGGGGAAAAGTACTTCTCCTCCCAGCAACCAAGACTAACAGCACAAACACTTAAGGACTCCACCTGATTTCTCCCTTGTGAAACAAAATGTAGATTTTATTACCTGCTGTGTAACTGACTCTATTTATGGTTTGCATAATTTTTCCTCTTTCCAAATATATTTCACTTTTCTCGGCTTCAGCGGCTTTATACCCGACAGAGCCAAAGCCTGAACCGTGGCATTTAAAGATGTTCAGAAATGACAAGGCAGAGGTATTATGCATTTTCAGGCCAAGTTTTTACTTCTGTTATTGCTCTGACAATACGTCCCTGCCTTCACAGCTCTCATTTTACCCTCAGTACAAATCAGGATAATTCCTGCTTTTGGCCAAGACTCACTACCCAATCCAAACAGCCCATATACTAAATCTATTGCAAAGTATGACTTCCTGAACATTTCAAAGTTGGATTACAATACCAGTTGAGTAGATGATTTAAAAATAGAAGGTGGAAAACCTGAAGTACGGCCATAGAAAAATGACACCACATCTTGCAGTGTTCCTTTAAAAAAAAGAAAGAAAAGAAAAAAAGCAAATAAAAGATGGCTGACTGCCAGAGTTTTGCGTTAACTTGAAGTGCAGAGGTGATTTTTAATGCTTCAAACATCATTCATGAAATATTATATATATAATTTGTACTCAAAATAACATGCAAGCTCTCCAAGGAAACATTAAAATAAATAGCTTCTTTAACTCTTTTGTACCTTGATCGTATCTTATTTTGATGAATCAATAAAAGAGAGACGTAAGATTGATGTAGGACAGATCAGTAGGGCAATCATGTACTTTATTACATATTTATGAGTCTGAAAGATCAAAGGATGTTTTTATGCACATAACTTGGCAAATGCGTTTTGCCACGTTCAGATATATTCCAAGTGACTTTAGCAGGAATGTGAAAGAAGTTGGCACGCTGCCCACAGCGCTATTTGGTAAGACTTTGAATGATGGTGGGATTACAAACCATGATAATAAAAACACATACAGCATAACATCGATGCATGTAAACAGTATATACAAATGCATATGTGTGATCGTATAATGTGTGTATATACAACATATTGCAATTTCTACACACGTGCATATATATGAGAACTACAGCCTCGATTCAACATCTCTTTAAGGCACCAGAAATACTCCTTTTTCTTTTACCAGACACCACATCAGGCCTCTAATGCAGACAAAAGAAAGGAAAAAGAGTGCCCTTCAACCAGAAAAGTTGAGGTTATGGACTGCCATGCACAGAAATCAGGAAATTATGATGTCTGCAATTAGGTTCTTTCATCATCATAGGACATCCATTCCTCTTTGGGTTACCATCAGATACTACTACTGCTATGTGGGTACTAAGATGGAAGAAACATCTCCATTAGCATCAGAACCTGTAAATCCATCTTCTCCCAATTGACATTTCACATTTTAAGCTCCCATTGGCCCTGTTTTTATATATTAAATACCTCAGCATAAAACAGCAGAGAGCATCCTGCTTACTCAGGGCATGCACTGTCACCCAAGTGATCCCAGGTCTGTGCAGCAGCACATGCGACCTGGAGCAAGGGGTGAACAGCTTCCCCATCTTTCCACTGCTAAACCCATGAACATATAATGAAGTGGAATTCAATAATTCTCATTATCCCTGACACACAGAAACATTGAATAAATCTGCACTACAACTACAAAGCAGTTTGCAGCATAGTTAGAGCAGCCCAAGGAGGTTGAAATCTTGTATACTACTACTGATATAACTGCAGTGACAGGGACTTTGAGGTAATGAATGTTATGTCTGGAGAGGGTTACTGAATTTCATTAGGACTGATAAGTATTTGTGATCTAGAAGAGCTTAGTTTGATCCCCAAATCTGCACCAGGTTTCCCAAGTGATCCAGGACAAGTCACTTTTTAATATGGTTTGGAGAACATTGATTTCCTATTAGTTTAATCTCAAATACTGCTGTTTTCAGAAATACTCATTACTGACAATGGAGCTGAGAAACTGTACTTGAGATCTCTGCAAAATCTGACCCAAGGTGGGCCTCAATTATGGCTGCACCCAGAGTCATCAGGTCCCCTTTTTATGTCCTCAAAACAAAACTGTCACTCATTTCTTAATTGCAAAGTGATAATAATACTTTCCAGACACAGACGGGATTGACTAAGAAAATAACTCTTGTGAATACACATTGACAGAAAAGCACGCATCTTCCTAAAACCAAGACAGCAGGCCTGGTACCATTCTCCTTTTACAGTTTTCTTACTATGATTCAAAAGTTAATGGTAAATTTTTTATTAGATTTAGCAGAACTTGATTGATTCAAAGATGCTGTAGAGGCCTGTCAAAATGTGCTAAAATATACAGTATCTGCCAACACCCCATAGGGAACATCAGGATATTACCTGCAGCTATGGGAGGGATGGGCTTTGGGATCTGTCACTGCTTGAAAGGTGCTACCAGCATTTAAAAGAAAAAGATAGTGAAAATAAGGTTTATTTTATTTTTTATATTAAGGTTCATGCTGGTTATTAGAGGTCCAGTGCAGAGGTACTGGGTATGGAAAAGCCAGCTGCCATCCTCTCTCCTACTCCATTCTCGATTCAGGTAAATATGTTACTCAGGCAGGGTTTGAGTGTGTTACACAATGGTAACACACTCAGTGGTATCACAGATCATGCCAGGATCGTCTAGTCATTAGGGCTGTGATGAATTTAGGTTGGTGGGTCTGGCTACTAAAAGCCACCACAGCAAGTTTCTCTTTCCCTCTGCCGCTCCCCCTCCTCTTTGCTCTCCTCCACTTCCCTTGCCCCTTTGGGCCTTTGTTCCAAACCCCTCACAGCTACCTCCCTGTCTGTGGTTCTTCATCCATTTGGATACTATGCATTTTCCAGCACAACCTCACTGTCTTTGAACCTCAATTTTCCATTTTTGATTTTCTTTTCATATCACTGTGAGTTTTGGTGCCCTCAGTAATCCTTCAGCTTTGGTGTTTACACCCTTGCAGCACCAGCAAGGTGTACTCATGATGTGGGGCAGACATCACTTAACAGTTCTCCATTACTCAGTGCAGTTTGTTCATTCCTCACGAGTCATTCTCTCAAGCTTCCTCATCTCTTTATTTCTCTCTTTCTGAACTGTCTTCCTTTTGTCAACATAATTGTCACTGAAGTGCCCAGAAAAGAAGCATTCCAATATCTGCTGGATCAGACCCGATTTGCTGTGCCTTCCATAAGTACTATTAAGGAACCTCTCATCCTGATATCTTCCCAAGTGGTCACCTCACCGACTGTCCTAGACAGCCCAGGTTCTAAAGTAATTTCCCCCATGCTATTCCCTACCGGCAGATTTGTTGCTCTTTGCTATTTTTCCCAAGTTTTACCTGTGTTTATCAATAGTTACTTTTACAAGAGTCTCTTTAGTGTCTCTGGGATTGATCCAATGAAGCCTTAAAGCTGCTCTTTAGAGTTAAGCACGTGAATAAGCTTCCATTTGAAGACAATAGGACTAAATGGCTCACAAGACAATATACATTTAAGTGGCTTTTTGTAAATTAAGATGCAATTGTTCAACAGTCTTGTGGGATTTTTCCTTTTTAAGGGAAAAAAAGCAACCCAAGGAGCTCATCTCTCCATTTCAGACTGCATTTCTGGTTACCCGCTGGTAGCAAGACTGTTATTTTCAAAAACTACTGATGAATTCCTTTAGTCCAAGTGTTTATTAACATAACAATTATTAAAAACCCCACCTCACCACATTCCCAGGGCACACCCGGGTCCTTCTGTGTGTGGAACTCAGCAAACAAGAGTGTTAGGAGACAGCTGTGAGCTCCAACAGCACTAGGCAACATTGGATTGCAGCAAACTTAACAACTTTGTTATTCCAAATATTAGCACTACTGACGAACCTTTACTCTGTTTCAACAGACACATAATTAATTCATTTACAAGACCTGCAGGAGAAGGTTTCTCTCCACAGGAAGGGGCTTTGGCAGATTTGCTGGCAGCGGTTCAGGTGGGTGGGTTCAATTTATAGTGCTAGCCACAGGCTTTTGTTCACATACAGGAAAGTGCCCTGAAGTTAGTCTGGGTTTAATTATTCACTTGTAAGTCCTTTGACTGCAAGCTGATTTAGCCCATATTCTCTCTGAGCTTCATCAGGGCATCCTTTTGCAGGGTGACATTAAGTAGGGGCTGATACAATGGAAGCATCTCTGCTCTCTCCCACCCTCTGCAGAGGCCACTGAGGGCTGGAATAGGGATGGACCATGCATTGCTTCACTCCTACAGGCCCCCAGAATGATTTGGGATGGTGGCAGGCAGCACAAGAAAAAAACACGTCCAGGACCATTCTCACAGCTCATCAGGACAGGTGATCCTGTTATTTTACTAGGACAGGAACAGCTAAGGAAGGCATTGAATGCTGTCAAGTTATGAGATATGCCTCAAAATGCTCCATCAAGAGCAAGTTGGTATGAAGAATGCTTAAAAACTGCTGAATCTGGAAAACCAACATGTCAGCAAACAACTATATAAACAGGCTTTCCTGTTGCTGTCTTATTTAGACACAAAGAGAAAGGAGAAAATTAAAGATGGCAGCACACTGATATTGTTCATGGATGCTGTCATCTGTCACACTCTCCAGCCTCATACTCAGCTCAGCTTGCTAGAAAGCTGTATCCACATAACTTGAGGTGTGAATTTAAAGTAGAGTTAGACTGGTTCACAAAGCTATGTGGACATGTTTACTGCAGTGTAATAGTGGCTTAATTTGAATTAATTAGAAATGGATTTAATGAACTTTGAGTAAGTTGCCATTATGCTAAAGCAAAATTATCCATACCGCCTTTTATTCAGTTTACCTATCTCCATTTAAAACCACTTCAGATCACGCCAGAATTTACTTTTTTTGCACAGAGAAATTCTACACAGAAAAAATCCTCCACCCTCACTCAGCTGGAAAAGACAGTGGCCTGATGTAATCCCCATTGTCAATATGTTTATTGTCACGTACAGCTCAGGATCAAAGGACATGCAGCTAGAAGATCTAATTAAAAAGTGAGGATGTAATAGACAAGCCTCATCTTCTGCTCAATCAGCTCTTACTTAGTCCTGAGATCTGAATTTCACACAGGCTAGCATAGGCCTAGAGGTCAAGAGATTTGCTCTTCGTCTGAATCCAGAGAGGCTCCTTGTCTTGTCCTTTGCTTCTGAAACAAGATCTCCTTTCTTGCACAGCAAACCTGACCCAGCCCAGCTGCAAACCTTTCACATTGTCCAGCTGTGATATGTTTAGCTGTGATAAAGCTCTCCTGGTCTTCAGATTTGTTTTCAGTTTTTTGGTTTTTTTTTAATCAGAGGCCAAATACAGTGGAAAGTTTCAAACTGTGGACTGCCCTTCTGTGTCATCAAGTGTTATGAAACTCTCCACTCTAAAATAATTGCAATGTACCAAACAGTTCCTTCTTCTAGTTGTTTCTGTACAAACCCAGTAAGAACTCATACACAGCAGACCTGGGAATAATGATAACTCTGCTCATTTTCGTCTTGTTTAGGGAAGACTGTGGTAACTGTAGTTCAAATAACAATGTCTTATTTGGGCTGGCCTGCTGGCAAGGTCTGAGGTAGGATCAGAGGATCCTCAGTGACTGAGTTTAGACTATAAATCATTACTGCTCCTCACTGAGAAGGGTAACTGAGTGACCCCAAACAGTTTAGACGAACTTGTTTTATTTTGCTATGTGATAGACTAAGATCATACCCATCCTTAACCTTTAGGAGCTTATGTGTGTTTCCATCAGAGTTTCTTCCACTTAGAACACTGATCACAGAATTATAGACTAATCTAGCTTGCAAGGGATGCTGGAGGGTCATCTGGTCCAACCTCTGTCTCAAAGCGGGGCCAACTTTGAAGTTAGGTATTAAAAACGTTTGCTGTCCTATGAAATCATCTCTCTGGGCTTTGTGAGCACTAATCAAGAGAGGCTGATACCAGACCTGTGAAGTCAGTATGAACCTCATCAAGGGTACAGAGGTGCAGAAAGATGAAGGTTTCTGCCCTTAAAGTTAATAGAAAAGCTTCCAGTGAGCAGGAGAGCAATTCGACTCCAAGCTTTCAGTTGACCAGGAAACATAATGCAAGACCTCAGTTGCAATGTAAAGCTCATTTATTGCTCTTTGTCTTTCTTACAACAAACAGGTTTCTTTGACCCTTAGTTTTCTGACTAATTATGCTCAGCTTTACACCTGAGATGAAACAAAAAGATGAGATTTCATGTGAGCAAGAAGACATCACTTCTGCCTCACTTTCAAATTTACATATTAATTCCGAGCAGAAATATTGACAAGAGGTGCAAGAACGAGAGCATGTCCCAGTGAAGGTTGTTTGCAGTCGACTACAACTTTTTTATGTTTGAGCTGTTGGATTTATTATTGCTTCATGCTGAAAAATACCAACGAGCTTCTACAGAGCAGTTCAGCCATTTCTAAGAATTCACACCAGTTAGTTTGAAAGGTTTAGGATTTTAGTGAAAATCCACTAATGTGCATTGGGGGGCTGTCTCAAAATGTCGTAGAGGCCAATGCAGGGACAGAGAGGTATCGTTCACTGTCCTCATGAATATTCAACAAAACGTGGCCAAATTATAATCCTCTGCAAATCACCATCTGCATATGCTCGGTGGAGGTTTGTTAGAGGATAGCAGCACAATTCCCAGAGCATTCTGTCTTAATTGCATATATGCCATATCTCCCACAGGGCTGTATGCCAACCACATGGGCCTGCTCCATGCCCACCTCATCCACTGACCTAGATTCTTCCACAAACTGCACCTCAGGAGGGGCTGCAGCTCAGCTTCAATTTACACACAAGGAAAAAAGTGGGTATTTCCAGAACTTGAGAGCTGCTACGAGAGAAGAAGAGACAAGTTCTAGACGCAGCAAGAAAGTACAAGGAAGGTGCAGTTAACAGGGTACTCAGGTTGCACATTTGAATAAGAGATTAAGATGGTTATAAAATCTTTTACCCACATTAATTTTTCCTGGTGATAAAGCATCTGGGATGAGATGTCAAAAAGATGAGCAGATGTCTAGGCTTGGCTGCTCTGAGGCAAGCCAGTGCAGCAGTATCTCCATTAGGAAAGAAGCAGAGGTGATAACAGCCAAAATTATTATTACAATGGAAATTATCTGGATAGGGATGAATATGAGTTCAGAGGATACTGCCCTGAAGAGGTAAAAAAAGCAGGAAAGAAAAAAAAAAAAGGTGGCCCAAGAAGGTCACTGTAGTAGGAGCAAATAGAAAGTCAACAGGAGAAAGAGGTTCCAGGACAGAGTCTTTAAATCAAGATTTCAAGACAGAGATTGTAATGAGGTCTGTCAGATGTAGCCAAAATGTCAAAGAACATATGAATGGAATAATGGCCTTGAGATTTGGCCCTGAAGAGCTTACTAGAGACCTTGGCAAGAGCAGTTCCAGTGGAGTGGAGAGAACAGAAGATAGAATGAAATACAGAGTATTATTATACACCACAGTGACTGGCACCAGAGGGATCTGTTCATCCCATGGGCCATTTACTGGAACCTGATGGGCTAAATCCTTAACTCGGCTAAATTGGTTCAACTCCTCTAGAAATCTCATCAGTTTACATCCCTCAGAAATTCCATCCAGAAGAGAAAAGCTAAAAACATGGTGGGTTTATAATTTCTTTTGAATTTTGAGTTTATTTTAAGCCTTCCTATGTGAAATAATCCCCATCTCCTGTAATGAGTAATCCTTTTCCCCAAAGATCTCAGAGCACAACACTTTCTGTTTCTTTACATTGTCTAAACAGTGTAAAATTAGGCAGATCTTAAGCTAGCTGCTCTCATTACACAGTTTGATGAATCTGAAAGGGGAACAAACAAACTCGAGGATGAATGATTAGGCATTTAGTCTTATAATAGCTTTCTTTCCTTGCCCACTCCTCTTCCTATAAATTTCTTTTAAAACATGAAAACAAAAAAACCCACTTGCTATAAATTAACTGAATTATTAATCTCTTCTCCTTTGCAGACTTTGCATGCTGGACAATAGCCAGGGGATCACAGTACCATGTGCTGTTGCAGGTATTCCCCTTAGAGACAGAATACATACATATTCTTAGACATGCAATAAACCCCAGATCTTTAAAGTAAGTATGAGATAATCTCCCTTAACACCTTTTCTTTTTTTTTAAATCACCTCTTTGGTGATTTAAAACCAACAAGTTTGAACAAGTCTGGAATCGGATCTATTCGACCCTCTTCAGTTCAGTGACAACGGAGCTAGAATTATATGGAAAACGCAGTGCTTAGACTTAAAATTAGCAAGAGCCCTCCAGAAGGAACAAAAAAGGTATAAATTATGTCTGATTGAACAAACACAACTCCACTGTTGAACAGCCACTCAATGAAGAGGGCAGGGAGAGGCAATGGAGCACGGTAATGTGTAATATTACTAGTCAATGGGCTGTGTGCTGCAGTGGGCTCCCAAACGCTGGAGGTGTCAGGGAGATAAATAGCAGAGTGTCCTCCTCAAAAATATGATTAATACCCTCCTCGGTCCACTGCTGAAGATGTAGTGGGTGCAGCTGGTTTGGACAGCAGTTGCATAGAGGAAAATTCCAGGACGATTGCAGCAGAGCAGAGAGGGCAAAGAGTAGGACAAGTAGTCAACTGAGTGGGAGTGCTGAGCCCCTACAAGGGGAGAAGTAGGCCAGAGCTGGCAAAGGTCTTTTGGCTGCTGTTTAAGTAATGTTTATAGAACTTTCATGCATGCACAACTGAGTTTCGAGTTCATGATCTTTGGAGGAAAAAAGGGAGAGAAGCATGTTCGAGTTCATTGTCTCTTGTAATAGTAATGCCAGAGGTGGCTTTCAAGGAGCCATTCCTCTCTCCTAACCTGCCCCCTGCAAAGCCTATACGTCACAAAAAAAACCAGGTGAGAAACTTAGAAACATAAAAAAAAAATAAACCAAGAAAGCACTTTTTTTTTTTCCTACAACCAACTACAATTTCCTGAAAAAGCCAGGAGTGTGTCAAGTGGGGTTTTCACACTGTATAGTTTTCAACGAATACTCTAAAATTCTCAGAAAACATCCTTTCATGCTTCTGTTGTCACAGCACTCAGGGGAGACTGTCCAGAGCTCAAATTCCCAACATTAGAATCTGAACACACTATAATGTAACTAATGCTCCTGAAATCAAACAAAGGCAGAGGGCTACGGATGGCTTTATTTCTTAGGGCAGTGATCCCTGCCTTTGTTGGTTTGCAGGCAACAATACCAAGCAAGCAATATATTACCAGCAATGCCATATTATCTACCGCCTTGCATCCACAATGAATGTCTCAGGGTCACCCCTGAAAGCCTTGGGTGGGGATGAATGCCTCGGGCAATCAGGCTCCCATCAGCAAGAAGGTGCTGCGAAAAGCTGCAGGCACCAGGCTGATGGTGAGCAGAAGGACACACGTGTTGTTAAACACACAAACACGACACGAGCAGGATACACATAAGTACTTCTGTTTAACTTCAAACGACAAAAAAATAGGATGGGGGGAAGGAAAAGTTCCAGTGGATTATTGATCTGAAAGACAGTGATTAATAATCACCAGTTTAGTATTCTGCATCACCACTGCCTGTCACACTTCCCTGGAAACAGGATTAATATAAGAAGATATTATATATGTGAGCAAGGCACTAAGGTAGCACTGTATTGATCTGAACTTTAGAGCTGTTCAGTGCCATTAACAAAAACAAAAAGAATGCAGGCACTTGCAAAGGGGAGGATGGTTGACAATAAGAAAGTAGCTGTTTTTCCCTCTACAAACTGCCAGCAGCCTGTTCATCTCTGCAGTTAGATTCAGGAATCACCACTACAGACCCCTGGTAAACTCAGTTTAACCTGCCCCAGATCAGTCAGCACATGCACAAAGGCTTTTCCTCACTGTTTGCAGGATTGGTCCCTGACTTCAACACAGAAAGTTGATGTAAGAGGTTACACCCCCCCAAGGACCCACTTCCAACACTACAGGAACAGCACTGCTTTCCAAGAGCATTTAGAGAAAGAAATGTTACGTAAACCGGAGACCTAAAGTGTTCCTTACCAAAAAAGTCTAGCCTGACAAACACAGACTGCTTTAAGAGAGAAGAAAGAAAAGTAAAATAAAGCTGGTTAACGTATTTAAAGACTCTCAGTGAAATGAAAATCATTTAACTGCTTTATTAAACCACTGTCTCAAATTCACTTTGTTCTTTTCCCACCTTTTTGTTTCTGCATAAAGAGGGGCACCACTATTTGTTCAACATAATATTAAGCATACTCTGCTACTCAATTAGTAAACATGTCAAGAGGTGGGTTAGTTATTCATGGTTCAGGGGCACAGCCCCCTTTCAAAAAGAACTTTTTTTTCACTCTAATGAAATGATGGATAATCTGGAAGTAGGTGCTTTAAGAAGATATTAATCATTCTCTGTGGTAATGTTAATCATGCGTTCCATCATCTCCAGATGCTGTGCATCACCTTCCTCGGAGATAAAGGGCACCCAAGCCAGCAGAGTCCTTTTGATCACCTTTCTCACAGTAACTCTCATAAGGCATTAAAAGAAGTCTTCACATTTCAGGGCATCCTTAAAAATGAAATAGAAAGTGGGAGAGTGAGGTAATGGAGGGATTCATGGACTTCAATCTTGACCCTGTCATTACTTATGCTGCCCAGATGGGAGGTGCACAGTTCTTTCGTCCTTTGTCCTAATCTTTGACATTTTTCAATGCAATGTTTGGAATGAATGAGGTATGAGAAAAACCCTGATCACAGGAAATAGAAAATTAATTCACAAAAGATTTCAGGGAGGGAGGTGAGGGGAGAAGCGAAAAAAAAAAAAAAATTAAAAAATCAACCTTCACTTTCTGTGAAGAAAAATCCAGCAAAACTATTCCCTCACAGCCTGCTATTCCATTCCTAGAAACCATTAGCAGAAGTCGGGTCAGATTTATCTCAGTGTACTGTCTGTGATGTCTCTTCCAGTTAATAAAACACCCTGCCACCACAAAGACTTCTGGCCAATTAGACCATTTTATGACTAATCTTTTATGGTTTTCCTTCCTTTTTTTTGAGTTACATATAAACCCAGGGCATATTTTAGATGGCTGAAATATCTCCTTTTGCAGACTTAGATGCTTCAGAGACCCCAACACCTAGAGAAGAAACTTTGAAGGTCTCGTAAAGCTAAAAAGTTACTTTCTATAAACTGTTGAATAAAGATAAACCGCAGGGGACCGTACCCGCTCAAAGGCAGGCGGTGTTTCTGTCACAGCATGTAAGTGTTAAGGAGAAAAGAAGTTGTGTGAACTTGAAATAAAATAATCCAACTTTCTTAAATCCATGTTTAAATACTGAATCCGTATGCAGAGAAACTGCCTGTCTCTCTTACAGTCAATGATCCCCACCAAATGCCACTTACTTTATGAGGTAAGTTAAAAAGAAAAAAAAGAACATTTCACAGGAAATTTTAAACCCCTCACACCTATAGATGTTTTTGAAAATATTTCAACCAAGTTGTAGTCACCACTCTCTGTGGTTTAGATGAAATGATGATGAAATACTTTTTTTTTCATAGAATTTGAAGTAAGACAGACAATTACCCATAATCACAGATTTCATACAAATATAGTTTGCTAAAAATGGTATTTCCTAGAATACTAAACATCTGCTCAAAGTTTCTGCAGCTTGATCTGGCAAAGAGAGTTTGCTCCTCCTAATTCTCAAAAACGGGTCATGTTGCAACCTCCCATTTTTACCCCTTTTTTTCACCCTTGCCTCTTTGAAAGAAAAACCTAAATCACAGGGTTGACACCGAGCTACGTCTGTGGCATTACCCTGCAGTTGGTGTCCTTTGGGCAGCTGCAGGAAGGACATTCTGCAGGGTAAATAACCCACACCTCAGTAAGTATGATAAAAGGACCCTTTCTTATGTAGGAAATATTCCACAGTCTTATCTGTGAGACACCAGAGGGAAGAACCACCACCCAGATGCTCTGCCATTGATATTAAGGTGTTTTGTTATGTACATTGGGTTGTGTACTTGCTATGCTCAGTTGCCCTGGAATAAACAGCATTATCCAACACTCTATGGAATATATGTAAACTAGTCTCTTATTTTTTAATTTTTCTCCTGCAATACCTGGAAAAAGAAAGCCACCCTTTCTCTGATATGAAGTTGCCTCACTTACAGTATGCACTAATCCTGAAGCTTTAGACAAAATTATATCCTAATATATTTCTGAAGCTTTAGACAGAATTATATCCTAATGTATTGAGGATCTTTGCAGTGAATTTATGTAGTGCAAAAATCTGATTCCATCTTTGCAGCAATTCATGCTCTATTTTGCATTCCCCTGTGCTGCCTTCCAAACAGTACACACTGTATTAACATAAGATCACTGGTACAGGCCCTTTGTAGACGGCAAAGCTGAGAGACTAATGGATGTCTGAAATGTGAATGTTTTTTCATTCCTTGTGATCTTGTTAACATATGTGTATTTAATGGTGGTAGCATTATTTCTGACTTACACCATTGCACTACATTACAGTTGCTATTAATTATGCTTGCTATTGGGAATGGTTGCATGTTTACAGATTTTTTTTTTCCATGGCTAGTTCTAATTTACTTTTTGTAAAGACAACTATTGTCTCATGCAGAGTTTTTACAGTCCACACAGAGCCATGGGAAATGTTCTTATATTTAAATGGGCACAAGACAGACATGAGAAGTGTTGTCAAATTTAGGAAAAGAACTATGATTTACAGGTAAGAAAATGTCTGACTTCAGAATGTAGTACTTCATTGTTATTGTAAAGTAAAACACAATATTAACAATAGGCCTGAATTTCAAAGTGGCTTCAACTCTTCCTTCACTCAAGTGGATACAAAGCTGTTCTGAACATGGTAAGAGCTGGGACATCAAAAACGCAGGTACATTAAATGGAGCTTGATCAGGAAAATTAGCAGCTACAGAGCTGAAGGGTATTTGGTTGATCCAAGGTGAATATGTTGATATACATCCTTTGTGAAATCCTCGAGTAGTTTCCAGGAGAAATAGGTATGTAGTCTCCCACTTTATTTCTTCTGGGAAGTGAAGTACTCTTTCATTATTGATAAGATAGAGAGCTGCCTTTTCTATTCATTGCACTCAGCTCACATTGATAGATGGTATATAAAAATTTCATTCTGGATGGTAGAATTCGAGTACAGTGATACAAAGGTGCTTTGTGGATACAATCTATAAATCTTGAAAAAAAAAAAAAGAGGAAAAAATAATGCTGTCATCATGGATAGCAGATTTAGATCATGAAAGTTACCCATAATACTAAGCCAAATGCATTCACTAAGTATTTTGGTTGATAGGGTCAGGAAATACAGAGTTTGCTGAAGTTCATCAGACTTCTTTTGTAAGTATGTGTGTGCACGTGGAAAATAGGAGCTAAAACAGCTTCCAAAACATCCTGGAATCTCTCCAAGATTGGTGAAGAACTTTTTCAGAATTTACTGATTAAATTTTTGCATGCAAAATAGATATCCTCATCCTTATTAGCCACTCTGGAGAGTGGAAGAATATTTATGCAGACTGTGGGCCAAATCTGGATTCTACGTTGTTCCTTAGGCTAAAATCCTATTATTGTCACAATTCATTTCCTTGAAGAGAGAAGAGACAGTGTGCCAAGGCCATGGAATTTCATTTTAATACTTTGATTTCACTAATCTTGGAAATACCTCTCACAAGAGTTTGGCTTTGAAAAGGTGGAAATTTCCTGAAAAGTTAATCTGAGCTGATTGTTCACTACTTTGAACCAGTATCTCACAAGAATGGATGTCTTCTATTTTCAAAAGCCTGTGATAGTTCTGTGATGAAACATAAACTCGACAAGGAAACACAAAGCAGTCTGCTGGAACCGCGTTGGAGAGACAACTGAACAAACAGCTGGTTAAAGGATTAAAGCCAAAACAAAGGACTGTTTGAAGGTCTCTCTAAGTTTTAGATAGCAATGGGATTCTTTTGAAATGGGGGCACACTGGAGCTGCTGTAGAAAGGGAAAGGTTTGGGACCTTTCCCATTTCAGAGATACTGAAACTCTGCAGCACTGTCTGGTGAGTCTTTGGCAATGACAGAAGGCAGTAAGGATAATAAGTAGATGAGCTTTACACCTTCATGATTTCAATTCATACTTTTAAACAAAAATCTTCAGTCTTTGGAAGGACCCAAAGCATTTCTCTTTATTAACTGATAGTCATTGTTATGTTACAGTTAATACTACCTTCCCTTCTTTAGCCCACTTTGCCTCTACCTCTAAATGAATTACTACTTTTCAGCACAATTAAGTGTTTGAAGCAACCAGGAGATACAGTTTAAGCACAGTAAAAATGTCCAATTGAAAAGGCTAAAGATCAATATCAAAGGTCTAAAAGGTTAGACCAATCCTATCAGCTTGAGGGAAAAGCTGGTGCTAAGCTACCGTTGAAGAAAGAGCTAATGGCCCACAGATGATCTTTGTTCAACCTGGTTTCTCCTGTTTAAAAAGAAATCCTCCCTTTATTGAACACTGTAATTTTCCCATTGCTGAAAATGCAGAAGCTTTAAATTCCAATTTTAGTTGTGCTGAAAGATGGGAAATAGTTTCTTTTAAATACTTTTCTTTATGAAAGAAGACAATAAAGGCTGCCTATTGGCCCTCATTATCCCCACCTCGATTTGACTTGCCTACCTGCTCCACTGCACTGGTTCAAGACAATTAATCCTAATATTCAACCCTCCTGGTGTAATTTCTCATCTTGGCAGGTCTCTTTCTATAATGACTAAAGGGGAGTGGCCAAATTCGCAAAACCTCTGGGGTAAGCCAGATACATTTCCACAAACACAGACAACAATTCGATCCTGATATGTTAATGAAATCTTATCAAACCAAAGCGAGCATTTAAAGCCACTGCCCAAACAGTTTGGGCAATAAAACACAAAAAAAATGGTCTTTACATTATGGGCACAGGAACGCACAAACAGGGAAGTCTGTTGATTTGGAAAAAAGACACTGTAGGCAACTATTGTTTTATGTTTCGGAGACAGCTTATTTTGAAGAAATATTTGTATTATTTTCCTAACTGCAATGCCAAAAACTCTGCAGAAGACTCTTAGCTGCTTTAATCAGCACTGTTGCCCAGACTTGTAAATTGGCATCAATAGAACAATGTCTTTATTAGCAAAATAGTCCCATCTTTCTGTGAAATGGGTTAAAGGTGGATTATGATCAAGAATCAGTTCCTACACAGAAAGATGTTAATGTGGAGTTCTCCCACTGATAGTAACAGCATTACTCCAGTTTTATATATTCAGAACAGAGTGGGATATAACTGGGATTATGTTTCTGTCATCTACCTGTCTGTCTTGCTTCCTCCCTTAGAGGAAGCAGCAACACCAAAAATACCAAGAGAATAGGCCATTGACAGTTTTTTTCCAAAGCCAGTGCCATTTAATCAAGTCTTCATCCCCCAAGAGACAAAATAGGTGGCCCCATAAAGGTAACTGAGGGGTAGAATACTCTGTTGCTATAGTTCTGCTATTCTAGTCACTCCAGCAATAGACTTCAGGTGTAAACTGATAATTAGATGCAATTTATTTGCTTCTGGAGAAGAGTGATTCTAATATACATTAGGTAAGATTTAGAGCTGCAGTCCTACAATATATGAGGAAACGAGAAGTTGCACCAGGTTCCATAAAAGTTTGGAATCTCTGTATTTACAGACTTACAACTAACCTTAATATTTTATTTCTTTGGGTTTTTTATCTTCAAAACACTAAAAAAAAAAAGCATAACCAAGGCTGAGGAAATCAAGGTTCACCACAACCAGCGACAGCTTCTCTGCAGGTAATGCTGTAGCTCCCAAAGCTGTTTTAATGGTTCTGCATGGCTGGGTGTAGGGTATTTCTCCCATTAGGAAGGGAAATTCCCATGATCCTAATCAGAGGCAGCACTCACATCCAACCATGGATGGAGTATTTCCAAGCACATATCAGATTTTGAGTCAGAATCTCAGTGGCACAATATACGAGTACATGTGGGTTTGCAGCATTGATTCGCACCAGCTGAAAAGTTAGCAAGCTAAATAGTGAAACTGCTTTAACTTAGTTTAAAAAATTACTATCTTTTTATAGCCTTTTCTCTATGGCTGTGGTTTCATGGTATGAGCTTGTACAGCTGTAGTCCACCGTCTCTTCTTTGTGCCTTGGCTGTTTATAACTGCAAGGTGAATGGGATTGGAAAACTGATCCATCAAAAGAGAAATGAAACCCAAGCTCTTCTCTTTCATGGCTTTTTGAGGCAAATCAGTTCCTCAAGTCATGTTGCCACATGGCTGCACAGACAGGCACACCAGCTCAAAGCACAGTAATGCATGGAATGGAGAACAAATCATAGGAAATGTTGGATTGTTAATTTTGGCATCGTGACCAAATAAGTGCAAGCTACATCTGCCTTTGATCACATACAGAAAGGTAAAAGAGGGGGACAAATAAAAATACACTTCCATATATCACTTATAAATACAATCTAAAAGATTTTTTATCAATTCTTATTGGTATAATGTTCATGTAGTAAATATTTCTTGATTCCATCCACATCTACATTCTCCTCAGATCTAAAATAGATATTGGGAAGTTACAGCAATTTCCACTGAAACCAGAATTTAGAGGCCAGTAGTAAGCTTATTTCTTTAAGGGCCTATTTTATTTTTGTTTCATTTCGGTTTGTTTTACTTTACTTATTTTATTCTATTTCATTTTTGCCTGTTAATTCAACATAGAAGAGGTAACATGTCAGTCTTGCCAAGATCCTTTTGCCTTCCCTGAGTGTTTCACAAGAATAGTGGTATTTTATTAGCTGATATTGATTATGAAGCAAATAGTACTGTATTGGCTTAGCCAGGTAAACACATCCATACCTAGTAACATGAAACCTAGTTTTATTTCAATTAGAATTAGGGTCTATATAACTACCAGGACATAGTGAAAGGTCATAGGGAGCAACAAAAATGCTTATCAGAATTTAGGACATGCCATAATAATAATTTGAGCCAAATCAACTAAAACACATTCTACCTTTTTTTTTTTCTTTTTTTTTTTTTTGGTGTCATCAAAGGGAATAAAATCTCTCTTTCCTTCACACATTATAAATTTAGGGCAACTCAGGAAATTGCTCATTAGAAAATGAATTTAAGTCATATGTGACCACAGGCAGAGCGAGCTACTCCTGTTCTGATTGACTGACTGACTTGGCTATACCAATAACCCACACAGTGGAATGTTTGCTGACACTGGCCAACAGAGTTTTTGGATAGAGAACTACTTGTTTCAAAAATTCACAAATGATTTCAAGTAATCATTAAGCTGGTAAAAGTTTTGATCTGTTCATCAGAGAATTTGGGAACAGTAAAAATCAGAAAAGTTAATTGAAGAAATTATTTATTGCCCATTATTTGGTAAATTATTCAGCCACTGAAGCTATGCAAGGTGCTTTGAAACCTCATATTAACAAATAAGTCCTTAAATATATTAGCCTAATAGCTTGATTTCCAAATTAACTGCTATGAACTTACCTGAGAAAAGTGATTCTCTGGTGAGTATTTTATAGTGAGAACACTATTCTACTGTCTCCATCTGATAGCTATTTTGTACCCTGAGGCATGTGGCTTGATTTAGCCTAGATGCTAACTACAAATGTCATTTTCATTCATATGGCCCTAACTCAGTAAAAAAATTAGGCATATGCTCGAGACCCTGAGAAGCCAACTTCTCACATGTTGAACATTAAGCATAGTCTTACATCCTTCGTTAAATTCTGGTCAGAAGGATTGAGATTATTCAAGTGCTTAAGAGCTGAGCATGTTTTTATTTGCTTTGCTCAATTAGGACTATAATGATCTCATTCTGTTTTGCATATTCTGAAGCTCCCTGCTTCAATAACCATTATGGCTTTTTACCCAACAACGAAAACTAGAAATTTTTGAATTCTCCATAGGTATAGCTGCAGTACTTTACTGTCCATCAATTCCTCTATTGAGGCTGCAGTTTTTATACCACGGGTGAATGGGCAGCAGTAATTCTGGATTACACAAAGATGCTGAACATCCAAGCTCTGGTGCCCAAGAGCTCTGATTCATAACCATATTGGATTAATCATGAGGCTGCAAAAGGTTACTGTCCCAGCTGTCTGCCCCCCTCTTATCTTCAAGGTTACTCTGTTGGAAGTTATCTCTTCAGTCACTGCAGCTAAACCTGGCAAGGAATGGGAATTAAACACATCTGGTTGTTCCTAAGGATGGGAAAGTGTAAATATGATGGATCCCTCTCAAGTCCTGAAAAAAGCTCTATGTCCAAGTTCCAGCTCTTACTATAGAATGTAGGAGGAGACTGACCAGTTCCAAAAGGAAATGGAAGATCATGGAAGAGCAGGTAAAACAACTTCCACAGCTTAGAACCTTGTGATTTACAAATAATTTTTTTAAGTTTAAGCACCATGTTATTGTCCTATATGCTTATGTTCCACTCTTATCTTCAGAATAAAAAAATTCTAGCAAGTTACAGATGTTTGTATTATAGAACTATATACTGAGAATAATATACAGAATAAAAATTTCATTTCTCAAACAACTGAGCCAGCCAGAAAAGATTGCAAAGAAATCCTGCCGCTACATTTCTGCACAAATCTGTTAGTCAATACCACTACAATATATTTTTGTCTCTGTGCTTTGAGGTGTGCACCCTTTGTACTATGAGAATAACCTTTCTGCTGTGACTCTAGAGCTTTATCCTCTGCACAGCTATTCCCAGCACCTCACAGCTAATTGTGCATCTCCCTGCTTTGCTTGGGTCTGGAAACATTAGGTGACCTCCCTTTTAAGCTTGCAAGCTGGTGTTAGTAGCAACTGTTCAGCGGTGAAGTATCACAGGTTATGTTGCCTCTGGCTCTGGAGTGACTGGAAACAGGGAGATCTCCCTTTGCTGCCTTTGCCACACAACCCCATCGAGCACAGAAATCTGTTTTTCTCCCTTAAACAGCTGAAAATCCGTAACAACCAGACTGAAATCAATGGAGCTTTACTGCTGTGCGCTGTGTTAACACAAGATGGGAATCTGCCTTTGGATCCGGATTCCGCAAAGCGGAATGGTGAGCAGGAATGCTCAGATTGCTTTGCCTTCACTCGCCAGTTGCTGATATTAACTCTATATATTTTAAGCAGACACTTGCAGTTTCTCAGATGTCTTCTCTTTCTCATTTATTAGTTGAGTTATATTTTAACGGTGCTGAGAGATTTACTGTCAATGTATTAGACGTATTCATTTTGGTTAAGGCAAAATCCTTGCGCTAGGATCCAAATGTTGGACACATCTGTTAGCAGGCCAAGGAATGACCCTGTGTTATTATTATTTTTTAAACCTGACAGCTCACACATTTGAAAATTGCATAAAAATATGTAGCTTAGCAGCTCTGCCTTCTCTTTGTACTATTTGCTCACATCCGGATCCATTTTTCCCCTTGCCTGAAGCGGGGGAAGGACAAGCCCATATCAGTCACTCCCTACGCCAGATCACATTAGGGAAACCCCCAACTTTTCATTTCAAATCAGCAGCATCTTTCCTTTGATCCAGAAGACCACAGCTGGGAAGCTGACATGACTCTGCCTCGTGCTTCCCCTGCTCCCAGCCCTGCACCCGCCGCTGCTCTGTGCCTCTAACCAACTCTAGCAGAGTCACCTCTGCTCGGGTTTAGCAGAACCTTTTCCTCCCTGTCACTGACAGAGCAGCCAAATTAATCACACTCAGCCCAACTAACGTTAACAATCCGTCAAAGTGGCCAACGAAATGCTTCATCTACTGTAACTAGAAAATCCACCTGAAGACCTGCTGATTTGTCCTGGCACTTCTGCCTGTAGGACAAAACAGACAGAAACCACCTTTCCCCCCCTCATTCTCTTTTCAATATTTTCCACTCCCTCTTTTGTTGTTTTTTTTTTTTTTTAAATTTATTTTGTTTGTTTTGTTTTATTCCCCTGTAGTAGTTCACTAAGTGTGAACAACATTTCTGCTTAAAGAAATGCTTACACAGTATTCTCTCTTTGACAGTATGTGGACCTTTACTGTTGACAGCAAGCCAGGAGTTGTTGGAAGTTCCTTTGCAATAATCTCAGCAAGTCAATACAGTGACTTTGTAATGCTGTGCCCTGCTGTAACTTTGACAAACTCCTTTCTGTTTTTTACTTCTTGCTATCTACCTATCAAAGAAGTAGCTGGATGCTACTCTTTCCCGTGAGTGGATCTGCCCTACCCCAGCTACTGGAAGGGAAGTCACTGTTACCTGTCTAGGACTATGCTGTAAATCATGGATTTCACCTTGTAAGTGTGACTCCTGTGACAAACACCTAGGTTGCTCCAGAAAGTGATTTTTAATGTTGTCTTTCTAAAACTATTTTATTAAGACATTTTTTATGCATCACACAAATCATACAGATAGAGTCTAATGAACCTTGCACAGAGGGTTTTGCTGTCTACTCCTGAGTGAAAAGGGGTAAACCCCAGTAAAAATCAGAAGGGTAGCTATTCCAAACTTTTTTAAAAAGACATAAATAGTCATCAACATAAAATTAATTACATTAATACTGTCTCTAAAAATGCTTGGGGATTTTTGGTCTAGTTGTAGCTCCCAAAAGCTTAACTTTTTAAAAATATCCCATCTCTCAGAAGTTCCAGTGTATACCCTTTGTCATCCTAAATGCTCTTAGAACCAGTGATTTAAGGACACCAGGAGGAAACTTCCAAGACATATGTGGTGTTACCTGGCTCACGAAGTTTGGCAAAGTCACAATGCAGAATCATTCAATTATGGCATGAAAATTACAGAACAACTATTTCATTGTTATTTTTAACAGAGCCAAAGTGCAACATATTATTGGCTTGCAACATCAAGTGGCAAACTGTTAATGCAGTTAAAGCCCTTATTCAACAACACCCATAAACATATTTCCGACATCTGTATTTAAATATCTGTTTGACTTCAATAGGTTTTAAGCATGTGCTCAGAATTAACCTCTGTGCTTTTCCTGACATGGGGCTCTGTGTAGGTAAAATATCTATTGTATCATCACAATCAGGTTCAAAATCCAGGTCTTTCCAGCCTCTGGGTACTATTCAATACATAAGACTAGAGGTAAGGAAGTAGGTATGCATTGGCAGGACCAGGATTTTGAGGTGGTTGTTGGGGTCTGGCTCGTGCTTTACAGACTTCCAGATGTTTAGAATGAAAAGTCCTTGTGCAATTTCAATATGACATCTCAATGTCATGGTAAAATCCATCCTAGATAAAGAACTCGTGCCTTTTGCCACTTCTCAAACAGCAATATCTGAACTGCTGATGTTCATCCAAACTAAATGATTCCATGTGTCTATGACTTCCCTGGCAGTCAGAGGTGAAGGGAGACTGGGACACCCAGAGGAGAAAACACTTGTGAGGAAGATCTTGGGTCTGTAGAGAGGGATACAAAGAACTGTTCTGCTACATGACAGAGAACTAAGATTCACTTTTATCTGTAGCTCTGTCTTCAGAGGTCCATTAGAAGAGAAAATTAAACTTTAACTGGCACTAATATTCCTAGTAATTTATCAGAGGACTGTGAATAATTTGTGCATTTAAAAACATATTCAATCTTTGCTTATTCCCAGAAAACAGCTGTATAGTTTGAACCATGAGAAACTAGTCCCTCTCATTTGTGTGGGTTTTTTTCTGCTATGCTATTAAAAGTAAGCCACTTATTACTACAACACAGAAAAACAAATTAAAATATCCATTTCCTATTGGAAATTGTCCACCTTAAAATGAAAACCAAACCATGCCTCTCTTCTCCAATAAAATACTATACCATTGCAACTGGAACTAATTTGCTTGTAGCCTCAGAAAGGAAGCAAAAGATTCAGTTGGAAGGAGGGAAGAGTGTCTCCAGCCAGGTCAAAGCTGTGGTAACAGCTTTGTGCAAAGCGACCCTGGAGGGGTTTGCACAGCTCTTGGCTGCACATGGTGGTTAAGAATGGGCCTTTAGCTCTCTAGGCTGTCAATCTGCCACTAGTCACACACACTAAATCCACCCTGGTATTTAAAGAAGTGGCATTATTGATTCTTTTCACTTCCCCCCCCCCCCCCCCCCCATTCCAGGGCCACTACAGGCCACTGGAAAAGAAAAAGAGACACACAGACATAGACAGCAAAACTCAGGCAGCACTTTAGTAGTAAGTAGCAAGTACCAAAACCACTGACCTTGCTGCAATTTTTTAAATCAAGGGATACTAATATATGGCCCAGATAACACTATATTTTCTTTATTACCCTGAACTGTACTTAATTGACATAACTCTGTGGGAGGATTAGCTTTTTTACAAATACCCACATTCTATGGCATGGCCATTCCCTAAGGAGAGCACTGCTCATATATTTCTCTTAATGTGGCTTTGCAAATTGGTCATTGCACAGTCATATGCTCAGCAACAGTACTTAGATGTTTAGAATTCATTGATTATTTTTTTAAATGCCGAAATCACTGGAGTGGCTGATGGTTGCTTAGATATATAATTCTTAACCATTGACTGCTAACATCTCTTGACTCAGTTATAATTATCAGATGTATTTTATTACTTTATAAATATATGTATATAAATTCAGTTGTAATGTGGAGATAGAAAAACATATATGATGAATTAAGACAGAATAACCTGATCCCTAATTTAGCAGGCAGGCTGATTTCTGAGGTGAGTGGAAGAAGAACTTAATGGAAACTCCAAGGCCTTTCCTTTCCTTTGGATGAGGGGATTTACAGGCCACCTAAATGATAGCACATTTAGCAGGTTCAAAGCCAATTTCATCCTGAAAGGAAAGCGAAAGGTGTACCTGCTCTCCTGCATGAATTTGCATCGAGATTTCAGACTGTGTGAAGAAGATATTAAGGAATGTGCTGTGGACATAAAATCTGTAAGATGATAGAAAATGCAACAGATCTCCAGAGTACCACAGTCTCTTAATGCATATATCCAGGGTCAATTTAGGTATGATATGGACATTTTAAATATGAAATGCAGGGTATATTTCCAGTGAGAGGGGCAAACTGCTCCACCAGGTCACCAAACCATGACCTGTGTAGTGCAAGACTAGAGGAAGCACCACTTCTACATGAGGCAAACAAGAGGATGTGTGCTGCTCTCCATTCATGCTGCCTTGCACTCCTCAGCGTCAAGGGAACACGGTGTGCTAGCCAAGGGGGTGACTACATCTCTTACTCCACTCCAAGCTTAAAAACTGCCATCTGCAACATTTGCTTGAGGAAAGCACTAGCGGCTGCCACCACAAAATGTACATGAAACGTAGCCCACAAATACAAAACCTTAGTTAACCATCAGATATTGATGGGCCTGCTAAAAAGGCAGCTCAGAAATCCGTGGAGTGACCAGCATCCTGCTCTGCTTCCTAAACCTAAGGATAAAGTTATTAGGGGAAGAAATAGTACTGCTGAACAGCATATGAGTAACCTGCAGTGGTCTGTGTATAGAGAGAGAGATTACACACATGGAAAGAGGGCCTGTCTCCTGACAGCAAAACATCCTTGATTTAACTGACGGTACCAGGGAATCACATCGATTTTGGATGGTGAATCGTGCCTACATGGAGCTCAGAACTTCAGGCTTACAAACGTTATCACTCTATTAATGATTTTCTTGAAAGTACTGAAGTCTTCTTCACATCCTCAAAGCAGAGAATCATAGAATTTTCAGGTTAATTTTGAAAGACCAAAACATGCTTTTCTAGTCCCCACAGCTACAGGGGTAAATGAAAATATATCAGATCTGAAAACATCAATCAAGTTTAAATGTAAGATTCCCAATCCACAGGGCAAAAAACCCCATGACTATGACATCTGTTAATTTTTATAGCCTACTTTCTGAAGAGAAAATGTATGTGATCAGAAGGTGTTTATGCTGGGGAAAGGGAAGGACATACTTGACAAAAATAATGATGCTCAAACAAGCCTTGTGAAAACAGGTGGCTGCATAGAAGTGACTGTGTCTGTTCCATCAGTGGCCTAAGGGAAAAGCACAAGCATGGGGACACAGAGTATTAGGTACAAGAGCATCCACCAAAGAAACTGCAGCTACAGGAAAATCTGTTGAAACTGGCAGTAAATTATGAAAAACAAATCATAAGGAACTAAGTGTTTCTTTTGTGCCAGAACTTATGAAACTAATTGCTTTAAAAAAAGACTCATGATTTCAAAGCCAACCTCATAATTTTTGAAAGTTTAGCATTGGCAATGAGACTTAAAGCAATTTGCAAATATCAAGCTGAACAGTACTGCTCCAGTGCAAGTAAAAGTTGCAGAACCAGAGCACTAAATCTTTAGATTTACACTGAAAAATCATTCCTGCTGTGGTAACCTAAAGCATCTCTGCACATGTAAGCACAATACAATGGGCCAGGGTGAGGAATAAAACAATAAGGGGATTAAAGCAGCAAGAGAAGCCCAGGAAAACACTACTGTGGATAATCAGAGAGATTTTGCTGCCAGAGAGACTTCAACACATCTAATTGATACTGAATCCATGAGGTTTAAATGCAGTGTATGCAAATTAAGACATGTCTATATTCCATCAAACTCATCCAGAAAAATTCATGCATCCAAGAGTCTCATTTGTCTTCAAGGAATGCACAGACATAAAATCTGGCCTGTCTGCAGATTATGTTCTCAGACACGTGGTCAGGATCTCATTTCTGTTTTTCATAATCCAGCGTGTGCATATTTATTTATTGGTCTCTGGATGTATCACAGATTGGATCCTTTCCTCTGCTCTAGAAGCTACACGTGGATCTGCTGGGGAAAAGCTGCCTCACGTGTAGTTCACCTTGCCTCATGTAGATCTCTGAGGCTCAGGAACCACCAGCTGGTGCTGGGGACATCTGTCTCTTTGAATTCTTAGAACCTGGCTGAGGACCCCCAGTAGCCATGGCTACCCTCCAGCATGCTTTGCCTGCCACACTCTCCCTACTGAGCTGCAGGAAAGATTGAAGATGCCTCTAACACATGACTGTGTTCCCCATCCCTGGAAGTGCTCAAGGCCAGGTTGGATGGGGCATGGAACAACCTGGTCTAGTGGAAGGTGTTCCTGCCCATTACAGGGGGGCTGGAAATAGATAATCTTTAAGGTCCCTTCCAATCCAAACCAATCCAGCTTTATATTTCTATACAGCTGGGTTGTCTTGAAGACTGGCAAGTTAATGTGCACAGCTTCCATGCAACACCTCTGTTTTGTTGATGGAACACTCTTACTCACAAGAGAATTACAAGCCAACTTACATCACCTGCAGAACCAGTCTGCAGCCAGGCTGGTTGCTCCTTGGACACCACTAAGAAAAGGACCCAATACATCATGTCCCTCAATTTTAAATGGCTTTCTTTTCACAAAATATTCGCAGCTGAGAAAGCGATTAGAGTTCAATCCTCAATCCATTTCTCTTACCAAAAAATATGAATAAAACTGCCAACTACAGCAAAAAACCCCAACAAAAAAACAGATTAAACTAAGACAATACCAAGCATCTGTGTCTCAAGTCAGTGAATCTGGAGAAGAGTCATTGCCTGCTAGATATACTAGAAGTCTTTTGTTGATATCATAGTGCTGACAAGTGTAATAGTGACAGCAACATCATGTGAAATTATAACAGGAATCTTCCTTTCAGCAGTAGGTCTTGATAAATTGGACATACTGATTCCTGCTATTTGTTGCAAGGTAGTGTGGCATCTCTCCTTTTTTCCTTAACAGGCGCTAATTATTGAGCATCAAATAGCGTAAAATATAACAGCTGTGCATACTGTCAGTGCTATATGGGCTGCTGAAGGTGTCTGTGCGTGCATATGCCAACGTGTGAGCAACTGACAGTGGGTGGTTTTGCTGTTTGCTTTATAAATGCATCTGAATAAACTGGATTATTTTGCAGGACAGTGGAAATTCAACTGGTTTACAGCTGAGTTAACAAGGAGAAGTCGGTTCTAGAATGCCTGTGGTGACTTTGCCGTGGTGCTGGGGGAAGAAGAGCATTTTAGACTGCTGGGCATAGCTGGGAAGCAGCTAAACAACGTGAAAGTTCTTAAAGACTAATGACATTTTGTCCTGTTTTAAATGCCAATCTCACAAACCCCAAATAAGTTAATAACATGTTTTCAGGAATCCCAAATAGGGAGTTCCAGCATTTGAAAAACAGGAGAAGAAAAGAAGAGGGGAAAGAATAACCAGAGAAACCAAAATCCTGATGTACTATTTTAAGCTTTCATAGGCAAGCGTGCCAAATAGTGGGAACAGTTCACATAGCAGGTGAAAGTTTGCTGCCGAAAGCTTTCAGTCCAAAGAAACTTTTTCCTTTGTGAGATGATTTAAACTGTAAACCATAAATACCCCGGTACCTCCCTGACCAAGATAACAACCTCAAAAAAAAAAAAAAAAGGAAAAAAAAAAGAAACCCCTAAAAATATTACTGTGACCTGTTTTATGGTAAGGTCAGGCTCTTAATCAGTTTCGGGGTAAAGCTCTTGAAACGAGAATGAAAGACTTTCTCCCTGAATAGTTTGCTCTCCTCAGGTTATAGTGAAACAAAATATGTAAAGTTTTTTGCTTCTGAGTGTTAGAGCTGCTCTTTTAACTTTCCTTTTAAGTTGGAAAAATGCAGTGAATAGAATCATTCTTTTCAACTCAAAACTTCTTCATGAAGGGTTGAGTCTTTTTTTTTGTGGTTGCACTGGTACTAACACACCAGCTTCAGATGACCTTTACAAGTATCACATGGAGGCTTTATCCTGATTAAAATGGTTTTCTACACAGAAGGGGAAGGCCTGTGACACCACTCCGAACAAAACCTCTGCAGGACAAGGTGTAAAAGGATAAAATATATTGCTTCCTCTAAGAGGAATGGAAAAAAGGACCGAGAGATTCTGAATAAGAGAGAGACATGAAAACCTGTGTTTCATTTTGATTAATTCTGCACAGTTCTTCTTTAAGCAAATGACTAATGTGGCCTTTGACCCACCAGGAGAATTCTTTTAGCTCCATCCTTCAGGAAACCCAAAGAAACAGTGCTAGGGTTACACCTAATGCTGACCTACCTCATCCATCTGCTTTCAGTGAGCAAATGTCAAGTTCATATTCTTTTCCCATCGATGAAGGGGTGGAGAAGGGAAGAGAGAGAGGATAAAATTGCTGTAACTTAATACTGGCATCAAGATTTATTTACTGTTGATCACAGCTGGTGAACTTCTTGTATCTTGCATATGTGCGAGGCTGTTTGGGTCAAGATGCATATGCCAACAAGAAAAAAGCAGGGAAAAAGTGCAGGAGAGAGGAAGGCCAGAGGATGTAGCAAGCCAACAAGGAAGGAGAGGCTCCAGAGTAAATTTATAGTTATGTGGTCTGAGCCCAGAGGGAGGCCTAAGCAACAATGCTCCCTGACCGTAAAAACACACTGGCTGGTAATGGGTGTTAATGGTGCAGAGGGGGGAGTTACAGTCAGGCTTTGGGGGGGTGGGGGTGTTGGAGAGAGTGGACATTTGGGAAGTGAGATGCTGGTGGGGAAAATGAATCAAAAAGAATGGAGGTGGTGGTGTCGTGCCTACAACTGTGTGTGCCATACTTCCGTGGTTGCCTTCCAACATGCATGGATACAAAAATGAAGAAAAGACAAAAATAGAAAATAAAGGAGAAAGGCAAAGAAGGATGCAGGAAACACGACGAGGAGCCCAACTGGCATTTTGTGCTGTTAACATACATGACATTTCAAGAACTGCACTTTGCATTTTTCCTTTTAATTGTTCTGCCCTTTTGCTCTCTGTGCACAGTGTGTGCCATGGCACTCTGCCTCTCTGAGGGCAGCAAGGAGAAGCAATGGATGTGCTCAAAAGCACTTTGGGTTCACAAGTCTCCCATTTTCAATTAGCAGATGAATAAAGGATGTAGGGCAGGGGTTTATTTTTGATTGCATGTTTTCAATTAAAATATTTTCTTTCACTCTCCTTTTTTTTTTCCCCTGTTTTTCTAATAAGTCTCCACTCTACCAAAACCATGCTCAGACCATTACAAGAGTCCTGCCAGCTCCACAGCTTGCATTAATACCTGCTGGACTTGGTGGAACAACTACATTTCAGGCATTTATGGCTCTGATTGTCATCAACAACTGGAGATGCTGGCTTAAGGATTCAAGGTCACTTGAATGCCAATCCCCATCACCCTGCAACAACTGCTTCTCAAGGAGAGACAGTTACTCACCCTAATGAGATCACAGAACACCAAGCTTCTGATTATGATTTTCAGCCCAATCAGAAAAGAAAGGAAACTACCGTCCCTGAGTAGTCTGGAACCTGTCTTTTCTCTTCTGACCTGAAGTAATAGTCTAACTCAGAATCCACTGGCTTAAGGGACCATCCAGGCTAACTTAGTTAAAAAGCAGGTAAAAGTGACTTCTAAGTAGAGAATTTTCTTTTTACCAGTTCCAGTGTGTGTTTTCTTTTCCTCTTGTTTACTAAAAGTTCATTCAAATGGCTAAATCTCATTCCTTTTTCATGAATATCTGATGAAGCATTTTAACTGAGTCTCAGCCAAACCTGCATTTGATCAGTATGGGAAAAAAAATGCTCCTGTACTATGTTATTATTTTTTGCACATAAACATTCTTGGGAAATGCTGGATGCACAGAAGTAGTTTGCATTTGTGTATAAAGAAGATGTTGTACAAAGTCAGTGACAACATTCAGGGTTTGTCTGTAAAACAATAAAATACTGAATTAATTGTACCATATTCACCGTAGAATTTTTAAGGGGAGAGCATATGACTTTGTTTTAAATCTAATTCACAAGTTAAAAATGAAAACCACTTAAAAATCTGTAAGCACACCAATCTACACAATGCTGAGTACACTTTACTCCTTGGGTACTGCTGGGCCTGTCCTGAGTACCCAATATTTGGGCTTTTATGACAGATGGAGAACTCTTAAATCAACATGAAATCTGTGAGCACAGTTAAAGCCAATCCTGAACTAGATCTTTTCAGCTAAGTAAGAAACAACTGATGATCAAACTCAGACTATTAGGTTTGCCATCATTCTGTAGAACTACCTAGTTCAAGTTATTTGCAAGTAAAAATCATACCGGGATTCATTAAAGCAGGAGAGAATATTTTCTCTGAAACATGATGCATGTGCTACTTCATAAGTTTATTTGGGAGCTTTGAGCTTTCTGCGACGCGTTGCCAAACAATATCCCCTTTAAAGATAAAGCACAAAAGCACATGCCAACCCCAAAGGGAGTCACCTGGAATAAATGTTGCTGGTATTTTATCCATACAATTGCACTCTTTTTCCTGTCTTGGGTTTTTTTTTTTTTTTCCCCTAAGAAGCACAGTGGTCAAAAGTACCAAGTGCCTCTTGTTAGAAGTTATCACTTCAGAAATGAATTTGCAATCTGTAGCACTGCAGCCCTTGGATGGGATCAGGAGTTCCTAACCTCCCTGGGTCTGGCCTTTGAGCAGGACTTGAGAGAAGGGGGGGCAGAAATGAGAGAGAGAAAGAGAGAGAGAGCAAAAGGATGAAGAAGAAAAGCAAAATAAATCAAAAGCAGCTTTCTTGGTAACACCAACATCTCAAAGGCCAAGTGTAAAAGGACCAGGGCTCTAATGATATCAATTAGGCTCAATCCTCTATGTCATTTTAGATATATTGTACCCACTGAGTATACTTAAGTCCATATGTATAAGGTCATTTGCTGGGTCCAGAACATAACAAATTATCAGCAAAGGGTTTGAGGTTTTTTTTTCCTTTTCTCCCTAACACTTTCCACTTACTGAAATAAATTACAGCTCATAATGGTTTCATGTTGAGAACTAATTTTACTTAATTTTTTTTCCTACTACACCAGGGGAAATGATTATTATATCATTGCTTATGTTCATTGCACAATGAACTGAAAAAAAACGCTTGTTAGATTTCCTTGGGTATCTCGGCTCAGCTAAGACAGGTGACTTCCTTTTGAGATGTCACAGTATAATTGGTATCAAAGGTGCCAAAGAGATAGTCTTTACAAGACATTATCTGCCTTGGCTAATCTTTCCCAGTGTCCCTCATTACACTGTGGGTTTCTTCACAGCAGCATAATTTCATATTCGTTCTGAAGGGAAACAGTAAACTGCTAAGAAAAGCAGAGCAAGAGTCTTCAATACTGTCTGTTTGAATCTTTTGGCAGGCCTTCAGAAATATGTCATCTAGTTCTATCAGCAGCATCTCAGGATGTGGTGACCACCTAAAGGCACACTTGAAGGCTGACAATAAACTTGTGCTACTCCCTACACTTCCTGTAACAACAGGCTTCATGCTGGATTTGCCGTCAGTTTTCAGTCCCTTGGAGAGGAACTATGCCAATTTGGGCAAACACAGCGGGATCCTGTTACATAAATTGAGTCAGTTCAGACTGTAGCTCAACTGTGCTTTTCATGATTAGGCAGAAATGTTGTTTTTACTGAAGATATACAATTATTGTTTATTATGTCGAGTGGCATTGCGATTTCCACTGGAATCATTAGTGGGAGGTTGTTTGATCACATGCAAGATGGGATACCTGAAGCTACACCAGACACACACGTCTTACAGAGCAGTGTTTGCTATTGCCTTTGGGTAATAGATGGTATTATTTTCATAGGGGTTACATGTGTCTCCTGCTCTCACCAGACATCCTGTGGGCACCCCCTATGCCAATTAGCACCAATGAGATCAATGAAATATTGACCAGTTGGTGTAGGAAAATCAATAGTGTGGTGGCCAGGGCACTCACCTCAGCTGTGGGAAACCCAGGCTCAAGACCCTGCTCTAATGAATGCTCAATTATTTATGCAAAGTAGAAAGCTCCAGGAGAACAGATTGAGGAAGTCCATCCCAGCAAAACTACCCACTTGGGGTCAGAACAGTCATTAGGGATGGAGAAGGCTGTTAAAGTCGAGTCCCTGGCCAAACCAGCTCCCTTGGAACACAGGAATTCCAATCAGCTCTGCATGTAAGCCTGTCCTAGTGATCCCCACTGTGCAGGGTGCCACCATGTTCCCGGGGAGGAGCAGGAGACAACCCACACTGTGGATGCAGTTTGCAAAGGGTGCAAATTTCTCCCCATCTGCCATGGCTACACCAGAGCACCTGGGTTCTGCTGGAACAGCAAGCAAGGGTTGGTTCAGGGTGCTGGCTGTGTTGATGTGTAGATAGATAGAAACAACCAGTTTGGCGAGGGGACTCTTGGCTACAAGTCTTACTATAAAACTCAGCTGCTATGAACTTTTTTATCACCATTCTTTGTCATTAAATCTTGCTTTCAACTCCCAGCTTGGCTTTTTCCATCTTCTTGATAAATGTTATGTAACCGAGAATTTACTTTTATTCCCATTCTCCCTCCTTTAGTTCTCTTCTTTATTGAGGGCCTACACATCTGTTTCATATTTATTAAAGGGAGAAAGAAATACTATGTTTACCTTCCTCTATATTTATTACAGTTTATATGTTAGAAGTAAAAGAAGTAGACAGGAAAAAGAAAGAAAGCAGCCTTCAGTTTGGTTCTTTACAACATGAAGCTTCAAAAATTCATGCTTTTTTTTTTTTTTTTAATCCCAAGGATTTCCTTTTATATCCCTGTTTAGTAGTGATGGCATCCTTTTGTGCCTCATGGCTACCTAGCCTGTAAACTGCTCAGGTTGGGGACTGATCCATCCTTGCACCTAGTCCTGGGACAGCACAGGGAGTACCAGTCTCAGGAGCCTTTAAGTACTGCACTAAACTTCTTTAACTTCTGTACTAAAGCAGAAGAGAAAATGGATGTGTTATTTTAGTTCCCAAAAACTTCATCCAGAACAGAGCCCTCATTACCCTATGATCAAACCTAAAATTACAGGACACTGTTTTGTTTTCAAGGACTTAAAGTATAATTTCTGTGAGTTTGCAGTAAAAGTGTATTTGGGAGAGATGAGGGGAAAAGTGCAAAGAGGGAGTGGAGCAACAAGACTACCTGACATCAACTCACTATGATTTTAATCTGGCTAACAGGTGCAGAGATATAGACAGACAAATTAGACAGGGGTTCACCAGTCACCAGTGATCATTTACCTGGCCACTGTCACTTCTCAATGCCTGCAGCCAGCCCACTGGAAGTATAATGCAGGGATCAGGACAGGGTACTAGCTTCCCAGACCAAGATAACCCTGTACATCCATGGAGACAGATGTAGCCATAATAATTAGGGGCTTTCAAAATAGTGCCAGTTCTTCCCTGTTATATGATGAGCTGAATGTCCAGTAACAGTCACAGACTGTGGATCTGCTTTTACCTGCCTGTTCAATCTACCTCTCATCTTACTCCCCCCAGTACAGAGGGATACTTGCACATGATGCCTACATCAGTCCCAGTATATAGACTGGCATTGTTTTATTCCTCCTACTACAGGAGAAATGTCCCTAGTTGGGAAGTTTCATCACCTTAAGCTCCCTAAACAGTTCTTGTAAAATCCAAAATACCATCTACCTCAATCAGTCTGGAAAGCACTGGACTGCCTGGTGGCTGCATAGTTAGGTTCTTCAGGGAAATGCCTGGGGTTTGATGGAAAAAGGGATGGAATTCAAGCAAGGTGGGAAGGCTCTTATTCCTTGTATGTAGAGGTATTAGTGGAGGGCGGGAACTGGCCCTTAGCTGTCAGCTCTAAAATATAAATCTTTACCAACTTGAGTTAACAATTAACTGCACTAACTGTGGAAAACAACAGCAATGGAGGCACACCTAGATATGGTTTTTCCAAGATCCTACTTCAATACCTGTCCCCCATCTTCTTGGAAAGACACTTCCTCCACTGATGTACATGGAAGAAAATGAAACATTAGGTGTTTATCACTCAGAGACTGGTTTCTGTTCCTCTAGCCTTTAGGAGTATTTGTTCCTGTACTGCTATTTCCACTAATTGAATATGAATACTAGAAAAGTAATATGAAAGCCAAGCAGTGAAGGGTCTCTATATGCCTTTTAATTTTTTTATTATGTTTTAAAAAGCTTTAAACTGAAAAAACAATCTGATAAATTAATGCTCAGGTGTGAGCATAAACTAAGACGTCCTTTAGGAGTTGGGAATTAGCCCAAGAGCACCAGAGATACAGTGGCAAAGGGCATGCTTTAAGAATACCAAAAAAGATTTTGTAACAAATTAAGCTGGGGATGAAGCTGTGCCTGATGTTACAGGCCATTATTATGCACAGTTATGAAACACTGGTATGCATTAATAATAAAGATCAGTGTCGCCTTCTAGGGAAAAATTGAGCATTCTTTTAATTAACTTAAATTTTTCATCAAATTGATTGAAAAGCTCTCATCCTTTTTTACTTTCATGTAGCCCTACATTTTATGCCGTAGGCTGAGAGCAGCTTTATCTCAAATACTTGGTGTTTTTGAAAGAGTCCATGTGCTATGAGTTAAAAAAAAAATAAAATAAAATAAAAAAATCACAGCAACAACCTAGAAGCAAGCTGGGGCATGAGATGAGAAAAAAATTGTAGCTTTCAAGTAAATCACTTTTAAAAATTTGGTGTTTATCTTAGAGAGGAAGAAAGGAAATGTCTTTTCCTGACACTGTGGCAGGGCTTTGGATCTGTCCTCAGGCACTGAAGTGTCACAGGGCAAGACCTGAGCACACGGCATCCAGTTGGAACTGGGAAGAGCTGCTGAGCTCTTGAACAGCTTCTGCTCACTTTGGTTTCTTCTTTGAGTGGAAGTGCTGAAAGCCTCTAGCTCTGCTCATGTAGCACGTGGGTGTGAACTCTCCCCTGAGTATCTGTATGGGATATTGCTGGATCAGTTTTGGGGTGTTGCTTAGAGTGCTCATACATCATGCCTGGAAAGTCACAACAGTTTCTCTGGTATAATCAAACTTTCTGCAGGAATGCAGAATGTAATACAAAGAATCTGAACTTTCTCTAACTGGAGCCTTCTCACAGAAATTCTCAGTCTCTTTCCTGCACGGAAATCTCATTCCCAGATGATGGGCAGACAGTAGGTAAGAAAAATGCACTTCACATACACTGCTCCACTCAAATACTCCTGCACAGCAAGGCCTGGAAGTGTCACTGACTCAGTATTCCCAATAGATATTGGGCAAGAAAATCCCCCAAACCAAGAGGATCCATAGCTACTCATTCAAGATGGGTCAAACGTCTACTGCCCTATCCCAGCTGTGCTGGGGTCCTCCTTGGGACACAGAGACAGGCACAGATGCAACAGGGGAAGGCCATTCCAAAGTCCACATGGGAGGCAATGAGAGCACGTGCCTGTAGATATGTTAATGGTGGAGTGAGAGACCTGGGTATATACTTTTACACCTATTCTTTTTTTTTTTGCACTTTAGGATGAGTGTTTAAAGGGAAGCAAACAGCTCACAGGTTGGTATTTGCATTACATGGCTCAGTATCTAAACCAAATCAATAGAAGATTTTCATTAAGATTAGCATCAAACCCTTTGTATACTGAAAGAACTAAGGAGAAACAGAAGGGAGTGAAGGGGAAAGGGGAGATGAATGGATAGAATAAAATATTTTCTGGATTCACCACAGAAATACATTAAGCTTCACAGCTTATACTTCCTGTGAATCCACGCAATCACAATCCTTTCCTCCCCATTACCTATTAACATTCTACAGTGACTGAAAAGAAACATTTGATATTTTAAAACATGGCCTACAGTCATAAAACCCGACCACGTGAGAGCTGACAGGCTCAACACAGCACAGGAGCTCTCAGCCTGGGTACTTGTATGGGAAATTACTTTTTCACTGGAAACCTCCATGGAACAGCTGTGTGCGTCAGGCTGATTCTGCAGCTGACATTTCTATCTGAGCTGGAATGAACCAATATCCCACGCTGGTGGGAAAGGCCACAGGAGATGCTGGATCCAATTCTCCTCTCACTTTTACTGGTGTAAAACAGGTGCTTAACAAGATTTCATAGCTATAATGCTGGGCTGAGGATCAAGCCAATTCTTCTGGAGGAGATGAGAAAATCAAAATCCTGCAAATAATTCTGACTACAGTATTTCATTAAAGTTTTCATAAAGGTAGAGATATGAGAGGAATTCCAACCTCATTTGTAATCAGCAGCAATGTTCTCATTGACTCCAATAGGGCCAGGAATTGCACCTATTAAATATATTATTCTCACAAAATTCTAATTGAAGCAATTACATCCTGCCATCCTAAATCCCACCTGAATTTTCAGCTGGATATTGTATTCTTCAATTTCTGGCCTCATACCCTTGTCTAGTGTTTCTGTGCACCATTAAACAACTGCTGCATTTCATATCTGAAGCAGGTGCAATTACATATCAGGTTTTTACGTGTGAAAAGTACTTTAGGATATTTTAGGGTGAAAGGTACAGTATGACTATGAGATATTGAAACTTTCTCGCAGTTAAATCCACTTCAGGGCTCCACACATTTCTAAAGCAACATAACTTACATTTCAGCTTATACTATTTAGTGTAAAAGAAACTCTAGGAAAATAATTTTGATTAAAACACATACAGTGCAAAAAGACTTTCATTATATGACACCATTTTAAGCAAAATTTTCAAGCTGCTTTTAAAAAGATTTCTGTTGCCATGTTTGCAGTTGCTAATAAATAGCTTGTAATCTATATTTTTATGCAGGCCCATTCCCTCTTTACCTTGCCATTCTTTTAATGTGTACAGCACCTTATACAGCAGTATCCAAGATTAAAGTTCCTCTCATTGACATAGAATGAAGGCAAATTATACCGTTTGCAAGAGAAGAGATAATAAAGGGGGAGTCTATAGAAATACTTTGATGAATTATATAGTGGCAATTTTCTGACATTAGTAATGTAGGGCAGAAGACAGTGTTTCTGATATATAGATGTAAATTCATCATCCAGACTGCATTAAAGAAAACTACATAAGATTCCTTGGTTTTTGGATTGCTTACAAGAGCAATCAAGAAAATGTTATAGTCTTCTCCAAGGAAGCTCCCTCAGTGCAAAAGGTGAAGAATTACATAGATGAAATAGGTACCCTTTTGTGCTAACCATCATAAAAACAGAGCCAAAAGACCTGCAGCAGCCTGCACCTACATATAGAGAGAAGGGCTTTGTACTGTAAGCTGAATGACTAACCACAGCTGGAAAAATCAGTTCCTTATTTTATATATATATATATATATATATACACACACATATACATATATATACACATATACATAAAGATATAGATGTATAGATTTTTTTATATGTATATATACATATGGGTTGTTTTATTTGTTTCTTAAATAAGAGAGCATCCAAGTCTCTGTTCTTAAAATACCATGTGAAAGCCCAGCTTGTGAAGAAGGGCAGCAGGCCACAGTACAGATTGCACACAGTAAGGTCTAGGAAAGGGATCACAGCAGTAGGTCAGACAAATTTTGTTTACTGGTTACCTTCTACTGAAGTATTCAAAGTGCTTCATTAGTTCAGAAAATAAATTTTAACAGGATAAAGTACTCATGTGATAAAATAAACTATTTTCAACGTAAAATTTAGGCAGACAAAGGATATTGCAATGTCCCTACTTTGGGTCAAGAGCTCCATGACCTTTCTGTTTTTGTTGGCTAAAATCACAGAGAGGAAAATTTTGAAAAGCAGTACTTTGGGGGAACATTCTTAGATGTTCAGTGTTCAGATTTTTGTTACTCAATCCCTTCTATCAGAGTGATGCAAGGATGGAAATGTGCGGAGACAAAGGAAAGAAGTAGGAATGAAAGGGTATGTTATAAATGTCGATAAATCAGTTTTAACAATGGCATTAAAATGCGCGGTTGCAAAAAGTACTGAGGGTTCAGAGCAGCTTGAAACTCCCATCAGATACTAGAGCTTCATCAAAGCTGATGGCAGAGCCATTCTTAATCCTTGGCACCTCTACCAAGTCTGTGCCCCTCTAGCACTTCAGTGGCCACAGGAGGACGAGCAGAGTGGGATGATGTTGTTTTAATTTTCCCTCAGACCTTGCCTTCGCGTATACATGGTTCTAAGCATATCCATGATTTGGTCTCACCACCACAGCTTCTGCAGTGCAGCTTTTAAGACAACAATAGGACATAAATCCTTACAGACCAGAGATTTCAGCTCAGTGTGACCTCCAGGGCCCCTCCGTGTCCTCATTCTCAGCACATCGCATCCTGGGTACAGTGTAAACAAGGAACTCAGGGTCACATCCCGATCTGCATGTCCAACGGGGTGCACAAGCACTTTCTATAGTGCAGAGAACAGTCCCAAAGCACACAGGATTTTATTCTTATTTATTTTTTCTTTTCATTTCATTTCTTTTTCCCCCCTCCTACACCAGTTTTGGCCGTTACAGAATATAATGGGTTCGTGGGTGGATTCAAGACGTCAGACAGAGAGAACAAGCACCGCTGTTCACTTTGTAGTAAGGCAGGGAACAGTATTAAAGAAGCAGAAATCAAGGAGTAGGGCTGCAGCAGCAGCAGTAGCTCATCCAAAGCAATAACAACGCGCAAAGGCAAGCCATGGCAACTGAAGGAAGGCTGGAATCTCGCATACCCATGGTCTTGTTCTTATTATTACAACACAGCTTGACTAAAAATATCAAACCAAACAAAAGAAATTCCTGCAGGCAAGGGGTAAGAGAGGAGGCCGACCACTGCTGGAAATGGAACTTATTGTTCACCTAAGTAGTGCAGCGGGGAACAGAAATCACAGAAGCAAAGGCCAAGATCAACAGCAGGAGCAGCACTGAAAGTAACAACAATGTTCCTGAACAAGGAGTCACAGACTCCAGAAGAGGAGAGTTAGAGAGGGGCTTCCCACCCTCTCCATCCCTCCAACAAATCACCCAGACTGAACACAGGCTTCATGGATCGCTCTGCTTCACGGCAGGGGGATGCTGCAGCATCCTGGGATGGATCTGGGGGTGGCTCGGGGATTATGGGCCCTTCAGGTGTCAGCTCTCAGGTGACCCAAAGCTCTCAAAGGAGGGATCAAAGCTCTCACAGGATCCTGCTCAGCAGGGTGCCCAGGGCTGAGGCAGGTGAGGGCAGCACTGCCAGGCTCCCAGCATAGCTAACTTTGAATGAGGCTGAAAAACAGATGGATGCTCTTCCATCTGGAGAACCCACAAAGCCAGGCTGATGGTAGAGAAGCTGGGGACTCCGGGGGAGTTTGCACCCAGGAGCTGGGAAGCCCAAGACTGTCAGTCCCTTGGAAACTCCACTGGCTTTGAAACCCTGGCACAAGGGCTATTGGGGCACCAGGATTTGGCTCCTTGCTGGGTGGCTGGTTCCAGCAGAGACCTGCTTAGTTTCTGTGATTAGAGTACCTCCATAAAACACTACCCTTTTTCCCAGTCGGGTATTTTCTGACAAAAATCTTTTCATGGGGTGCTATCTGCTATCAGAGCAGCTGTGCACAGAGAGAGAATGCTGAACTCTGGATGTGGAAAGAAATATGCAAGAATTATCTGTACAGCTAAGTGGTAATAAAACTATTATTAATGGCCATATTGTTGCTTTGCACTCCTGTGATACCTTCTAGAAAATCCCCAAACCGTTTCACAAGTTAATGAGCCAAAAAAACTTCCCTGCTGGACTGCAAGGCAAGAGTTTTTACTACCTCCTTTTCTATCCTAACTCCTCCAGCCTTGAATAGTTTTCTTTGGCCAGCCTATTCTCCAGCATCATACTTAAACATCTTATAAGAAAGTTGTTTTTTCCCTTTCCATGCTCCTCTCCGTAACTCTGCCCAGGGACATGAGGGAAATTTGGCTTGCAGCTGGCTCATATGATGAGAATTGAGTAGCCAGTCTAAGACCCAGAAGGCGCTCAAAGTGAGAGTTTTATAAGGTTCAGTGCTGCAGAGAATTGCAGAGACTGCAGGAGAGGCAGCTGTCTGAGCAATCTAGAATTGGAATAGATGTAAGGGGACACAGCCTGTGGAGTTGTAGCCTGAGCTGGTATAAACCAGTGTAGCTCTGTTCACTAGAACTTCAGTGCAAAGTTCATCTCAAGAAAGAAAACTATGGCTGGATAACACAGTGCTCAAAAATGCATCTTCCTTTAATTTCAAAAAGGATGAACTGTGCAGTGAGATGGTGACAGGCCTCAAATCTGATCTCTCCAGGGCAGAACTGCTGTCTGTTTTCTACATCTGTATAATTTTCCCTTTTAGGTTCTCACTTAGTAATGAATAAATATTTGTTTCCCATGCCACAGCTCCTTTTCTATTGCTTCAATTTCTCCTACATCAGGCTGTTTATAAAGGATGCTCCTGGGATGGAGAAACAGGCCCTGAAATCTCAGAGATGATCCTGTCTTTAAGCTTCCACTGCTGCTCCACCTGCTTCATACCTTCCTTTTTAGCACTGCACCATGCATTGAATACATAATTTTCTCTCCCTCTGCCTGTCAAACACATATTTTTTTCTGTGCTTGTATATCCCAATCTATAGAAATTCCCCCAACTTGTGCATACATCAGCCACAGAGTAAAACAAAGGCTTTTATGTACTCAAACAGATGATAGATGGATTAGAAAGACATAGTTAATGTGACTCGTACTTTCAATGGAGCTTTGACTGAAAACACATAGTTCATGTTAAGTCTTTGTTGAAATTCCTATCAGTAATACGCATATTGAATCATGAGAATAAACATAAAATGTCACAAGCTCCTTTTTTTACCTCATGGTGGTTGCAATTTCAATATATGTGTTATAATCAAGGAAAGCAGTGTGCCACGCCGGAATAGGCTGAGCCTCTGATTCATTTCTGAGGACTGGTGATAGTGCAAGCTACAGTCTGGAAGAACATTCCTTGCCACCAGGCTGGTATTAATTTCCTGTTCAAAAGGGGCTATATTGTCAATGTGACACTTTAATCAGCCACCAAAGTGACTCGGGGAATGCAGACTCCACAATCAATGTCAATGTATTTCATGTAGTTTCAATACCGCTTAGTCATTTTGCTTCAGAAGCGCGCAAGGAGGGTCAATACATTTCATTAGTTTGTTTCATCTAAAGGACAGTACAACATCAGAACTTTGATTATATTATAAGAATTGCCTTAATGTGACACCGGATTCCCTGATTGTGCAACACCAGACACTGAAGTGCTAGAGGGCACTGAAATTATCCTTCACCCACGCATAGCCAAGAAGCACCCGTGAAGGATGCTACAAACGGGAGAGAAGATAAGAGGATGCGGATAATTTGCATAATACACAGTAGAGTGTAGCTCCTCTAAATATATTATGAAACTTGAAAAAATATCCTTAATTTTCAAGGGTACAAGTTGCCATAAAAAAACCCCTTTATAAAAAATTCTTGGCATATCTAGGCAGTGTACAATTTTCATACAGTTATTTGTCATTCACAAAAACATAAACTAAGTACAAATATCCATTTGCATGTCAAGAATTAAAAAAAAAAACCCCAACCAACCAACCAAAAAAAACAAAAAACCAACCACTCTAAAAATAAGAATGTGAACCTTTATGGAAACATCAACGTGAATTTATTCCAAGGTAAATACATGCAAGTATGCAGATTCTTAGTATTTGTACAGTTTGTACAACTGTTTTATTAGGAGTCTAATTAATAGGATGGGAGACAGGTGCATCTTATTATTAACTAACTTAAACAGAAAAATAAGTAATAATAGGAAAAAAAAAGAGTAGGAGTTTGGTCAAGTGAAATTGTAGGAAAATCACTGGACAAAAAAGAAAAGTTCAATATTCAGCATTTTCTATGTACCACAGGGAAGGACATGAAATGGGCTTTACTTTAAAATGAAAAGAGATAAGCCATACTGAAGGCACATTATTGATCTAATTTCTTGGTTGATGGAAGCATCTCAGGTTTGTCTACTACATCAAATGAGAATGAAACAGTTTGTATGTTTAGGTGGTGGTTTTTTTTCAAATTCCATATGACAGATGTCATTTCACAATATGCTCAGCACTGACAAACTCAAATATTTGGAATTGAAAGTGCTACACTAGTTTATCCCAGTCAAAGATCCAGCCCCAATTTCACCCTCCTCAACATTTTTAATAGCAAGATTTATTTCCAAATAAATGAATATCAGTGAGGTACCTCAGTGAGTACAGGCATTAATAGCCCACATGTGTTTTCTAAACTTGCTGAAGTTTCTATATTTCTGCCCACTACTTAGATGGCTGGAAGTCCTTCTGAGCTTTGTATATGTAAAAGGAAAATTCCACTCAGAATAAGAAAAAAGTGTCTGAAGCAATACTGTCAACTTTAGTTTACAGTTTTTCAATCCAGTCAGTTTTCCAATTCACTCACTAAAATAAGGCAGAAGGATGCTTTTGTTTTAGCCACAAGGTCCCTCTTAAGAAGAGAGAAGCTTTCTTCATAGTTTTCTCACATTATTTGGTGCCATCGTGGGCAAAACAGACACTTGGTAATGAAAAAACACCAACCAAAACAGAAGCTTAAGGAAGCCCCTCTCATAATCCCATCTCTCCCTCTCATAACCAAACTGGAAATCAAAGAACAAAAATTATATTATTGATAACCCGTACAGACACAAAAAATATCACTATACAAATCTGATTTCAAATTCACTAAATCTGCTGCTTATTCTAGTTCTTAAAAGAAAGAAAAGAAGATTAAACTACTTTGAATTTTTTTTCTCTCACATTTGAAACAACTTCAGCTGAGAAGAGGCAGCAGAGGTGTTACAAAACATGATGACGACTCCAAACCAAGGATGGGTTAACCTCAGAAGGTTCAGATGTCTCTATTCTGAGAAAGTATCAGGGAGGATTTTTCAAAATAGCTCAGTGTTGATCTAAACTTACTTCAAGTGAAGTCAACAATCAAACTCCCTGTGGAAGAAGAGTCAGTGACTTTGAAAGTGATACTTGGAAAGAAAAATACTTCTAGAGGCTTTGATCATGTAATTGAGATAGGAGTTTAACAAGATCAAGATTCTCAAGATTTTTTCTTGGACTTAAATATTGACTCTTACATTTAATTACTGACTAAATAACCTCTGTACTGCCGAATTTATTAACCGTAAAGTTCACTTTGACAGTAGATGTTACTGACAGACTTTTCATGTTTCATCTCAACAGTAGTACTAATTAGACCAACCCTGTGTGGACTTCTTCAAATAACCAGGTGGGAAAGTCCACTTGGTAGTTCTTGAATATATAAATATTGTAAACTGAGAGTTGAAAATGTTACAGCTTAAGACACTTTAAAGTTTTCGTATTCAAAAAAGAAATTAATTTTGGAATATTCAAGCTCCCCAGTTTGCATCACTTCAGATCCCAGAATTCTCACATCTGACATAATTTGGCACAGATAAAAAGGCCAGTCCTCAGAAGGAACCATAAACTGTTTTGGAAATGCTGCTGGTGAGGAGTGAAATGTAACATCACTGTAAATAAATCTAAGGAATATGTCTGAACACTTTACAACTTGATCTCATCAGCCCACTTCAAACATGAGGGTTCTTTGTAAGCCATGCTCAAGGAAATTTTTTTTCTTAAGTCAACAGTTAAAATCCACTGGTAGTTCAGATGCTGTTTTAAGTGATGCTTCTTGCAACTCATGACAACACTTTTTCGTTCAGTTTTGTTATAAAACTTCCACATGTCCACGTTTGTACCATGTATTTGCCAACGTGAGTCAAAAAATGGCTTTGTATCTCACTGTTGGGTCTTGCTATCAGTGATCTGATTCTACTGACAATCTCTGGACAGACTTTTAGATTATCTTCTCATAAAACAGTTTTAGATTATCTTCTCATAAAACAGTTTTACAGAGACAACAGATATCTTTTTTTTTTTTTAACAAGTGGTGTTGCATGGAAAGGGTGGCTTTGACATAGAGAAGTACAGACAGTTTTATTTTATGTTTTATTATAGTAGTAAAAAGGATTTCTGCAGTGTGCAATATCTGTGCAAACCTTTTCACTACTTTAATAAACCCTAGTGCCATAGATGTTAATTTTAGCTAGATAAGAATTTGACCCACGTGTAGAAACTTAAATTTACAATGTGAGATTTTATATGGGGTTTTTTGGGAAGGAAATTTTGGAGATTTTTATAGGAAAGGTCTTGCATTTATGAAGGATCTTTTCCTCCATTCAGTTTTACTGTTGGGATATCCTTGGACTACTATCTTAGCGATCTGAATGAATAAAAAGACAGGAAGATATAGCAGTCTACACTAAAATAAGCATCCTTCTGTTATCATTAAAACTACAGAATTTAAAAGGAGTTAGCACCTTCAAGAATCTGGCTTAATAAAAGCAGCAGAGACTTCATATTTAACTGGATATTCCCTTTGACGCACAGAATTTATGGCAAAATTCCACCAGAAATAACAGCAAAGCAAGAAATCTTGAACATACACACACTCTTAATATGTCAGAATAGGAACTGAGATACTTAGATGCTGAGTCAACAATTTAGGAAACTTTGGGGTTTGTTTCTTTGAAAGCTGATGTAAAAGATTAAGAAAGTGAACTTAATATTAAATTTTTAAAAATGAAAAAAAATGAAACAAAACATACTGGAAGAGGGGTATAGTAATGGAAGGGAATACTCCTAGCATAATTCATCAAGTCTTTTTAATTACAAAAAAAGAATAACCCCATCAAGTCAGACAATATGTGCGCAAAATTAGCTTGAATTTTAACAGCATGATTTATAAGGAGCAGCAAAAATCACTGAAAGAAGAGATTTGCTTTCATGAGCTGGCTCTTTGCATGGCTCTGATCTTCTGAAAAGTGAAATAAATCCCACCCCACAAAACCATCTGCCAAGGGCAAATAGCTGAGACAGGACCTTTTCCTAAGCTGCCCTTGCTGTAGGGCTCAGGTGTTATCCTGAACCTTTTAAAGGTGAGAGAATCTCTTTTTGAAGGACCTGAGTCCCAGTCAGTGCTCCAACAGTTGTACTTGCCCATTAGTAACTGCAATCAAGCAAAGGGTATCTGTGGGCTTTGAATGGGAAAGACCCACTTGAAGACAGGATTGCCCAGGAACAGATGCCGGAATTTAATCACCAAAAAGCCCCCAAAACTGGTGGGATAAAACAGAAATAGGACACATAGGAGAGGCGTGTTCTGTCCAGGGAAATAGAAAACTTCATGGATGCGAGGGGTAAACTCCTCCCAGGACCCAAAGCTGAGTCTTGCAGCAACAAAACTGAAACCTGCTTTGAAGGAAACTTATGTTTCCATACCAACAGGGCCCAAATGCATTTTAATGCACTAGATCTTGAAGAGCAAAAGTAATTTAAAAATACAAGACTCTTAAACAATACTTGAAAAAGTTCCAAAATATCAAGCAGGTGTAGATCACAAAAAAAAAAACTTGATCAGTTTACCTATTCCAAAAAGTACCATTAATATACAGTAGAGACATTCCCCCCACCTGAAAATCTTTCAAAATATATGTATATCCCAGCCTATAATAAATCATAGGAAAGCTAAGTTGCACATTTAAAATACTTTGAAATAATGTATTACATTTTTATCCTCCCAAAATAATAACTACCTAACACTGACCAGGCACATACTTTAAAGTGGGATATTTTCAACTCACTTCAGTAACTTACAAATAGTTGAAGTAGATTTGCTTTGTTAGTTTAAAAAAAAAAAAAAAAAAGAAGCAAAGTCAAGACCTTTCTTGCCAAGATCTAACCTAGAGAATATTTTGACAGTTAAATTATAAACTATGAGAACCAGGGGAGTTGTTATGGACCATCAACTACAGTGAAGCCAGGGAGTGTTATTCAATTAATCATTTTACTCATTAGAGGTAAGTAAAAGCCAAAATAAAGTTAATCAAAGTCTTTTATACCCTGTGTTTAGAGCAGCTCCCTGTGTCTTGATGGATTCTTCTTGTACCAGGAACAGTGTTTCAAAGACAGATCAATAAACAGAGATTCCTGAAGTTTTGAAAATTAACACCTTTCTCTAGTTATAAGTCAATCAGGAAATAATACCCAGAAGAACTGAAGAAGTCAACACAAGTTCAGTGGGGCTTTAACATGTGTGTCCCAAACTGCTGGATTTAAGTCATTCTATTTTTCCAAGCAGCTAATTTTCCCTTTTTGAAGTACTCACAGAAGGTCAGGATCAGTTTAAACATCAAAGCTCTATGAATTAAACAGCTTCATGGAAAACAGAGGAAGAAAACTTGCCTGAAGTTTTCCTCAAAACATGGCCCACCTTCTGTCCAGGCCAAATTGGGTGTTTGGATATCAGTCCTAGGCTGCACTGGCACATTGGAGTAGAGCTGAAAGCACGGCTTACCTTAGACACCCATGTGCATACACATACTCACAAACCCCTCCACAAGGGGATTTTGTCCCTGAAAAAAACCCCCTCTGACTAATTCTATGCTTTCAACTATCAACTGAATTTTTATGGATTTCTGTTGACATGTTCCATAATGTTCCAAAACATGGTAGGAAAGACAATACATGAAGTAAGAACATTGATTGTTAGAGAATAATCCACTGCTCAAGGTCTCTGGAAATTTATCAATAAAACAAGCTCAATGGAAATAGCTCTCCTTTAGAAGAAAACAGAGCTTCTTGGTTTAATCCATTTCTAAGACAATGCTGTTTTGACAACTATTGTTCAAATGTCTTTTCAACAGTTACTGTAATTTCATTCCTATTTGGCAGGCCTGAACATGGTATATACTTTTAGGACAAAATTAGTGAAAAATTAATTCTGAACATAAAGGCATTTTGGATTAATAACCTGTTATCTTGATGACTAATGGAAGACTCCCAAGACAACAGCAGTTTTGACTCTTTTGGGAATTTTAAAAAGAGGGCACTTATAAAAACATAGCCAAGTCCTCTTGGCTTGAAAACTCAGTCAGAAATCCAGCAAAATCAGATTCACTTGTTTAGCCAAGTCTAGAAATCTTATAATACTGAAAGAAAAATCCTTGTGTCATCCTTCAGTATTGACAAAATCTTCAGAAAGTGCAGTGATGGGCAGAACGACAGAACCTTGCTAGAACAGAAGGGTCAAAATGGGATCTGTAAATGGAGGCTCACCTGCTCCCCATGACACTTCTTAAACCCATCTGCCAGAATTATTGCCTCCCATTTGCTGTTGCATCAAACAGCATATATTGAGCAAATTGAAGGTGTGTCTAACCCCTGAAGATAAACTCCACCCACAAGCCAGTTGATGCCTTTTTCGTGCTGAGCTGATACTGAGAAACATTTCCCAGAAGTACTCAGCCAGATTCTCAAAGCAAAACACCTCGTGTGGCTCGGCACTGCCTGACTCGGGCTGGTGAGACTCCACTAATTTCTCTGGAATTGCATCAGCAGTAAAACAAAAGAAAACAGCGACAAATATTATGTTCTCCTTTACCTTTGCCATCTCTGCTGTTGGCCATTAGTGGCATAAATGATAAAAACAAGGTGCAAATTTAATACTGTCAAACTTATGTGGAGGATACGTTCCATTTTCCACAAACGACATTTTGTTTTATGAACTGGGCTCCATGAGTTATGTTCTTCATACAAAGGGAAAAAGGAACAGAAAAAAGGAACTCTGTGACTTATTTGACCATTTCTAACGTCATAAAAGTGCATTCTCAGTTTTATGTTTCAGGTTAGAAAGTAAATAAGATTTGTGAATATAATCATTTCTCAGATACCTCTACCCCAAAAATATGAGGTAGATGCTTCACTGGAGGAAAGATACACTACAGTGATGAGACACATCCACTGGTTCAAGCCATGTACTCAGCTCCATCCAGGACATCGTTTCACTGTCCTTTAAGCAGATTTATTGCTATTCCAAAATAAACTGTACAAGAAGCACCAGAGAGAAAACAAAGAGATAAAAGAAGCAAAAGCCCTCAGCCTATTAATTCAGCAATGCATTTTTAAACACATAACTTTTTTAGAATGCAAATTCCTACTCTGTTGGCACTTGAGCTAAATGTTAAAATATCCTGCAGAATATTCTTTAAAAAAAAAAAATTGTGCTTAAAACCTAAGTAAAACAATGTTCAAAGTGTATGTCTGGGGCTAGTTGTCATTGGGATTAATGGGTTTCATGAATTTCATGGCTATCTGACATTCACTCCTTTCTTTCTTTGAATTCTGAATAGCAATGGCTAAAATATTATTTTAAACCGCAAGTGTTGACCTTTCCGAGGTGGGTCCCCATATGGAAGGTGAAGGGCAGGTGTCCTGCTGAGATAATGTCACTCCTCAGCTTGCTGAAAACCATTGTGAAGTGCACTCAGAGTGTGACGTTATCCCAGCAGGAGCCACGCGCCCCGGAGTGCCCCACTGCTGGAATGACAATGCTGAAAGGTGGTAGGAGGATGGCAACAAAGGAAAAGTTTTACATAGGGATGGTGGTTAGATGTAGTACAGCTGGTTAAAATAATTAATAAACACTGAACTGACAGAACAACCAAGATTCCAATCCTACCCCAAAGGACAGCTTCCAGAAAATGCCATGAGTACAATATTTAATCTAATATGTGGTCTAATATTCCATCCTCGAATCAGCTGCCACAGTCACACACCAGTCAGAGCTGCTCATATGAGAGTGAAAGCTGCAAAACTTCATAAAAGTCAAGTGGATGTCAATGGGACTATCGTGAGCTATTATGGGAAATATATTCAAGCTATGATACAATGCCAATGGACAATTCATGACTAAATTATTCTCTGTGATTTATTTGCTGCTGTATCTCGCTTTGTAGCAGGCATGAAGAGTTGAAAGCTGGGAGATTTTCCAGGTTCAAACCTAGTTCTGGAACAAACACAGGCTGCCTGTAAGCTCACATTAGACCTGGAGGGAATATCAAGCCAATTTCTCAATCAAATTAACTCCGCACTTCTTACCTGGTTTCCTTAAGGCCTCCCTCCAATATATTTCCTAGTGATAATAAAACATGAAAAAAGCCATTACCACCAAAGTCCTGTACCAGACCACAGGTATGTGAGAAGGATAGCTGGAAGGAGGGCGAAGGCACCCAAAAAAGCTCAGGATGGAGTGCTGCCCATAAATAGTGTGGCTTTAGGTTTGTAAAAAGTACAGACACTTGCAGTGACCCAACAAACCCAGTCACTGTGGGCTGAATTTGCACTACAGGGGCAGAAAGTGAGAAACAGCGACATTTTTACTGAGAAACCTGGTTTTCTATTATCAGGCTGCCCTTCCTTCCTCAGATATGGAACCCTCTCTCCAAGGAGGCATTTTGGCTGTCATTGAGACCCAACAGCTCAAACTGAAGCCCCACAACTTCGGCAGCAGGCATGGGCACAGATACTAAAATCCAACCCACCCTCCTTGGAGACAGGTAGGATCCGTATGGCTGAAGGTGCTAGCACTTTCCTAAACTGTTTTAGTCCATCTCTAATGGAAATCTAATGGAAATCATAAATTACTGAAAAAGGTCCACAGGTGCTGAAATTTACTACTGTGTTGACTGCTGGCAAGGTCTGAAAGTGAGGAACAATGCAAGATGTGCTAGGAAAATGAAATATTTATGACATTCATATTCTCCCTCAAGCTTAAAAAAAAAAAAAAAACAAACCAAAACACCCAGCAAACCTTTTGCTTAGTGACCAAATAATAAAGCCGAAAAATGAAAACCAAAACAAATGGAGGGCAAAAAAAAAACCAACCTTGACCCATGTGGATGTTTTTAGAACTATCATTGCAAAGAGGATCCTTCTCATAATAGGTCATGGGAGGGGGTTATTTATTTATTTAGAGTATTAAAACTTTACCTGAGAGTAAGAAAAAATTGGTCTCAATGAAGAGAAGAATGGAATGGCTCATCATGTTAAACTCTTAATAATCAATGACATTTCTCAATATGCTCTTCAGTACAGTACATTGCCAGATACTACATGCACAGAGAGGAAGCTGAGATAATTTTTCCCACAAGTAAATCAAGTAAATGCTTGCCATAGTGATTGTAGTTTGCATGAGAGAGGAATGACTTGGAGCAAGGACAATAAAAAAGCAGGGGGGAAATTACACTACAGATTTGATCTGGCTCCCACAATCAGTTTGGCAATTGGTTTCATTGGGAACAGCTTCAAGCCTTGCAAGAATTAATGAAAAATAAAGGTTGGCTTTGAGCAGAATCGGCACAAAAAGTAATGTGGATGTCATGGAAGGTTTTAATTTTATGCTTTAGACATGGGCAGGTGAAGAACAATCACTTCTAGATTTTCCAAATACAAACTTGGATATGAACTTGGTGGCAGTCCTGTTTTAAACAATTCACACCTAGTTGCACCTTGCAGGCTTCGCAATCACACTGATGTCTACCATATGTGCAGGACGACAATTTAAAAAATGGGGTGACACAAGAGCTAGGATCTTTCTCATAAGGCGCAGATCTATTTCTATAACATACTTTGGGTTTTTACACTAAATCTTTAAAGGTAAGCCTGTGCTTGAGAGTCAACGGCAAGTGGGGTTTTATGATGCACAAAGACAGCAAATGCAGTGAGTACAGAGAGACAAGTAAATGACCCTGCCATCAAACCCAGACGCAAGAGAGTCCGCGGGAGACGGCGTGTCCTTCAGCATGAGCCGACTGTCCCTCCAAGCCTGAGAACATTTTGGATTATGACTCTTGTCTTCCCCTCCCCGGAACGTACCGTACACAACAGATCAAGCCTAATTTCTAAATGACTCCACAAGAGGTCACCAGAAGACGAACAAATTGTTGTCATGGATTTTGTCATGTCATTGCTTAAATTTCACAGACATTGGTATGTATCTGCTGAATTGGATGGGAAGGACTTCAAGGGAAAAAGGGATAATGTCATCCTTGTGGCATCCTGCACAAAGGTCAGAAAGGCAAAGATGTCAGAGCCTAATTGTGCAACAAATGGTGTGAGTGATGTTACCTGTGTGTCACAGGATCAGCCTCATACTCCTTTGAGGACGCACCTGCACCACGCAACAGCATGTGCCAGAGAGACACCCAATGGTTTGAGCTCCTTCTGGGACTGAAAAAAGTACAGCCACATATAAAGGCAGATAGCTACAACACCTACGCTAATTTGCTGTTAAGAGGCAGAACTAATGAACGTGTTGCTGTTGCAGCCATGCTGAGCTGGCGTCTCTGACCGTGCTGTGAGGACACGTGGCTCTCTTGGGGCTCGGCAGGCTGTGCGATGCACGGTGCCGAGCTCGGCGTGTGCCCCTGGCAGGGAACGAGCTGAGCCTCACAGAAATATCATGGCAGACTGGTCTATCCACAAGCTGTCTCCTCCAGCCCACTGATAAACCCATCAAGTTAAAAATGAAGAGCAGGAGCTCGGTAAGAGTTCATATTTTAGACAGCTTAATGAGAAACTGTTGGAGGTCAGAGTGACATTAATCCCCGACAACACAGGGATAGACTTGGAAGCGCCTGGAAACTTTCTCCAGCCCCCACTCCACAACATATTTAAGCTTGGGCTCACCTAGAAGCATTACAGCTGTCTTATTCATACACTTCATATGGAGCATGGGAGAATACGTGCCTTTAAAAAAAAAAAGAAAGCGCTGTCTGGGATCTAAAGGGACAGATAAACCAATATGTTTATTTTTTATTTGCTTGTGACATTCTAAAGGTTTGGGAGCTGTGAAATTCTGAGTCTGGAAACCGTTCCGCAGCGCTGTTTTGTGTGCTGATTTGATTTGTACAAGGATCAGCCTGAGACAGGTCATGGAGAGCAAATCACTTTAGTAAGCTAAACAGTAGTAATAATTTTAAGTGCTATTTTCCCCTTGAGATTAATTTTATTTTCTAATATAACCAGAGGCCAGTCAGAGAAAGAGGAGAAGAGAATGACATTTGCCTGGACCCTAAAAGAAAGCTTAATGATGGAGAGGGGGGTTCAAAGATAATGGGAAATGGGGAAAGGCAACTGTAATAACACAGGAAGACTTTACATTTATGGAGGATGAAATTCACCCTTATGTACAGGGCTAGGACAAGGATCATAAACTTTAAATGTTTACCCAGCGCAGGGGTGGATTTCACCCCTGATTACTTGTCTGTCCTCCAAGTGAGCACACACAACTGAGCAAAATAGACCCATAGCCCAGGATAAGTCTCTCAGAGTAGCTAACACAAAGCTATTTCTATTTTATGCACAAAGAAACAATGTCAAAGATGTACTAGATAACAAAGATTACTTTAAGATGCCAGTTGAGAGGTGTGAGTATAAAGGGAGAAGAAGAAAAGTGATATGTAATCAAACAAACCAAGAAAAGCAGCAGGAATGTCCTTGCTTCTCTAGGACATGTTACCTGGATGAACTAGGAAGCTCCTCACAGTCTTTCCCTGGTCACTAAAAAGCAGCCTATTCCCAGCATCCCCCATAAAACCTGACTTCTCCAGACAAAAAGAACAGTGACTGACGCCTGGGTGTAACAGCTCAGTTGTATTCATTCTCCGTGTGCTTCTCCATTTCTGCAGGATGCATTTTCACATTTTAGTTTCTTCATAATGTCTTACCTGTGCCCATTTACTACTTCCCTTTTAAACACAGACACTTCCTCAAAGCATTCCTTAAATCCATTGTCTGTCAGCACTGTCATAAAACCTGCTCAAGGGTTGATTAATAATTTGTGGAAAAATCTTACAGCCATCATAGATTGTGTGGCCCTACTGGCACAGTTATAACCAAATGGAGAATTTCATATCAAGAATTCCTATATTTCCTGTATTTAGGAGTTCTCTAATTTGTATGGCATCAGCTTCCAAGACAGCTAATGAAAAACTTTTAGTGGCTTCTGTGGGGCCTGAGTTGTGTTCTTTTAGAAAAACCAGTGACATTAAGTTAATCAATACCCTCTGTAAATTGATGCTGATTTTGGTAAAATGCTGAATGAGAAGAGCAAAGATTAGGATTACTTTTTAAAAGGCAATATTACTTTTTAAAAGGCAGTATTTTATTTCTAAGTTTCTTTCACTTTTCCTTAGATATTGAAGCTGAAAAATGCAGAAGAGAAAATGTAAAATTTTGGGGAATTAAATTCAAGACTTTTTTTTACTTGCAGGGAAAAAAGCCAAAACAGCAACACGTATCACAAACTAGGGCTTCCAGTTGAGAAGGAAGTAGCTTTAACTTTTATTTTTAAGAAATAAACCCACAAAATATTTATATCACCTTGAAACTCAAAATATAAACCCAATGTAACTGATGGACCAAAAGCTTATTTGCACACTCAGCTCCTGAGTTACATCATCTGAAACTCCCTCTGGATTGTCCATAAGGCGGCACAACCATGGAGGATTAAATGTTAATCAAACGCTAACTACAGTTTTAATCTTAAACTGTAAGGCACTTAAACATGAAAAACTTCCTATATGCAAGTAGCTCTTTTGAGTTCAAAGCATTTACTTTACCTATATGAAGTTATTTACATGCACAAGTGTTTGTAGATTCAAGGCCTATAACCCTAAAAGCACAATAATGTTTTCAATAGTTCCTCTTGAGCTACTTCATGGAAGCAGTTTACTCTAGGAAGGAAAGGAGTTTCTAAGTATCTATCATTTTAACTAGTGTTCTTCATCCAGCCTCTCTCTGATTCTTCACAACTCACCAGATTTAAAAATACGGTATTTTCTACAACTGTTTTACTGGAGATGCAAAGCATATGGTAAATTTTGAGTAAACTGTGCGCCCTTCCCTAGAGAAAATACATTTAAAAATAAACCTGCTACAGAGTCTAAAAAAAAGCATCACATTTACAACATACAACTAAGTCACTGCTCTACAATACAAAAAATTAAGACAGCTCGAGCAAGTACAACTTTCCAAAGCAAACCAGGGGAATAATAGGGAATTGGAGCAACAGAAATCTAAAAATCAAATTGGCATTGCTAGCATTAAAATTTTCCTCCATTAAAGTCTTTTACTGTCAGCTTTCCCTTCATGTTTATTCTCCAAATTGTCTTTCTTGCATCCAAAATGGACAGTCTGTCTCACTTAGGAGCTGATTCGGTGACTGGATCTACAAGGATGCACATCTGCATTGTTGTGAAGCCCAGTTCTTTTCTGATATAAAATGCTCCATAGATGGCAATTTTTTCCACTGTTACTAGATATAATGAGTTCTGGAGTGGAACTTGGCAGCTTCTTAGCATTGTACAGCAATTACCAGGAAGAAGTGAAGAACACCATCATTTCCAAATTAAAGAATAGGGAATTAGATGAGCATAATGTAGTTCTCCATTGGAATAAGGATGGGACACTGGAATTCTATAGCATCTTTTTTACATATACAAATGGGCTCTTCCGAATTTCAGAGATGCTCGAAGCAGCATAAATAGACTTTTGTCAAGTAAAAATCATCCGGTCCCTGAACTGAAGTCAAAGGAGTTTCCACTACCTGAAGAAAAGACTCTCTATTTCTTGTCATAAATATCCTGTTCGGATTTGGAGAGCACGTTTTGAAGAGGGAAATAGAACAGAGCTGATCCTACCAAATAAATAAAGTAAAATATATTGCACCGGCCATTTAGATTGCCCCCAAAGCAACTCCTTTCTCCTTTTCTCCTGAGCGTGAGCCTACATGAGAAAAGAGTGACCTCTCATTAATACCCTCCTTACAGACTGCTTATTGTTTTTACTTGTTTTATTTCCTTGCACTTGGAAATAGAAGCAATAAATTTCCAGGGAAATGAAACTCACTTATCAGATTTTCCAAGCATCAAGTTTCATATTAGGAAAGTAAAAAAAAATAAAAATAAAAAAAATCATTCTAAGGGGACTCAATACAGCTGTAAACCAATATGTGGAAGCTCTATCAGAGAATAAACCCTCCTGGTAGACTTGCTGTTTATCAGCCTCAGTAAGAATTTCAGTCAGAAATTTTCTTGAAAGGGCCAACAAATTTACAGAGCAAGTATTTAGTGATTCACAATTCAGATCCCTCAAATCAAATCAATGCAGCTGACATTTAACAAGATCAAATATTGTCCACGTCTGAAGCAAAATGTGGATGGGCAGTGATTGTCCTTGACAAAACATCTTTACCAGCTTAATTGCCTGGGCATTCAGATTTCATTTTTCTTCCAATAACCTTTTTGGGTTTGTTTTTGTTTTTGTTTTTTTTTTAAATCTAATACGCTGATGAGAAAACAGGAATAAGAAATTTCTCAGTTAAAAAAGTTCTGTTCACTCTTCAAAACTATTTTAAATTTTTTTCATGTTTTCTAGTGGACAGATATTTTCCCTAATGCTATTTCACTAATCACTGCCCAGTTCTCTTTCTCAATATCCTTTCAACTGACCTTGCTGAGATTTGAGCTTGCAGAGAGACTGGGACAGGATCAGACTGACAGAGAAAATCTTGGACCAGGTTCTACCACCAGTTATAGCATTATAAATCAAGATTAATACCACAAAACTTGGTGCAATGAGTCTAGAATTAAATCCCTCCAGCAGGAACTTAGTTCACACAGAGAAATCCTCCCACAGGGATAAATACTGATGTTGGGTGCAGAGCAAGGCTATTTCAAACCACTGGCCAAAGTGAAAGAAATTTAGAGGCTTTTTAGAAACATTTTAAAAGGCCGTGTCTGGCACGAAAAATTCCTATTGCTTGTGTTTATGTACAATCCGACGCAGCGACACAGAACGAGAGAACGAAAGAGGTTGTCGAATATCCGAGCGCAGTGCAGGCAGGAGCACAGGGGAGCAGGCAGGGATGAAGGCAGGGATGCAGGGAGGGATGCAGGCTGGGTCACCTCTGCCAGCAGCTTTGCCTCCAGCACTTTATTCCCTGACAGCCAGGACTGACCGGGCTCCTGCCTGCGAGCAGCTCTTCCAGACTGTCAGACAAGCCTTAAATACTACATCAAAGTTACTGTTAGATTTCAATGAGGAGACACTTCAGTGTGTCCCAATCATGCCTTAATCTTTTAGTGCTGGTTCTTCTCTCTCTCTTAAGGATCCTGCTGTTTTTTTCCCTCTCCCCAAGAGCTCTAACCGAGCCAAAGCAAGCATTGCTAAGCCATCAAAACAAGCCTGAACAAAATAATCCCTCTTTTTTTCCTGGTGACTACCACGAGGAGGCACTGCAGCCTGCTTTATGGAAGGATTTTTTTTTTTAATTATTAAAAAAAAAAAAAAAAAAAGAAAAGAAAAGAAAAAAAAGAGGCAGGAAAGAAAGAGAAGAGGGAGGAAAAAAAAAAAAAAGAACCAACCACCCTGGTGAAGTGTCTATTCGACACCAGCACGGCTCTGGTGTCATTCCCTATTTAATGGCTGTCAGTGAGGGGGAAAGACAACGTGGTGGGTAATTAAAACCAAATTGCAGGCAGGAGATGACTGCAGAAGGATGATATTGTCATTAATACTGATTTAACATGCACCTGGGTAAGGTGAGAGAGTGCAGCTAGGGAAATCGCAAAGGCACCGGGGTTGCCTAATTTAAAGATGTAGGGTTTCTAGCCGAAGCATGTTTAAAACCCGAATAAAACCATCATATTATGACAGCAAATGTAAAACTGACACAAATGTGCTACATATGTCTGTTAAAAAGCAAAAAACTCTTCAGCTCTGTGTTCACAGCAAAGCAATCGCTGCATCCTCTCTGAAGTTCAAAAGTATTTTTTTTTTAAAAGGTTTTTTGTTGGGTTCTCTCATATCTTGGTTTCTAACGTGTTCAGCGCTTCCTCTGCTTTTACAAAGCTGACTGACAAGAAGGGACCTTTGTTAGATGGATAGGGGGGGAAAAAAAACCACTGAAAAATCCAGTCTGTCTCACAGAAAAAAATTCTGCTCCATTAATATTTCAGTGAGTAAAGATCCCCCACCTCGAATTTAGTGCAGGGCTGTAGTGCAATTCATTTGTGAAGAAAGGAAACTGTGGACTAGCTACTGAGAGAGGAGATAAAACAAGGAAAGTTTGTTAATGATAACACGTTGCAGACTACAGAGTTTTGTGTAGTTCAAGCCCTGCCTGGGTTCATTCCCAAGGCTGAATCCCAGATCCAGTAGGGCTGGGAAAAGCTTGATGTCTGATCAGCATACTGTTAAATGCAATGTAAATCAGCAGCTCTTAATTATAAATCCAACTACGGGACTTTTTCTTAATGAAACAACAGAGTTTAATGCTCTGAAAATATTTTTAGGACACCTAAAGGTGAAAAAGTAAATTTTACAATACCTGTACTCCTCTACCTTTTCCTTTCTTTTTTTTTTTTTTTTTTTTGAGAATTCAGTCTCTGGACATCACATCAAGTTCAAATAACTGAAGGGGGGGGGTTGCAGCCTTCACAGGCAACATATTGCTATACAGGAAAATGTTCCAACTACAGCTGAAATCAGGGTACTAACTGACAAATCTCCTTTTGGTTTAATCGTAAGTGAAATGCGTGTTATGGAAATTACCATCTTTTTTGCCTTACTCTTAAAAACTGAGTCATTATAGAAGTCATGAAGATATACACACGTTCCACAGAGAAAGCATATTCAAAGGCTAGACTTCAAAAGCAAAAAAAAAAATAAAAGCAAAATAAAAATAAAGGCAAAGATAAAAGAGTTCAGGTAGAGAAAAAAAAGGTGACAGGTCCTGACCCAAAGCCTGTTGAAATCCATAGTGAAGTTCTGGAAATTCGGTAGGCTTGATCAAACTCATCACAAACATTATTATGACAGGATTTCAATTTCTCTCTGTTTCATTTTCCCTCTTGCAAGAATCTGAAAGGTGCAATTAGACTTTTAATTAAATTGCAGAAACGTTTGTCACCTGCTTCTGATGATTCGTACAATCTTTTACAATTCAAAATCACCTGTGAATTAAATACTCCTCTTCCTCTCCCCACACTCAAACCTGCAAACAGGGACTATTAAGCTGTCCCTCTCCTTGGGGGTGGCTGGTTTTGGGGACAGAAGCGAGCTTGCGATGTTTGCTGGCGGGAGAGAGTTCAGAAAATGCTCATTTTCAGAGGGTGCTGCAAAAGGAGTTAAGCTCCGGGTCAGATCATACTCAGACACCTTGAAAGGTAGGTGTCAAGTATGTTGAATTCACAAAACCACATAAAAGCAGGGTGAGGAATGACAGATGTAAAGCTAAAGGACCAAGATGCCTGCCCGTGGCGCGGGCTCGGTGCCTGGCTGTGCCACGACACGGCACCAGCCCCAGTGTCACCGGTCCCCTGTTCCTTCCTGCAAAACAGCGATGACAATTCACCATCTTACTGGGGGGCAGCAAAGATAAAGCCATCGCTCTCTGGAAAGCACTCAGATTTCGTGACAAGGGAGGCAGTGGAAGGACCCAGGCAGGCAGGTGCTGTTTCTCCCCGGGCTGGACGCAGAACAGACAAGCTGCTAGAGAAGACTGGCAGGAAAACACAAGATCTGCCGAAGTCAGTGTGAGTTTCACTGACTTGTACTGAATAGACTTGGAAAGCAGCTTCGGTATCAACAGTTTCTAAATTAAAACCTGCTTAGGTGATCGTCAGATCATGCACTTGCTTGCCTGTTTCACTCAAATATCTTTTTTTCCCATATTCTAAAAACTGGAACTCCAGTGACACTCACAAACAACATATGTTGGTCGGATGAACATAACATCAGCTTTTTTTTTTTTTTTTCTTGTGTGTCTGTGTATGAATATTTTATGGCTCAGTATTTTCCAGATCCAAGATCAGAATTCAGCTATCAATTTTCTGGACCCTGACACTCCATTTTCCTAATTGATAGTAATTTAAAAATCAAGTGACTTATTTGCAGTCTACTTTCTTAAGAAAAAAAGGAAGCAGACATCTTTATAATAGCTGCCTAGAGAAATGTCATGACAAATTACAGCATAGATCAGAAATACTACTTAGCAAAGAGCTTAATACAAGCAGCTTAATACATAAATATGAAAAACTAGAAGCAGGATAAAAAAAAATAGAATCCTAATCTCTTTTGCTCAACTTTGAAATCTCTAAGGCCCATATCCTAAAAAACCTCAGTGCTTTATTTTACTATCACAAGGAGCCCTCCTTAAGTTAGTAACTCTAAGACAGTACGTGCATAAATATTCTCTGTGATAAGACCTAAAGTACATTTTGTCATTGGTAATATTGGTTGCATTTTCCCCTTCCTGTTCCTTCTTTTCTATCACTTATAAAATACATATTCCGTTATGATTTCATCTATCTAAATAGAAGGATTCAGATAAACTACTTCCACTACTGCATCAAAGCATGATTTAAACGTTTGGATATCAATCAATTAAATTCTCCTTTTCACTTTGAAAAACTTGCCAGAGGAATAGCTTTCTTTCCATATTAGTTGTTTAGGAGTTATAGGGATTTTCTCCATATTCAGGTTCCTATAAAAAGACCTGTCCAAGGACAGTTCATTTTGAAATTTTTATTTATACATAAAATAAATCACGTTGCGATTTGATTATTTAGTCATGATTTTGTTAAGAGCACCTCAAGTACTTTCTTTTTGACATGAGGTGAAACCATAAGAGCCTCTAATGTTTTTTACGTTCAGTCCACTCTGAATTCAGAGAAAAAAAATCCAAATGTAACTGAGTCGCTTTCCAAATCTCTGTCATCTCTGCACTTACAAACAAAGGGGGTTATATTCAATAAGCTCTGTGCTAACAAGGCTTCAGGTACCAGCAAAAAGTTGTGTGTTCATCAAGTATCCCCACGAAAGGAAGTGATCAGTCTTCAAAGCAATTGATAATTCATGGACAGAAAACAACAATGCTCAACCCAATAAAAGCAACTCTTCTGCAGTGAGTTGGAAATCTGACCCCGTTCCCAATAGCTGACTGCAATAAAGCACAGAAAATCATAAAGCAACTACCTGACACTTAATACTGGGCTATTATTAGAAAACTATTTTCCTGTGGAAAAGAGAAAAAAAAATCATTTTCTTGTACTGCTACAAGAAAAAGGCAAATAACATCCCTTTCACCTTTTAAAAATACTAATGCCTCTATATTGAGTTTATTTGCAGTTGAAGTAAGAAATACACCGGACAAATCTTCCCTAGGTGCAAAGTGATATTGCTCTGTGGGCTTCAGTGTAGCTATTTTCATTTATTCTAGGTCTGGACCTGGCAGAGGAATTTTTTAATTTTTTTTTTTTTTTCCTTTTCCCCAGAAAGGTAACAGCTGCCAGCAGCAAACCCAGAAACATCCAGTTTCTGTTATATTTTGCTTTCAGATGAAATGGAATGTCTTCAGGGAACCCAGAGGCATGCTAATGAGACAGGTTCAATGGAGATAGACATACTGAGCCAGCACCTTAGCCCCTGGTCTGGTTACCCTGCGCTGCTGAGCCACGGCACAGCGGCTGGAGAGTTGCCCTGAGGAGGGCATGGGAGGATTTCCATTGCATAGGGATTCTTGCTTATGAACTTTCATTAACACAGGGTTAATTTCTAAGGACACTGAAGAGTCAAAATGTCTTGCAATTGTTCCAGGACTGCTACAAAGAGCCATTTTTGTAAAAAAAAAAAAAAAAAATTATTTGGATTCACGCAAATGTATTTTGTTTGCAAAGAGGAATATTGAATGTTAGACTTGTTTTAACTCAGCAAATACTGTAATATTAATGTATTCACTGAGTGGATTAGGAAATTTATCTTGTAATTTGTTGCTGCTACTAGTTGTCATTTTTGATTCCTGGAAAAATGAAATAAGATTTAACTTCAAAAAGTTCTTCTTTATTATCTAATTAAATAAAGGTGGCAGATTAATTGACTAATTGGTGCTCATGTATAGATGGAGACATATGGAAAGGATTTAAGATTAGACATATGGAAAGGATTTCTAAGATCTGTAAGACTGTGAGCAGCATTTTATCAGATGTTTTGTATACAACACGTGACCTGCACAAAATGCTGCATTCAGCATATACGCCAGATTCATAAATGGGTAGATATGAAATTCAGCCTCATGGACATATTCACAATCAGCAAAGATGCAGACTAGTAATTCCATTTTGGACACAAACTCAGCAACAAGGAGGAATCCTGAATACATGCTGAAATGCCATAATAAATAGTGATTTCTAAATTATTTTGGGGGGGACAGATTCTACCATTCCTACTCCTACTGAGTTATATACAAACTCATGAAAAGTACCCATTCAAGAGCATAAAAGTGCCAGACTTTGAGTAAGACCTCGGTTGGCTGAGTTTAATGTGCACATGGAAAAAGGATGGAAGATGTTGGGATGTAAGGCCACTCCATTCCAGTATTAACTCACAGGGAGATGGTCTAGACAACGGAACTCAACGCCACAATGTACACACAGACCCAACAGACACAACCACGCTCGCAGCAGAGAAAGAAAAAGACCGAGTCAGACAAGCCTTGCAAGAGAAAAACAGTTTTGTTCTGTCAGGTTAATGGGTTGCAATATCCCTGCCACATCTGCAATGGTTTTAGAGGATTTATACCTGTAGTGAAGCAAACGATGACCGCATTGCATTATCGTCTTTCAAATAAATACAATATATTCTTGAAATACTGCTTTGGTCAAGTGCCTGGGATTCTTGTTCAACTCCAGCAAAGATTTTGGCTTCAACTCAGAATTGTAAGGCCTATTTGGAAATTATAATAGAGAAACTTGCTACAAGAAGAAACGTGGATTCTTTCACCCCCAAAAGAAAAAAAAAAATTCTATGTCATCGCTACCCTGAAAATGACATTTGAACTTGGGATTTGACTAAATACAGTGATGAAATCTTGAAGCTCTTTAAGCATTTATCACCTAGAGAACTGCTCAAAGAGGCCAAATCAGGAAAAATGGCACTCAGTGGAAAGCTACCACACAGAAAAAGGAATATTTTTTCTTAAATATAGGTAGAAAGCAGCTGTCACCCGACAGCTAAATGGAGGTACCAGTGTGGGAAGAGGTGGCCTCTCTGACTGCACTAAGAAGCCTTATTTACATTTTTCAAAATTCCTGACATGAAATAGGAATTCCCTCCATTCATGATCTCAGACCAGTTATAGCTTAATTCTGGAATTAGCAGCATTTCTTATAGCCCCATCCCAGTACCCCTAAGAAGTTTAGCATGCCATGATTCCAAAACAATTAATTTTTCAGCTCCTAGTGCAAATGGCCCACAAATAAGGAATTATTTGAAGATAATGATTCAGTTTATCCTCTGGAAAGTGGGTACCCTATTATTCTGACTGTACCTTCCCCTGCTTACTTAACCCAACTGGAATATTAACTCTTAGTCAAAACATGTCCACGCACTCACAGTGCCCACAAATAATGATTAACGAATTTGAAGATATTGATACTTTCCCTCGATTTACTTTTCTGGAAATAGCAAAATACCACAGTTTGTCAAAGTTAAAAGCCTTAACTCTTCTTAATCCTAACCATAACCTTAACCCAGCCCCAGACCCTGACTCAAAGAGGCCTGGGAACCCAGCGCTGCCCGCAAATCAAAAAGAATAATTCCTTCAAAGCTCGTGATGCTTTGCTCTTGTTTTATCTCCAGGAATTTGTGAAGTCTCACACTCATCTTGGCTGCTATCTCCCTGTTTTTTCTAACTCACAGCCTCACCCCAGCTTAAAGCAGACAAGGACATCAGGTTTCCCCCGCAGAAACTGGAACATACCACAGCCTGTCACACTGGACACTTCTCCTGACCCTAACCCTAACTCTAACCTAACTAAGCTTGGGAACTGAAGACAGACTCCCAGATTAGTCACGCTTTTTGTTCACCTGTCTGAAAGTTGCAAAAGACCACTGCCCCTCCTGCACTACAGACCCCATTTTTCCAAACCTGAATCTTATTCCTAACCTTAGGTGGGCATGGGAAACATCTGCCAGCCTGCAGCACAGAATGGGAAAGCAGAAAGCAGACAAAACATGGAGTTTCAAGCCAGCATGCCCAAAGCAGTGCTGATTATGGCAAACATTTTATTAAAAGCATCTCAAGTGGTATATTAAATAATTTAGTACTTCTTACTTTAAGAAATCTAAGAAAACATGTATAAACCAGTCTCACAAAAACCCAATTTTATGTAGTGAACAGTTTGTGCCAAATTCCTTATGGTTAGTGGGAGTATAAAACATCTCAAAATGCTATGAGGGACTGCAACAGGCAAAACACATTAAAAAACACACTAATAATACTGATAATAATTTCTGCTTAATACTGATATAAGAACTAAATGGGGAATATATATTGGCAAATCTTATTTTTGAAAGGTTATAACCCAGCCTTCATGTTCATTTTTACAATAACCCCAAATTTCCTACTCAATCCTACACTTAAAACAAGAGAGAAGTAAAAGATTGAATCAAGACTCGGTGAGTTCAGAGAAACACTGTAAACATTAAAATAAGAATTAATAATGCCTCAGAAGATCTTAAAACCTGCTGACAGACCCATGTTTCCCACATTCAGATATGTCTCTGTGTGTTGTTTCCAAATGTGAGCTTTAACTAAGCGTGTCAGGTACCAACTCATATTTTTCCTATTTTCCATCATATGCATCAGCCGGTTCTTTTCTCTAACAAAGGAACCACAAATTGTCACGGAGGTGATTCACCAGAAATACGTCTCAAAGATGAGTTCAATGTAAAAAAAAAAAAAAAAAAAAAAGAAAGAAAACATTTGAAAAGCACAACTATCCCTCTTTTACTTGTGGCTTCTGATTTTGCAGATCTCTGTGTTTTCCTGCAATCCCACCCAGGTTGCCCATTCCCAATTTACAGGGCCCGCACGCCTTTCCATGCACCAGCTGCAGCAACTGAAAGTAATTATCACTCCAGACACAATAAGGTGTTAAAGGTAGTGGCGAGCATTTTGTGCAAAAAGAAAAAAAAAATTAGGAAGAAGGGAACCTGATGAAAGGAGATTAGTGTCTGTTAGTCTTTTGGAGAGGAACGGGGGAAAGCAAAGAGGGGGAGCGAAATAATAAATAACCCCGATCCTCAGGGAATACTTGCATATGTAGCAGACAATGAAATAAAAGTTTTCTTTGAAGAGTGAGTTCCTTTTTGGATGAAGTAAGCGGCACCAAAATGAAATCACAGAGTTATGTTACAGTTGATGTATAACTGATCAAAAGAGCGACAGGATGGAGTTATGAGAACAGAGACTGAGAAAAACGGAATTAAAACAAAACATACTTCGAAAAATAACCTACAGAACTCAGGGAACGGGAACAGCCACTGCCAGAGAGCTCACAGAGGCTGTACCTTAGGAGCAGTCTAACAGCCCGTTCAATACCTGTCCTGAACTTCTTTTGGGAGGTGGGAGGGAAAGAGAAGAGAAGGCACGCACGGGAGGGAAGATCTTACTGGAAAAGTTGTCAGAGGCAAGGCGAGGAGGGCAGGGAAGAATACGAGTTCGCTCCCAGAAACGGCAGAGAGGTCGGATCCGTTCTGGCTCTCTGTTTCTTTCCAGGGGATCTAATTTGCAGTGAAGCCCCTGGGAGTCCTGTCACCGGCACTAGTAGGAATGAGATCACAGCCTGAGTATTTGTTCTACATTTTCCAAGAAAGTAGATTTTAGCACAGCAAAGGACTCACATAAGGATCTCTGTGAATAACTAAGGTATGCTGAGAAATGCTACTGTAGGGAAGGGATTTTTTTAGCTCTGTTATATTTCTGCAAGGGGTACAGGTTTATTTATTTATACAGGTAATAGCTGCTCATTCTGATCCTACTTTCACCAGTGTTTTCTCTGAATTAATTCCACTGATGATTTAATGCCTGCTGAATTGCTAGTGGGGGTATTCCCCAGCCTTTCTAGTCAGCTCTGCTACGGGGTCGGCTCTGCTACAGGGCAATGTCCAGTAGCTATAGGTGAAATTGGTGATTACCCCTTCAGATGGCACAACAGCACCTGGAATACAGGCTGTAATCAAGAATATTCAGTCTTTACAGTGTGTAAATCCACACTCTAGCTGTCTACCCGCTAATTCTGCAAGAAGTTCTAGATGCTGATCAGTCTCCTCCTTATTAAGTGAAGCACGAGTAGAATCAGACACAGAGCAATGTGAAGTATTTCCAAAGAAATTGCACCCAACTCGCCTGCTTTGTTAGAAGCTTCCAATTCAACAGAACTCAAAGCTAAAAAATAAAAAATAAAAAAATTACAGTCCATGGAGCATTCAAAGCAAGGACTGGCTTGTACGGCTGTAAACTAAAGTACGTGTTTTCACACGGATTTTCTGCATTTGAATAGCTCTGATTTCAAGCTACACAAACCTTTCCACTTGTCTTTTGTACTGGAGATTTTTGAATGCTAAAAAATCCCTAGCTTTGGAAATGTGACCAGTTACAAATTTAAGCGAAGAGTTGTGATTTGGTTTGGGTTTTGTTCACAAATCTCTGCAAACCAAATGACACCCTTATTGGCAGAGCTAAATAACATTCCCAGTGCCCCTTGCAAAACATCTTCCAGTCTCGTGGAGCCAGAAATTAGCTCAGATGTTCCAGAGTAAAAAGAAACACCGAAGGCCAACTGGAAAGCATCATCACATACACTATAGCAGGCCTGCAGCATTGACTCTGATGTACTGTCCTTGACACATCTTGTCTCTGGGTGGTAGAAGAAAGGCAGTATCAAGAGGTGACTGAGGGAAGAAGAAGTAACATATGTGTGTGTGTGTATATATACGTATATCTGAATATATATATGTGAATACATATGTGTGTGTGTATATATATATATATGAAAATCTAGTGCTTCCTGAATCAACTCTGTCCAGCTACCTGCCCTATTTCTAGTTAGTTCCTTGATCAAAAGTAAGATGATACATTGCCTTAGAAAGCATTCAGCTGCAACTGAAGCGAGAGTGGATGATGCTTCCTAGACTTCTTTGGGGAGTACAGGAATTGACACTGATTACACTGTTTCTTTAGAAGTCTCTTTCTTCAATAAAAATCCTCCCTAATTTTCTCCACTTGCTTTGTAATCTCTGTACCAAATGTCAGAAATTAATCATTATGTATTGGGACAACAGGATGTGGCACTTGGGGACGTGGTTTAGTGGCGAACATGGTGGTGCTGGGTTAATGGTTGGAACTGATGATCTCAGAGGTATTTTCCAACCTTAACAATTCCATGGTTCTAAAGACAAGCTGACTGTTGTTTGTGCCGCTACACAGCATTATCAGTTCAGTTCATTTCCATATCACTGGTGCTAAACGTTTACGGGATAAATGAGTCAGATATGCCATATTCAATGGCTATATGTGGTTTCAGCTTCTGAAGCTAGAAAACTATTTAAGGAGAATTTTTAAAAGGAAAAACATTATCAGGACATGAGGCAATCTGCAGAAGGAAATTTAAGTAAAAATAAAATTGTTTAGAGCTTTTTTTCATTGTGAGAAGGAACTACTCTTTATGGGTAAAGTAAATAAAAATACTGGATGGTATAAAAAGTCTAGTGAGAACATTTCTAGAGGAGGTAGAGGCTACTGATTTTGTTTAAGGGCCTACCCCTTCAAATGCTTGTAGTTGTAGGTAACTGATGTTCAAGTGATCAAAGTTACCTTTATATGCACACATTGATACAACTGGCCTTAAAGTCACCTCAGGTAAGTGTGTGAACATTAAGTGACAAAATTGTGGATATTAAAAAAGCAGCTGTTGTGGACTCAAAACTGTGTAGAAGCACTTGAAAGCCATAGAAGTGTAACACAACATAAGCATTAAACGATACCACGTTGTTAACACAAGCCATTACACTGATGCCCTGCAATGCTTCCTTTGCCACTTCTCTCATATTATGAGAATGTTTTTCTAGACCTTCTTCATTCCCCGAAGCAAAAACTGCTTTATGGAAAGAATAAGACCCTAAGCATTATATGGTGTTTTTTGTTCATCCACAGGCATGAAAGGCATCGACACCATTCAGTTTCTCCTGACTGAGACGGGGTGTTTAACAGCAGAGTACACTCAGAAAATCTGCAGAGCAATTCCTTCCCCAGCCCTTTTGCTAAATATTTAAAGTGGGGAAAAGATTTTCAGAATTATACAGGGAGGAGTCCAAACTTACACTGATCAACAGCCAGCAATTCCGATATTAAATTGTTTGTGATCCATCACTTCAGTTTTTTCTGAAATTGCCTCATGGGGAAACACTACAAAATAAAACTTCAATACTCCCATAAGCTCCAAATAAAGCTTTTCTCTTTGATTGCCTCTATCTCATCTGTCTGCTTAGATTTGTGTGTCTAGTTAAGTGAATACAGAAGACCATACACTTGAAATGAAAACTACACAGAGTACACTCTTGACTTGTTACCATAATTTACCTTCTAAGTGGAACCTCTTATGAGCCTACTCAATTATATTTAAAATGACTGCACCTTTATTTCAACACAGTGTACATGCTGAACCTGCGGTCGAAAATCCTGAGCTGATGTAAAATTGCAGAGCCTCATCAAAATTCATAGGGGATTCCTGATTTACACCAGCACACACAGGGCCCCCAGAACCCATCAAACTGTAACACTTCTCCCATGGGGAACAATATTAGTGTTAAGCAATAAAATGAAGTTGGTTTTATATCTAATGTTGATTTCTTTTCTGATATGATACTTTAGTTTATGCTTTTTCATGCAACAATACCTTGAATACATGGCAGGTTTACACTGAAAAACACAGTTTAAAAATACTTGTTAAATGCTGAAGTCTTGACAGTTCTTTTAAATAATACTGAAAAAAAATGCACAAGAACATTTTGGTAGTGGAACGAAAAATGCTGCAGTTTACAGCTCTGTATGTCACCGAGAAATTAGTATAGATTTTTTTTTTTTTTCTAGGACCACTGTCAGGGCTGGCAGGCCTAAAATTAGACATACCAGGTATGCACTTCGCACTGTCCCTCAGGTCTGCCTGTCAGTTCCCCGGGAACAAGATTCCTGTATATTTCAATACCCTTCCTGCTCCGCGGATCCCCAAGAACAAAGCCGACGGGCAGAGGCAGCACTTCATGACACGCATCTCTGCAAGCAGGAAACAACCCGTCACCTTGGGGGTTGCTGCTGAGGGGTCACCTATTTAAAAAGCAGTATTTGGAAATAAAGAAACATTCATGTGTAATCTGGAATAGTGGGAACTGGAAGATGGGCGACTGAGCTATTTTAAAATATTCAGACCTATTTTAAAGTGATAATCAGATATGAGCTGAAAAATAAATCAATGAGTTCTCCAGTGATAAACTATCAATATTAACTAAAGGTCAAGAACAGTCTGATTTTGTTTGTCTTAGGCATTGCTTTTCACAGTTGACATTAATTCATGTTAAACCTGCACCACTTGCCATTACTTTTTTTTTTTTTTCATTTTTGGAACAAAACCTGACTGTAGGGTCTCATTTGCTACATCATTTACCTTTTTCCAATTACACAAATGACTGAAGTTGACAGTGGCATGTTTTTGAGTATAAATATGATAATTTACTACTGGGAAAGAGATAGCATGATCCTCTTTATTCTGCCACACTCTGCTTGCAATGCTGTGCAGAATCTTAATTGAAAGATTTTTAAATAGTAGCTAAAATATTGTTTAGGTTTTGTTGTTTTCTTTTTTCTTTTTTTTTTTTTTTTTTTAAATAACAGCTCTTGAAGCATTTTCTTTTCTTCTGCTATGTGTCCTTTTGCTCCTGCTTTTCATCCATTCTGGTATAACCGACTCTGTCTGGATCATGAGTTATCATTGGCTGCCAGTGGAATGCTACAATGCAATTTGTCTTATTGAAACATGGGCTAGCCCCACATGGCTGCAAAGAATCATTCACTTTCTAATAAATCAAACATTTGGTAAAATTCCTTCTTCTCTGACATGAAACGGTAGGATAGACAATGCTGCCTCCAAACTGATGGTGATAAAAATGCCTTTTTTGTTCAGCGCTACTGAATTATTTTCTGATTAGTGAATTGCAACTACCAAATCCAAGCTCGCTTCCTTGGCTGGTATTTTTTCCCTTTCAAATTCAATCACTGTACTGTTTGTCTACTGTAAATAGAATGTTTCTACACTTTACCTAATTATCAACATTGTTTTTCCACTTAACAGAAAGAAAATCCTCGCCCCTTCGTAATCACTGCGAATTTTGCCATGAAAACATGGAATTCTAAAGCTATGCTACTACATCTCTGACAATCTTTCAAAAATATCTGTCTGATAGAAGCTTCAAAATTATGTAATATGAAAGGCTCAAAGAATAAATTTTTTTTTTTTTTTGGTAGTATCAGTAAAACTTCAGAGGTTACCATAAATGTCACTTTTCTGCAGCTGTAGTTTCTCTGCCAAATCTTTGGAAGACCAGTTATCTGGAGAGGACATCTGGGATTTCCAACAGTAATTACAATATATTTTGAACTGCGGAAGTGACATTATGGGTATCATCTACTCAGGAAGAAGCATAAGCTGGGATGAATCCTGAGAGTCTATCAAAGAGCAAACCCCACCCGCTGCATCTGAGCAGTTTAAAGTTAAGGGTTACGCTCGAGCAGCGAGTTCCTCACATAAGATCTTTCAGGATGGCTTTATTACTTCTAACATTTTGAAAGGTATGCTGGTGTAAGAGTCTCTTAATGCTGCTAATTCCGTCTGCTAAGATATCAAACATCTCATGTCAGGAAAGTCTTTCCTATAACTTTCAGACATGTCCACCAAGCCAAAGCTGCCTTTTATCTTATGATTTAGGAAGGGGAGGGAATTGTGGCTCCCTTCTATCAGTTTATGATCCCAAGATTTAGAATCTGCACGGAATCTGTACCATATGTTTGGCCACAATCTGTGCAAACATTGCTAGGAACACAGTCCTGTAATGCGGCCCAAACAACCCCGCGATGCTGAAAGGTGACAGGAGGGTGAATTTCCATCAAAGGCTGGGTATGGCTATAAAACAGCAGTGACAACCTGCAGGAAGCACTGGGGCCCTTCCACAGTAATGCAAAAACAAACTTCATGGAGTTTATGGAGTCACAGCTCAGCCTCAGACATCCCTAGGACACGACAGAAAGCAGAACCCTTCATGCATCCTACATCTTGCTGTTTCCCCAGCCACAGAGCAGTGTCAGCTGGTCATATCTGGATCCAACAAATGAAGGGAGATAGGGCTCCTTCATCACATCATAGAGGTTACCTGAGATCCTTCTGTCTGGTCTGAAGACAGTGTCAACTTGTGCTCTGGTTAAAGCTCGTGTTTGAACAAGAGACACAGTAAAACCAGTTTAGCAGCAGACCAGCTAGGAGAGGTGCTGGCTGAGAGCTCCTGCCTTGACCACCAACTTATTAACAGAGTGCCTGTTTCCTGTGGCTCATTCCAAGGGTGTAATCTGTCATTTCCACAGCTCTACTGGAGGAGTCAAGAAAATGGGACATAGTGCAAAAACTACCTTTGTAGCCACCTAGAAACGAACTTCTCTTGAGAATGAATTTTTACGGAAGACTTACAAGAGCATGTAGTGCTGACTTGCACGCTGAGATCAGGCAACAGGGAATTCTGCTGAAAACTCTCTTCCAAATCTGGTTTGTCACCATGAGATCATAAAACTTCTTAATTGGCCAGAATCAGACTCAAAATTCAAGAACATCATCTATCATAAAACCCCCTCCAGATTGCAAATATGCAATCAAATATTTAACACAATACTGTCTAACACCTGGGAATTCACACAGTGAAAACCAAAAACCAAGGCAGCAAATGATTTAGCAGCATGAACTGCTTTTGCATGGCATTAATGATGATCAAGGTAAATTTAGGCTTAGTCTCTATAGTACACAGCCTTTACAATTTTTTTATCCTCCAATTGCAATAATTGAGTACATGTTAGGAATAGGATATAATCTGAATGAGTTTGCTTTGATTTGTTTTTGTTTAAATCATACATCAGTCTGGTTCTAATTCAAGCTCTCTTCTGGCACCTATGTAGGAAAACTCCATTTATTTCCAGTCACCCTTTTGATGTAAACAAAATCTTTGTCCTGCAGCTATATCTTAACTAGGTTAGGAGGCACAACAGCTATGTAATGGTATCATGTGCACTTCTGTCACTGCATATATTATTTTTGTCCACTTGTAAATAAATTAGCACCACTAGCAGTTTACCTATAGTGGCTTAATCATAGACAAATTCTTGAGTCCCTATCCCAGTAGTGTTACTTACAGTCAGCCTGATCCCAAGGCACTAAGGAACCTCGCTGACCCCCTTGCCTCATCTGTAAAGTGGGGATAACAATATGGGGTGGAGGAAGGATGCATTGGTAATATTTGTAAAGTGCTTTGAAGATGCTGAGAGTGCCAAGTGTTATCATGGTTTCTAAGCTCTGAAATGTTTGATATGATTATGTGCACACATAATTTTTAATGGTAATTCAGAGTGCAAATTAGAGATGATATTTACATTTCTTCCAGGCAAGCTTAATTTCCAGTTATCAAGGAAAATATCTATTGCACAAATAGGGTATCAGCTATTCAAAAGTTCCCTCAGGGCCTACCAGTTCTATAGCATGCCATTTTTTTTAAGCTGTCCATGAGATGACAGACTGTAGCAGTTCCCTTGGAGGTATTATGGATTACTGATGAAACAATAACCAGAAGTAATATTTTCCCATCAAAACTGGAGACTAGGGGTTTTGTTGTTGTTGTTATTTTTCTCCTAACAACACATGCTTTCAAAAAGGCTTTGCCTTCATTTATATGTAATTCGCAATCCTATATACAGAACCCTTGAAAATATAATTAAATTCATAATGGACTTTTTTTTAAGCAAAAGTCTGTAGTTTGCTTCTGTTGAAAGCAGAGAACTGTCAGTTATGGCACTTGGAAAATTTAGCATTTCTGTTTGCTAAAGAAAACCATCTGAGGCTGAACGTGTTTAGTACAGAACTTCTACTGCAGCTTCTACACTGCAGCAGTCTTGGGCTCTTGAAGAGACAACTAACCAGACAATGTATTTAAAAGACAATGAAAAGAAATGAAAAGACAAAAAGATAAAAGATTGAGCAGCAGAATCCTGTTTAGGCTGCTTATCAGTGAGGTGAGAGAACAGCACTTGTCAAAAAACCCCATATAAAAGCAAGTTATCAGTACACAAACACATGAGGACATAGCAGTGCTTAACTCCTTCTGAAACCAGGAAGAGTTGGTCACCTAAATGTTTCTGAAGCTCTGATGGGTAATGTCCACACATACAGTACATATATAATTACATATAATATATAAAATAAAACACAGATGCTCCTTGTGACTCAAAGGGGACTTGTAAGAAAAAATCCATTAAATGTCAGTATTGCAGTGACAACAAGAACCACAGAAATACTTCAGATGACACCAGTCTCTGAATTTCCTTCCATACCCTCATTTACCCATTTACCTGCAAAACTGTGTAATGTAATGGAATCACAGAATGCCAAAATCCCTGAGGCTGGGGAAAGGCACCTCTGGTGCCAGTCCAACTCAAGCAGAGCAGGTTGCTCAAGGTTGTGTCTAGCTGAGTTTTGATCTTCTCCAAGGCTGGAGGCTCCACAGCTTCTTTGGGCATCATGTTGAGCATTTGCCCAGCCTCACAGGAAAGATTTTGCTACTTTTAAATAGAATTTCCTTTAACAGCTTTTAGATATATCAGCTATAAGCCAAAAGGCCAGACATCACCTTGATAGTAAGCCACTATACCAAATAAACAGCAAAACAATAATCTGAAACAATGTATTTCATTCTGTGTGTATCTTAAACTGCAGATCCTCAACTCTGCAAACCCCCAGTACAGCATGGATTAGTGTGTGGTCACACCTTCAAGGTATAATTCCTTTTCATACCTTGCCAGACTGGAGCCAATAGGGGGGACGACACATCTGCATCAGAATACTTTTCGAAGGACAAGGGAATTCTGGAAATGCATTACAATTACTATTTCATGTCTCAGTTAAAATCGTGACAGCTGGTTTAATTCATCTCTAGATTCTCTGAAACTTTCCCATATTTTCTCCACATACAGCTTACCTCAAATGCCTGGACTTCCTTCAAAAAAGTTGCAGAATATACACATTTCAAAATGAGAAAGCAGAGATACAACGCAGTGAGACCGTCAAACCCAGGAATCTCAACTAAAGCATGTTCAAAATAAATAACTTGTCAGGATGTGTACACTACATCTGCATCAGTGGGATTTATTGAAGATTAGTTTAACACTTTTCTGTCTGAAGGAATGAGGTTGGTTGAAGATCCCAGTTTGTTGTGTGCCCCCAGCTTTGTATAGGGAGGGGTAGTCTCTTTACTTTGGCTTGCACCAGCTGATGATGCTGTGCAGGATTTCAGGAATTTTGTTTGAAGACTGATTCTGCTTGAGTTTAGTGTCCCTGTCCTCCACAGCCAGGAAAGCTTTTGGTTTTCATTTATCCTATTTTTATTTAATTGTTTCTCTGTGAGGTCCAGAAATCTTAGTCTCCTTTTTTCTCTGTAACCTTTGTCTCTCTCTGTCTCTGTTCTGACAGTGAAAAGGCTACGCATTAAACAGATTCATCCAGGACCACTAAAAGTGGGGGAGAAAGAAAAGAGGGGAAAAAAAGGTTGTCTATCAGACCATTAATGTTTAATTTCTTTCATGTCTAACATTTAGATGGATACCTGGAATAAAGGCCTTTCTATTCAAACAATGTATGAATCAAACAATGGATCCCAATTTGGGACCTTGGGAGTTCCTGGCCAATTGCTAAGAGTTTGTGCTCCCCTCACTCAAGGGAGGTCTGAAATGTCAAAATCTTCTGTCATTCCACTTGTCATATCACATCCCACAAAGGAACATGGAAGCCATCATCCTCTCTGCTGTTTATTGTCATGAAACCCCATAAATACTCACTCTCCATAAACAGTAACAGCCCAATTAAAGCACTCTTTACCAAGCGTGATCATTTTCAGACAGAAAGTATTGATTTATCCACCTATGGGCACTGCATAGAAACATCTCTTAATGAGAATGATAGTGACCTCCGAACTCTGCTCTTTCACCCCGTAATATACTCTCTCAATTTTCTGTTAAGTGGTCTAGTGGCACATCAGCAGAGATGGAAAGACACTCTGATTCTTTAATGTCGACAGTGGAAGGCTCGCCAGGAATGCTCAAATCTTCATTGTAATGGGAGGTGAACAGAAAGGTCACTTATATGCAGGGCTTTCAGCTTGTTTGACAAGGCTTCTTTAATAAGTGGAACCTTGTTGGGGTACACTTGTCCGTCAACTGCCTTTGCCACTCAGCACCAACACAGCCAAACACAAACAGTCCCTGTCTCACCGCCCGGCTCTGGAGTCAATTCACCTGCCCAGAAATCCTTTGCAAAATTTACAGGTTGGTTGGTTGGTTGGAGAGGAAGCAAAAGAGACCCTTGATTTTATTCTGCTCAGCAGCTTAAATTTGTGAGCTTACTGCGTGTGTAATTGACAGCAGACATGGTGCACTAAACCAGCGCATCCGTTACTTTGATTAATCCTCCTTTGGAGTGTGATATTGTTTGATATACAGTGCAGGGCTGACACAGGTTACTGTAATGCCACTTTACCAAACAGATTACAAAATTGTGCAGGGAGTATACAGCACTCGTGCAGATAAATACACACAAGAGGAAATTCTAACAGCTTTTAATTTCCATGCTTTTCAGTTTTATTGTTGTAAATGCAACTCTTTATAGGACTAATGACACAGGCTGGCTCGACTGAGTCAATTACACCAGTAGGCACTTGGATCAGATATTTCTCCTGCTTTCCATTTGCACTGTCTACGCTTCTGATATTTGACTAAATTACATTGCACCGTGGTGCATTGGCACTTGCCATATGTTATATCTCAAAGCATTTTAAAGGACAATAACAAAAAATAATAATATACAACACGTAGTTCAAAGTCGGGACGCAGGCAAGTGTGTCAATCATTATGAGCTACATTCAGCAAATAGCCCGGAGTGTTGCGTTACTGTGTCCTCTAATCTGTGCTGGTGTTAAATGAGTAGGAAAGCTGGTAAGGATGCCAGGGACACTGACTGCTCTCAACTGTGTGGGAATACTTGTGTGCGTCTGTGAGCGCGCATGTTTGTTTGTTTTGGGGCAAGAGGGATATTTGGTGAATTTTAGTACTCATGAAAGTTAGACACTAACAGCACCATCTGTCCTACCACACAGAGTGCCGCAAACTTCCTCCACACAGATCTGCCAGTGCACTTCAGCTCTGACCTCCAACACCCCTTCAATTCCAGTAATGAGTCTACAGCATCTCTTGAGAAGAAACTGTCAATTGTTCTGATTTCTGCTAAATTGTGTTATGCTTAGCAGTGTGGGCAACTGCCCACTAGTGACTAGCCTGAGGCCACTAAACTCCAATCCGAACCTTGCCTTCTGGAGGTGAAGAGATTGCTTAATATACCCAGGCACCATTTTACAAGCCCCAACTCCTTTTTACTTCACTCACTCACCAAAATTACGCAGAACAAATCTGCGCTGAAGGTCAATTCAGAACAAGGGATGATGAGGTTTTGTGTCACTTCCTTTCAGGCCTTTCTCCGGCCCTGGTAATTTCTGGTTTCAAACACTGGTGCAGTCTGCCTAAGGAAGAATGTTTCTGACAACTCAGTTTGCCAATTATATATCCCTTGGGACTGAGTTCCACGATAGTGGCAAGCCCTCCCATGTTTGTTCTGGGCAAACTCTATAATATTGACAAAAATAGATTTGTATATCATTGCATCTTCCTTTAATTTGACTCAAAATCCACTCCAAACACTTCGACTGTGGCAATCACTGCATTTGTTATCCACACAAGTACATGACAGTATGTATAATAATCATTAAGGAATAAATAAAGCCATTCCTAAATGTATGAGTGTTCTACCTAAACCTTCTTTTCCTATGTTTCATGTACAATTTGGATCTGGGTCTTTTTTTGACCTTATTTTTTAAATTGGTATTTGGCTGGTGCAGTAGTGCTGCTGTGAGTTTTTGCATTTGATCGTAACAGAGGAAAACTGTTTTACAGTAACAAACTAAGAATTTGCCAGACTTGATTTGGTTCATAGTTGCTAGAGGTAGTGTGTGATCTCTTCAAATAGTCAGTTTGAGACATTTCAAAAGAAGATGCAAGAAATTATGATGGTTTGGGGTAATCTTACCACCTCAAAGATTTGATCTTGTTTTTTTACTCTGTCAGTGAAAATGTGAAGCTTTACATTCCCTTCCAAATGGGTTAGCCTAAAACGTTTTAATTATGGATAACATAATCTGTAAGGATGTTACAACTCTCTAAATCTTGCTCTCAGATCTGGGAACTGAGATCTGCAGCTCAGGGTGAACATTTGGCTACAGCAGTTTTGACCAAATTAAATGAATGAACGATATTAACAAGTAATCTAATTAAGTGCATATTACTGTGTTTGTGTATATTCCACAGTCCATGCCACCTACCATAAAAGTATTAGAGCTCATCAGTGCAAAGAATATTGCCTTCAACTCCAGTAAAAGGAATAATTTCCCTGCAGGGCAGTAACACTCCTCAACGTGGCGAATAGCCACAGGCTGTGGGGTTGTGACTTTATGGTAAATAGCTACCTCTTTCATCAACAGAGCAATGAATTGGAAGAGCCCCTGGTGAAATGTATGAGGGTAATTTGATTTCTTCAGGTATAAACATGCAACCCACTCATTTTCAGGCACTGCTAATTAGGCTGGGTTATCCAGATGCCTTGGGGTAATTATTTTGGCTGTACTTACTGATAGCTGGGAGGGTTGCGAATGTCAGCCGTGTTCTTTCCCACCTTTGGCCACAGTCCCAGTGATTCATACTGCAGTGATCCCAAGCAAGCATCCTTTCTAAGGGGCATAATTCTACTCCCTCAATAAACATGTCTAATCCCCAATTTCCATTAGGGTTACTTAGAGTTTTCTGACTGATGGTCAGGCACACAGGCAAAGAAATGTCCCCATTTCTTTGAGCACCTTTAAGTGAAAACTAAGAGATAAGGCTTGTTTCCCTTTGCTTTACATGTTTTTAATGGCAACTATATTTCAGCAATTCAGTCCAGTGAAAAAATTGTAGTAAATGACACTCCTATACTGCCAAAAAAAAAAAAAAGAAAAAGAATAAAAGCAAGTATATTCAAAAGAAATCATTATTCCCAGTGATAAAATGCAGCTATCCATGGAGCAGGACACCACAGAATTGTGTTCAACACAACCACTGAGTATAGCACCATCAAGCAGTAAGGCAAAGCCCCATGTTTTCGGATACCAAGACTATGTGACCAAATACTGCAGGAAAGGCATCTCAGGACAATCTGGTCAGAGCTGGAATATGATCAATAAGGACTTGATATTCCTGGTATTCCTTTCCAGATCATAACAGAGTCCACAAGGGATCACCTCTACATCAGACAATCTGTCATTTCCTTTAAAATGACATTCCCTCTTCCTTTGGAGGGGGAAATCATGATCTTAAAGATCATCTAATTCCTTTGGAACTAGATCTTCAAGGTCCCTTCAGCCCAAACCATTCTATGATTCTATAATTCCTCCTGCCTCCAGTATTTTCCTTTTGCCATTCTTTCTGCAGAATCCCTTTGCTCCCACCCCTTCCTCTTTTTGTTTATAGCTTTTAATTTTGGAGAACTCTTTGTAAAAAAGGAGAGATTGGACACTAATATGGAATTCTGACAAGAAGAGGAAAATAATGGGAGTTATTCTATATCATCACGAGAGTGCAAAGTTCTTTCATTCCACCATATAATGGCAGATTTTCTAGGGATAACAGACAGGTTGAAATGCCATGTTATATCACCAGAATGTAAGCTTGAAGATGCTCCTAACTAGCTCTTCCCCGACTTCCCAGTCAGTTCTTTAGGTTGTATCCATCATTCCACAGTAGCAACATCGGCAGTAAGCAGAACTCTGCTACAGATAGTTGATTTTAAGAGATCTGTCTAAATTATATAATTAATATTGCATATTAAAACAAGAGGAAGAATGCAATTGTTTAGGATTGACCTCAAACAAGAAAATTCTACAAAACTTGGCCAAAATAAATTATTATTATATATATGTGTGTATATATATTCTTATCCATGTGTATATTTATATATTTATATCAATTTATGTAATGCTATAATAAGATATATATGATAACATATTATCTATATGTTATATAGATAATATATGTAATGTGATATATATTTATATTTCATATACACATACATAAACATGTAATTTTTTTTTTTTTTGTGATTTGAAATTATTTTTGCAAACTTTCATTGTGTAAAATATTTTCCTTTCTTTAATTTAGGGAAAAACGTAATTTTGGGGACACAGGGATGCTCGGACAAGATCTGCATATCGCCACAAGAAGACATGAGAAAACCCTGGTCTCCCAAGACAGACATTCACAAAGGCAGACAACAGAAAATGGGTGCGTAGGGTTCAATAGCTCCAGGTAGTTTCTGTATCTCACAGCTTTACTCCCTGAAACACAGACAGACCAGCAAGAGACTTGGAAAGCCACAAAGCCTCTTGTGCCAGCTAAAATCTGAGAAGTGGTGATGGCACAACTCCACAGCCCTGAACATCCCCACGGCCTACATCACCTGGCACTACAGGCTTGAGCTGATTTAGGAATGGGAAGCAAACCACCCTTCCCTTGAGCACACAGTAACCATTTTTTGGGCAGCACCGTGCCTTTTGAACAGTTTCCTGCTCTTCTGTTTGGGAATTGCACTCTTATCCCACAGGGGGAATATTTTGATGGTTTGGGCAACTCCCCCATCCCACTGCGCACACAAGGATTTTTCTCTGTCTCCTTGGAAGCACACTAAAGAGCAGGACACTGACCTGGACCTCCAAACCCACACACACACGAGCAGCTCTCCTTCTCCAGAGTTCTGCTGTTGACACTGGTCTGATATAGTAATTTTTCTCCAATTGAACCATTTATGTGACAAAGGGCTCCTTGTGTTTGGAAAGGGTACTCATGGGAGCAACAGTTTGCCAGTCTCTAGTGCTGATTTCTCTGCTAATAACACAAGGGGGAGAAAATGTTGTTAATATTCAAACCTCCGAGATTTATTAGCTTTTTGGGCAATGCACATTTGTAAGTGTAAATGATGCAGAAAATTCATGTACATGATAATCAATTAAGAGCAGTATTTTACACGAAAACTAAGATTCCACACACTGCGTAAATGACATGCTTTATTCTAAATTGACCTAATACATTTCCAGGAATGTGTCAATTAAAATTTTAGCCTTTTGGAAGAGGGGGAGAAAGACTATGAAGTCAAAGCTATTAAATACTGGGAATAAAATCAGAATTTTGGTTTCCAGCTGGCAGAGGAAGAGAGGTTAAAATTTTAAAGAAATAAAGAAGCCAATCAAAAATAAAATTTTAAAAAAGGAAACAAAATAAATCCTCCCAAGCCCCACAGAATTAGGCACTACTTGCTGCTTCCCAACACTTAAGATATTTCATTGTTCTGATATTTTGATTTTTTGGATTGTCTAGCTCTTGTTTCTTCTAACAAAGGGAGATTATAGAAGGTAAAATAGCCCTGCCATCCCTTCAGGATATATTATATATATAAAAGATAATCTCTGATTTAGGGCCACCTCCCTACCACATCATAGTTAAATAAGGCAGAAAGAGTTATTTTGAAAATGGCACAAGCTATTTCTATATACAACAGCATATTTTTCTATAATACAGAGAAGGTCTCCCCATAGTTATGGTTCAAAATATTTCTATGCAACAAAATGAAATCCAATCAATGCTTTGCTCTTGCGTACTTTGTTTTCTTCCTGTGTTTTACCCAGTTCAGAGAAGGCTACTGACTCCAGCCAGTTTCTCTTTCAAGGTTTTTGTGTCTTTTTTGTGTGCAATGTTTAAACAGTATTTTCACTAAAAAACTAAAAATAAAATAAAAAAGAAACACAAGACTTTTAGTATTTCATAGGAACTGCTGAAAATTACAAATAAGTCCCAGACAGGAGAACCTTCCCCTCCCAAAGCCTGTCTGCAACACAAGAACTTGTATGTGGGGCAGGAGAGCATTTGAGCAGAGTCCCTTAAACATAACAATTATTATAGAAATAATCAGTGCTGTTTAAGAACCAGGCCCAGGAACTCAGTAATGGTTTTACTATTAATGCCAAAGAGCCTAGAAGCTTTTCCTATCAAATGTTTTTGTTCACAAGGACAGAAGGATCAGAGATTCCATCTTCCCTGTACCAGGAACAAAATATTGCCATTAAATATATCTGTCTCCTTCTAATTTTATTTCTAGCAGATGCAGTGGGGAGACTCTTTTGAAATTAATGAAGAGTTCTTCCCAATTTTGGACATCCCATTTTTATTTTTCTCCAACAGTTTCACCGCTGGATGTCAGCTCCTTCCCACCTCTTGCATCTTAAGCCTCTGAACTCCAGTTAACATTTCATAAATGGTCCATTCACAAGTTGTAAACTATTTTTTTTTTTTTGTAGGCCACTTCATTTGTAATTAAAATGCAAAAGGCAGGGACAGAGTTGACATTCCAAGCTAGACCCTGTGAGCACAACGTTCCAGCTGGAGCCAAAGGACAACAAATGCAGCCGACCAGCCACAGAGGTGCAGCAGCATTTTTGCTTCATGCTTTCTGAAAAGCATTTGAACCCCTGTCCAGTGAGGAGGGAAAATCCATTCAGTTCTTTTCATTAGTAATTGTTTTCCCCAAAATAACCACCATTATCAGCATTTTTGGGGTGGGGGGAAGGACTTACATAAGCCATATGCCCGTGCACTGCTGCAAAAGGAAACCAAAAGGAACAAAGCCGGCGATCTTATCGCCAATTTTCATCAAAGCCACAGGGATGGTTTAACAGTGGTTTCTCAAAAGTGTCAATCATAAATTCCAAACTAGGGCTAAATTCCACCATTCACTTCTATAGCTCTACATTCCTGCATTGAAATAGATTTATGGAACAGTGGAAATTCAAGTATTTGCGGGTTTGTGTGTATGGGTATTTGGGGCGGATAGTAGTGGGGTTTATTTTTTGGCTTCCCCCCCCCTCCCTTTTTTTTATATGTATTTGCTATGTCTTTTTGTCTGTTGGCAGGTGTTTCTTCTGACCTCCCCATCTAAAACTGCTGGGCTGTGCACTTCCAGAAAACCTCAGGGGGCTTCGGCAGAAACTGTTGTTTACCATCCCATAGAAACCCTGTTTTTTGTCCATAGATCACACATAATAATGATAATGATCATTCCCATACACACTGATCTTCAAGACACAGGCTCAAAAAGCACCTGAAGAAACATTTAATTTTTTTCAAATAATTGGGGAATAATATAATTTCCATTCACACCTCGGCTACCTCTGTGGAGGTGATGCTTCCCCAGACACTCACTCTGTTAAAGTGGCCTCTCTGGTGGTAAGCAAGTTTTCTTTTCATACTCAAGTCCATTTGTATTTATTATTACAGCCGAAGGGAGTAGCTGCCCCTTCCTTTCCTTCTTAGAAAAGGAGTCCATAAAAATCTTTGAGACGATTTCATCCCAGAAAAACCAGTGACATTGTGCATCCCCTTCAGGTGCTGGGTCTGGCACCACCCCTCTGTGATCCTGGTCAAAACCTCTTCCACCACCTTCCACTGGCTGAGAATCAGGCCTGAGCTACACATTAATACCAGTATTCATTTTACTGGTATTTTATCTTTCTTGGAAGGAAGGTAAAATAGAGAACCTGTGTCTTCTACAAGTAAATTTTATTGTCCTTAGCGGTTGCTTTCTCAACCACTTGGACAAGAATGACCTGCTGAGGAGCATAAATGCTCTCTGCTTTTTTTTAATGTATTTTTATTGTGTGAGACTCACTTCAGTGTATTTCTTAGGTGAAAATACTGTAACAGGACACAATCTTGTAAGGAGCCGAACACTGCCAGTTAAATGCCAACCATCTTCCATCCCCCCTTAATCATGAAGAAAAGAAGTCTTTCACTCCTTCCAGCATTGTTGCAAGGAGGAATATTTCACAGACATCTTTCATTTCTCATCCTCAGATCCATGCTATGAGCTGGGCTCTGTGCTGATGGAAATCAACATTGTTCCAGTGCAGAAGTACCTCCAAAATGATGCTGCAGGGTCAAACCAAGCCACACAAAACCATCTCCACGAAGTTACACCAAGCCAATATAAACCCACAACGAAGGAGCCACAGTGTTACAAACCAGCACAGTAACAGTCACACTGAGGATGTATTTTCCCCTGATTTAAAATGACTTCCCAAGTAATGGTTTTATTTCTCTTTTTTTTTTTTTTATATTACCCTTTTACACCCAAAACTTTAAACACTCAATTGTTTGTTTTATGATGCCTTTTATAGTTTTGGCAGCTAGTTCAGTGCCATGTATGGAATTTTAAGAATACTCATTCGCTCACAATGCAATTCTAAACTCTTCCCAGATGAACCAAATTTACAATATTAATTACTTCGCTAAGCTAATTTGCTTTTTTTAAAGTTGCTTATAAGTAGTAAATGGTTTTGAATTATAAGGATTTATGGACAAAATTCTCCTCTAAATGCAGTACTTAAACATATATAGCAATCTAGTAACAAAAAAGCAATGTGAATCTTCTTTTTTCTTTTTTTCCTCCAGAATGTATGTTCAATCTTTTGACTTTTTATTTTAGCTAGTTGGGAGATTTGTTCCTTCACCAAAAGAACGTTTCGGTGCAATCTAATTCCAACTAGCAGAAGTGCTACACAGGAGAACAAGATATATTGTGTGGTTTATTTTGCCGGAGAAATATATTTAGTTTTAGTGGGACTCATAAGCTAATAAACTACCTACAGAAGAAAAAAAAAATATCCAGCCATAAATCTTTGCTTCCTTACTTTTAATTGTAAAACTCTATTACTGTCTCTCAAAGGGTTAATGATTCTCTTGGCTGGAGGACAATTCATTCTACGGCTAAACGCAATGACAAATAACCATTATTCTTTCCAACTGCACTGATAATCGGGACAGCTTAAACATTTTCGCCAGTATAAGTGAAACCATTAATCCTCTTGGATTTCACGATAAGCGGTGACTGCGAAATAATGACTGTGTCATTGCAGGCAAGAAAAAATGTTAACAATTAAAACAAGTTAGCCATTATCTTACAGAGTACTGAATCGCTTTCACATTTCATTAGCAATATTGTAAGTGATATGTACCTTATTAAAAAGCTCTTATTATCCAAGAAACCTAATTAGTCAAAATCTCTCAGTCACTGGTTTAATTTTCTAATAATATAAATGCTGCATTGGGTAATGCACTATAAGGAGAGTTGGCTGTTTTTCCAAAAAGAAGTTTGACAAGAAATTCAAAAATCTTATTTAGGATGAAAGATACAGCATAAGGAAATATAGTTTCCTCATGTAGTATCTAGTGAATTAGGTTTTGTTTTTTAAATTTATTGTCTGGGTATATAAAGTATAGAAAAATCACTTTCTCCTCTCAATGTTTAAGCAAATTTCTGGGTGTTATATTGAATGAAACGTTCAAGAAAAAGGCAGAGTAACTTTTGTTCAAGCTGCAAGAGGCATTTTCATTCTCCTCACACTCAACCCTGAAGCTTCCTAGAAATGAAGCCGGTGAACTAACACCTGAGACACAGCTACACCTGAAAACACAGGAGAAAGAAGCCTCTGCATTTCTTAAAGGCAATGTCAGAGATCACACCATCAAATCCTAGAGGCTTTAGCCTCTAAACCCCTAAAAAAAAAAAGACCAAAAGTAATACTCTCATTGCTCTTGCTGCTTTTCGAAAAAACAGACAGTAACTGCTAAAAATATCTCGCGTTTTCCCAGCCAGTACTATTGTTTTTTCTTGGTCAGCAGAGTGAGACTGGAGGTGGAGAGGGGGAAAGATGTATTTTAACACAGTGCTGTGCCAAAGTGCTCCCACGGACAGAACGTACCACCCGGAGCATTTCCAGGAGCATTCGGCTGCACGACTCGGTCCCTGCTTCCTGCTCTCACATGTACGAAATATTAGACTTTAGCTGATACACAGGAGTTGCAAGGCAAAGGTCCTCTCTCAAAAAAGTGACTATAAGAAGCTGATGAAGTTGGATAGAATAATTTTGTTAATGCCAAATAAAGCACGGTTGGATCGACCAAAACACTCACAAAATCCCACTGAATTAGTCAGATGCTTTCAGTCTGAAAGCAAGACAGAGAACAGTGGCCTGTCACATGAATTCTTAATTTCACAGGGGAAACTTATTTACCTTTTACCTGAATTATTTCCTTTTCTCTTTCTTTTCTTTTCTTTTTTTTTTTTTTTTTTTTACAATATAAAGAAGCCCCAAGAACTACAGGAAATGTTTAATTTCAGGTCATATAATTCATAGAGTTTTACATTAAAAAATATTATATTTGTAATTAATATAACTTTTTCTTCATCAGGCAAAGCTAAAGATGTTCTGACAGAGTGACCTAATTCCTCCTTTCCTCCCCCTCTTCTCCTCACATCTGCTCTCCTGCATATAAAGCTTTGATTTGCACTGAGAAATAAAAACCAATTATTTAGAATAAAATCATTAATACTCCATCCACAAACAGATACTTAGGTAGCCCTCTCGGTCGTTCCTTTATTTTGCTTTTAAATGCCCTACTTGTTCTCATATCTAATTAAAGAGGATGGATGATGCTGTTTTCCATGTTCTCACTGTATATCAGCACCATATTTTCAGTTTTGAATTTACAAACTATCATCTCAAATTCTGATGGCCCGTAATTTAAATACTTTACTCCTTTCCATTAGAGCTTCCCAAACTCCCTTAGAGTTGCAGCTGCAATTGAACTGTAAAATTAAGGTTTGGTTTCCAGTGAGCAAATGTTTGGACATGGGATTCTGGCTCATATTTAGCAATTAAGAATGTGCATTTGAGTTGACAAGATAATGTGACTTCAGTATCTCTCACAGCAGGAGTTTTGATCCCATGTTAGTGTTTAACATATGGTTTTTTATACATTACATTAATGTGATTGTAATATGGAGTCAAAACACATTTCTAAACCTATCTCCTTTCTTTCAAAAGGTTTTTCTAAAACAACAACAATAAAAAAACAGTTTTCCATTATTATAATAAAAGCTGGTCGGAGAGAAGCAAAAGGGTTATTTTCATTTGCCACCCCATGAAAAATACTGGCCTTACAGCAAATACTTTAACTAAACCTTATCAACCATACATTTAGTGAAAAATCAATTCTCTTCATAAGGAAAAAGAAGTCTAAGAGTAAACCCTACATGATGTCTCTTACCCTCTTTACCTAATACACTAAAGTGCCCAAACACTGCAGAGATGAGGACATGATCAAAGACCATGTAACACTTTCCAGAAACAGTCAGTTGCAGAAAAACTGACAATTATTTCAACTTTTTTTTTTTTTTGCTTTTGAGCATTCTGTTTAAATTTAATTTTTAATAATTTGCTTATCCTTGAAGTACTACTTATAATGGTGTGGGAGCTAAAGCTGTGTTTTATGCATATATTGAGTCAGTGTGTGCTCACCAAAGCCACACACCTATTATGTGAGGAACTTTATATCCTGTCAGGAACTGAATAATATTTGCAGCAGCAACTTAGGTATTGGGTGACTTACTGGGACATATTTCAAAGTGAAAATGGGAGATCCCCTCCACACCGTGAAAAGTTCCCCACAGGTTTTTAAAATTCAGGAATAACTGCTTTTCTTTGTATTTTCTTGCTGTTTTTACCACTACTGTTATTTCTCCAAAGCAGCCAAACCTGTCAAATCTTAGGTGACAATTATGGAGAGGACTTACATTTGCTTCCTGAGACAAACACAAAATTAAATAAGGATAAGTAAATGGCATTGAATCTCTTAGCATTCCTAAAAAGTACTTCCATAAAAACGTAAGTGTGGCTGGGAAAAGATCTGAATTAATAAATTAATATTCACAGGGAACAAGGCATAAAGACTCTAACCTACAGTATGTGGTTGCATCTGTGTATTTCGATGTTCAGCCCTTGGTGAAGTCTTCTCTTATGCCACGGGAAAGATTCTAGGTTTATTTTCCCCTAAACCTAAAACTTATTAAATTCAATTTAGTCTGGCCTTTCCTAGCTGCTGGGAGAGGATGATATATTTTTTCTCTTCAGGCAGGACTGCACTTAAACACAACCAGGGATTCATGCAAAACCATTCAAGACTAAGGCAAGTGCTTCAGGGGGGAGGAGAAAAAAAAAAGTAACTGTAGCTGTTTCTACAGTAAATTGTCAAGTGATGTGTTGCTTCAGGATGGGTCAAATCAGCTGAAAGTCAGATCCTGGCTTTGCCAATGAGTCACAACTTTATCAGGTCCTGCCTCTGGTTATTACTGCCAATGTGACCGGCTTGTAACGAAGGAAATGCTAGTGCAAAGCTCGGCCTGTCGTGTTCTATATCATCTCCGGGCCTCAGCCTGTGTCTGCAGGTGTTTCTCTGTATTGAATCTCCCTGGGGAATCTTCGGCTTCACAGCAAAAGCCGGCTGAAGTGAAAGTGATTTGATTTGGATCCTATTACAGGCACTTTACCTCTTCTATTTCCGTGATAATAGCAGATTGGAGTCGATTATTGTACCGGGAGGGAAGTTAATGTGTTGTCGAGAAACATTGGTAAAAGTGGCACAGGAAAAGGCACATAAATAAAAGTTTAGAGTGAAGCAAAAATCTGGGAAGCAAACCTGCAGAAGTGTCTTTCTCAGCTCCTACCAGTCTCTGAATGGCCCTGGATCCTTTTCTGTCTTTATTCAGATTTAAAAAAAAAAAATGAAGGATTTCTTCTTGTTTCAATTTTGTCGCTCCTGTACATCTTTAGGGCAGCAGTTTTCCTCCCCCACCCCAGTCCCTGTCGGGAAATTCAGCCACCCAAACAGAGTTGCCTCAAGGACTGAGTTTGCACTGATTATCTTGCTTTGTATTCCCTGGAGTCTAAAAGTTTGCCAGCCTCAACTAATGCACCTCAGAGAATCACAGAAGCAGGAATGAAACCCAAGTTGGGTTTGAAAGAGGCACTTTATGTCCGTTCACAAAAGAAAAGAAAAACATTGAAAAATTTCCAAGAACTCCTGCTAGGTGACAAAGTAGCATTTGTAAGATGCCCTTCAGTGCTCCTTCAACTTCAATACTGAAACCTTTGTGTTCTCTGTGGTGCAGCTTCAGATGGAAGTGATACCGGGTTAGAAAAACATGCTACATCAAACAAGACGTGGCTAATAAGATGGAACAATCAGGTTTTGCTCTGATTTCAAATGTTCACTGAAAAAATTTTGTGTAGCTCACCCGTATGCTTGATCATATTTTAAGTGGCAAGCTGAAAAAAATCGTCATTGAAATTGTGACTTTCAGCCAAAGACTTTTCCAAGCCAGAGACATAAATAAAACATTACTGAAACATAACTGCTGTAAAACACAATGAATGGGTACATGGCAGCACAGCCTGAGTGGGGTGAGATTTGGGAAGCAGGGCGTGGGAAGGGGATCTGGTAAATTTAGGGAATGTGCCAGTGCAAAAATACTTATGCAGAGAAGTTCCACATGAGCTCTGTCATCTTCTCTTCATCCTTTTTACTACAATGAAATAGTCAGCCCTTCTACTTGTCTCATTTCCATCTCCATCTTTTTCCTTTATTTATATTTGAAATTATCAGTCAATGCCCCAAAACTTCTTTATTCAAACACCTTCACTGCTGCTTTGAAAAACTAGCATTTTTTAACTCAACTATAATCTTAAGTCAGACTAAATTCTTGTCAACAAATAATAAAAGAAACAATTACCAGCATCAATTTTATTATAAAGCTCTTTTTAAAACTCTTCTTTGGTTTCTCAGCTTCTAAGAGGTACATTATATTTTTAAACTTTATCATTTTTAGGGCACTATTTTCACGACTGAGCCACACACAACATTGAATTTGATTCAGCAGACAGTTGCTTGGACATGGCTGAGTGGATCAATCAAAAGAGCACAATTTGATTACACAGTGGGATGGTCTAGAAATATGTTAGCAGCCCTGTTCGCATTGCTTCAAGGTCCTGACATTTCATCCTCCTCCTGCTTTAAAATATCCAGAAAACTAATGGCTTCTATATTTTTGAATATCTCCATCTATGAGAAGGAAGTACAGTCTCCAGGCACATCACTTACATATGAAATTTGGCACATTCATTCATACCTAAGCAAAGCAAACATGAGGGGAACAAAGTGCTCTGCCAGTCCCAACTGGCACATCCACATCCACCTTTAATTACAAATACCAAGCCAGAAGAGAGCAGGAGTCAGTGCCCAAATTATAAGAGGTATGTTCCCTTAAAAGTCTCAAACAGGCAGAAAAGAGGGTGAAGTTGTCTTTCTGAGGACAAAGTGCCAAGAGCAGGGCTGTAAGACAAACCTATGGACTTCATGGCATCAGGTGTCCTTACAGGAAGATGATGGGACATACACATCCTGTCCTGCTTCCCTCATGATGCAGCAGGCATAGAAGTTGATTGTACACTGTCTGCATAACAAGCTGGTAGATCCCTACTCTTCTCTATGACCACTAAACTGTGAAGACACGTGTCATTCAAGAAAAAAGGTTATTTAAAATTTCATGGACATTTAATTTCCAAATGCTGAATTATTTTTGTGTGGAGAAGCCCAAAAACATAGATAAATTCTCAGCTCTTCTTACAACCATAACATGAGCTTAGTTGGATATTATCTTTTTTTTTAGACATAAAAAAGTGAGGAGATTTTATACTGAAATATAATTCATTTTTACACTCAAGAACCCCACCTACACAATCAATTCAGCAAAGCCAAGACCTACCTGCAAAATATTTTGGCACTGCCAGGCCTACACATTGTACAGACAAATGCTTCAGCTTCAGAGTATTGCTCAACTGCTCACTGTGTGTCAGATTAAAAGTGCACTAAATCACTAGAAACTTCTTTGCTGATTGTCACAGATCTGGAGGAGCTTTGTAATGCTCTGGGTCTCCACCTCTCCTCAGCTACCTTTCTTTTTTTATTCCTTGTCTTCTCTCTTAACATTTTTTCAGGCATTTAGAGATCACTTTTTTCCCCTAAATGCCCTTCATGGGGAACATGTTCCCCTTCTCTCTTCTTTCCTTTTCACATTTATTACCCTCTATCAGCAGCCTTAAAAGGGTACCAGCTTCCTATGTATAAATTAATCTGCTCCTCTAAGGATTCACATCTACCTGTCTGATTTATTACAGCAAATGGAAATTTTTTGTTGGAAGGTGTAGATAGAAGTTGTAAAGTCATGCCCATTCTACAGAGGCCCAAACTGTGATCTAGGAGAAATATATGAGGAAAGTCTGTGTCTACACAGAAAACATGCTGAACACATGATGAGTGTGTTGCCTCACTGTTGTCTTATACAACAGTGTATGTGGGTCTGAACTTCCCCCATTCTAGAGAGATAGAAGACTGACAGCTCAACAAAGCCAACTTACTACCCTGAATCAAGCCCACAGTCAGTAAAAACAAATTCCTTTCAAGGCCTAGTATAAAGAATATATCTATATTAAAACTAGGTTTCCCATTAAATATATATAATGGAGATCAAAGGAGTCAATCACACAAGGACTGGGCAGCAGTGCCCTCAACCAGAGCCTTTGCTGAAATGTCTTTATGGTTAAACCATTTCTTCATGGTTATCATGAACACCACTATCCTCCCTCCAGCTCCCTACTCCAAGCATGTTTCCCAAGACATATCTGAGGTGAAATTTTTGCATTCCCAATGATACTAGCCTGCCCAAACCATGTTTATTTTAAGTAGAATAAAGGGTTGTGACTGTTATTTACATCTCCTAATATTTTACACAGAATTCGAATCAAACAGTGCCAATAACTGGTTAAGTTTTTTGGGAGCCTTCAGCATGACAAAGACAGAGCAGGATTTCTTCAACCAATCTCAAAAAATCTACATCCCATGTGA